>NW_026600334.1:0-300000 GCF_029448725.1 Salvelinus fontinalis
AGAGCTTGTTTTTGGAAAAGTGTTTATTTCTGTATTTCAACATGATTTGGAGCTTGTTTTTGGAAAAGTGTTTATTTCTGTATTTCAACATGATTTGGAGCTTGTTTTTTGGAAAAGTGTTTATTTCTGTATTTCAACATGATTTAGAGCTTGTTTTTGGAAAAAGTGTTTATTTCTGTATTTCAACATTATTTAGAGCTTGTTTTTGGAAAAGTGTTTATTTCTGTATTTCAATATTGCAACTTGCTGAAAACTGTCCACAGTGTTCCTATTATCCTGATTAAACAGTACTGAAAAAAATTCACTTACAGAGTGCATCAAACATGATTTAGAGCTTGTTTTTGGAAAGTGTTTATTTCTGCATTTCAACATGATTTGGAACTTGTTTTGGAAAACTGTTTATTTCTGTATTTCAACATGATTTAGAGCTTGTTTTTGGAAAAGTGTTTATTTCTGTATTTCAACATGATTTGGAGCTTGTTTTTGGAAAAGTTTTTTTTTTCTGTATTTCAACATGATTCGGAGCTTGTTTTTTGGAAAAGTGTTTATTTCTGTATTTCAACATGATTTAGAGCTTGTTTTTGGAAAAGTGTTTATTTCTGTATTTCAACATGATTTGGAACTTGTTTTTGGAAAAGTGTTAATTTCTGTATGACAACATGATTTGGAGCTTGTTTTTTGGAAAAGTGTTTATTTTTCTGTGTTTCAACATGATTTAGAGCTTGTTTTTGGAAAAGTGTTTATTTCTGTATTTCAACATGATTTGGAGCTTGTTTTTGTAAAGGTGTTTATTTCTGTTTTTCAACATGATTTAGAGCTTGTTTTTGGAAAAGTGTTTATTTCTGTATTTCAACATGATTTGGAGCTTGTTTTTGGAAAAGTTTTTTTTTTCTGTATTTCAACATGATTCGGAGCTTGTTTTTGGAAAAGTGTTTATTTCTGTATTTCAATATTGTAACTTGCTGAAAACTGTCCACAGTGTTACTATTATCCTGATTAAACAGTACTGAAAAAAATTCACTTACAGAGTGCATCAAACATGATTTAGTGCTTGTTTTTGGAAAGTGTTTATTTCTGCATTTCAACATGATTTGGAACTTGTTTTGGAAAACTGTTTATTTCTGTATTTCAACATGATTTAGAGCTTGTTTTTGGAAAAGTGTTTATTTCTGTATTTCAACATGATTTGGAGCTTGTTTTTGGAAAAGTGTTAATTTCTGTATTACAACATGATTTGGAGCTTGTTTTTTGGAAAAGTGTTTATTTTTTTGTGTTTCAACATGATTTGGAACTTGTTTTGGAAAAGTGTTTATTTCTGTATTTCAACATGATTTAGAGCTTGTTTTTGGAAAAGTGTTTATTTCTGTATTTCAACATGATTTGGAACTTGTTTTTGGAAAAGTGTTAATTTCTGTATTACAACATGATTTGGAGCTTGTTTTTTGGAAAAGTGTTTATTTTTCTGTGTTTCAACATGATTTAGAGCTTGTTTTTGGAAAAGTGTTTATTTCTGTATTTCAACATGATTTGGAGCTTGTTTTTGTAAAGGTGTTTATTTCTGTATTTCAACATGATTTGGAGCTTGTTTTTGGAAAAGTGTTAATTTCTGTATTACAACATTTTTTGGAGCTTGTTTTTTGGAAAAGTGTTTATTTCTGTGTTTCAACATGATTTAGAGCTTGTTTTTGGAAAAGTGTTTATTTCTGTATTTCAACATGATTTGGAGCTTGTTTTTTGGAAAAGTGTTTATTTCTGTATTTCAACATTATTTAGAGCTTGTTTTTGGAAAAGTGTTTATTTCTGTATTTCAATATTGCAACTTGCTGAAAACTGTCCACAGTGTTCCTATTATCCTGATTAAACAGTACTGAAAAAAATTCACTTACAGAGTGCATCAAACATGATTTAGAGCTTGTTTTTGGAAAGTGTTTATTTCTGCATTTCAACATGATTTGGAACTTGTTTTGGAAAAGTGTTTATTTCTGTATTTCAACATGATTTAGAGCTTGTTTTTGGAAAAGTGTTTATTTCTGTATTTCAACATGATTTGGAGCTTGTTTTTGGAAAAGTTTTTTTTTTCTGTATTTCAACATGATTCGGAGCTTGTTTTTGGAAAAGTGTTTATTTCTGCATTTCAACATGATTTGGAACTTGTTTTGGAAAACTGTTTATTTCTGTATTTCAACATGATTTAGAGCTTGTTTTTGGAAAAGTGTTTATTTCTGTATTTCAACATGATTTGGAGCTTGTTTTTTGGAAAAGTGTTTATTTCTGTATTTCAACATGATTTAGAGCTTGTTTTTGGAAAAGTGTTTATTTATGTATTTCAACATGATTTGGAGCTTGTTTTTTGTAAAAGTGTTTATTTCTGTGTTTCAACATGATTTAGAGCTTGTTTTTGGAAAAGTGTTTATTTCTATATTACAACATGATTTAGAGCTTGTTTTTGGAAAAGTGTTTATTTCTGTATTTCAACAAGATTTAGAGCTTGTTTTCTGGAAAAGTGTTTATTTCTGTTTTTCAATGTTGCAACTTGCTGAAAAATGTCCACAGTGTTCCTATTATCCTGATTAAACAGTACTGAAAAAAATTAAATTACAGAGTGCATCAAACATGATTTAGAGCATGTTTTTGGAAAAGTGTTTATTTCTGTGTTTTAACATGATTTAGAGCTTGTTTTTGGAAAAGTGTTTATTTCTGTATTTCAACATGATTTGGAGCTTGTTTTTGGAAAGTGTTTATTTCTATATTACAACATGATTTGGAGCTTGTTTTTTGGAAAAGTGTTTATTTCTGTATTTCAACATGATTTGGAGCTTGTTTTTTGGAAAAGTGTTTATTTCTGTGTTTCAACATGATTTAGAGCTTGTTTTTGGAAAAGTGTTTATTTATGTATTTCAACATGATTTGGAGCTTGATTTTTGTAAAAGTGTTTATTTCTGTGTTTCAACATGATTTAGAGCTTGTTTTTGGAAAAGTGTTTATTTCTATATTACAACATGATTTAGAGCTTGTTTTTGGAAAAGTGTTTATTTCTGTATTTCAACAAGATTTAGAGCTTGTTTTCTGGAAAAGTGTTTATTTCTGATTTTCAATGTTGCAACTTGCTGAAAAATGTCCACAGTGTTCCTATTATCCTGATTAAACAGTACTGAAAAAAATTAAATTACAGAGTGCATCAAACATGATTTAGAGCATGTTTTTGGAAAAGTGTTTATTTCTGTATTTCAACATGATTTGGAGCTTGTTTTTGGAAAGTGTTTATTTCTATATTACAACATGATTTGGAGCTTGTTTTTGGAAAAGTGTTTATTTCTGTATTTCAACATGATTTGGAGCTTGTTTTTGGAAAGTGTTTATTTCTATATTACAACATGATTTGGAGCTTGTTTTTTGGAAAAGTGTTTATTTCTGTATTTCAACATTATTTAGAGCTTGTTTTTGGAAAAGTGTTTATTTCTGTATTTCAATATTGCAACTTGCTGAAAACTGTCCACAGTGTTCCTATCATCCTGATTGAACAGTATTGAAAAAAATTCACTTACAGAGTGCATCAAACATGATTTAGAGTTTGTTTTTGGAAAGTGTTTATTTCTGCATTTCAACATGATTTGGAACTTGTTTTGGAAAAGTGTTTATTTCTGTATTTCAACATGATTTAGAGCTTGTTTTTGGAAAAGTGTTTATTTCTGTATTTCAACATGATTTGGAGCTTGTTTTTGGAAAAGTTTTTTTTCTTCTGTATTTCAACATGATTTGGAGCTTGTTTTTGGAAAAGTGTTTATTTCTGTATTTCAATATTGCAACTTGCTGAAAACTGTCCACAGTGTTCCTATTATCCTGATTAAACAGTACTGAAAAAAATTCACTGACAGAGTGCATCAAACATGATTAAGAGCTTGTTTTTGGAAAGTGTTTATTTCTGCATTTCAACATGATTTGGAACTTGTTTTGGAAAACTGTTTATTTCTGTATTTCAACATGATTTAGAGCTTGTTTTTGGAAAAGTGTTTATTTCTGTATTTCAACATGATTTGGAGCTTGTTTTTGGAAAAGTTTTTTTTTTCTGTATTTCAACATGATTCGGAGCTTGTTTTTGGAAAAGGGTTTATTTCTGCATTTCAACATGATTTGGAACTTGTTTTGGAAAACTGTTTATTTCTGTATTTCAACATGATTTAGAGCTTGTTTTTGGAAAAGTGTTTATTTCTGTATTTCAACATGATTTGGAGCTTGTTTTTTGGAAAAGTGTTTATTTCTGTATTTCAACATGATTTAGAGCTTGTTTTTGGAAAAGTGTTTATTTCTGTATTTCAACATGATTTGGAGCTTGTTTTTGGAAAAAGTGTTTATTTCTGTATTTCAACATTATTTAGAGCTTGTTTTTGGAAAAGTGTTTATTTCTGTATTTCAATATTGCAACTTGCTGAAAACTGTCCACAGTGTTCCTATTATCCTGATTAAACAGTACTGAAAAAAATTCACTTACAGAGTGCATCAAACATGATTTAGAGCTTGTTTTTGGAAAGTGTTTATTTCTGCATTTCAACATGATTTGGAACTTGTTTTGGAAAACTGTTTATTTCTGTATTTCAACATGATTTAGAGCTTGTTTTTGGAAAAGTGTTTATTTCTGTATTTCAACATGATTTGGAGCTTGTTTTTGGAAAAGTTTTTTTTTTCTGTATTTCAACATGATTCGGAGCTTGTTTTTTGGAAAAGTGTTTATTTCTGTATTTCAACATGATTTAGAGCTTGTTTTTGGAAAAGTGTTTATTTCTGTATTTCAACATGATTTGGAACTTGTTTTTGGAAAAGTGTTAATTTCTGTATGACAACATGATTTGGAGCTTGTTTTTTGGAAAAGTGTTTATTTTTCTGTGTTTCAACATGATTTAGAGCTTGTTTTTGGAAAAGTGTTTATTTCTGTATTTCAACATGATTTGGAGCTTGTTTTTGTAAAGGTGTTTATTTCTGTTTTTCAACATGATTTAGAGCTTGTTTTTGGAAAAGTGTTTATTTCTGTATTACAACATGATTTGGAGCTTGTTTTTGGAAAAGTGTTTATTTCTGTATTTCAACATGATTTAGAGCTTGTTTTTGGAAAAGTGTTTATTTCTGTATTTCAACATGATTTGGAGCTTGTTTTTGGAAAAGTTTTTTTTTCTGTATTTCAACATGATTCGGAGCTTGTTTTTGGAAAAGTGTTTATTTCTGTATTTCAACATGATTTAGAGCTTGTTTTTGGAAAAGTGTTTATTTCTGTATTTCAACATGATTTGGAACTTGTTTTTGGAAAAGTGTTAATTTCTGTATGACAACATGATTTGGAGCTTGTTTTTTGGAAAAGTGTTTATTTTTCTGTGTTTCAACATGATTTAGAGCTTGTTTTTGGAAAAGTGTTTATTTCTGTATTTCAACATGATTTGGAGCTTGTTTTTGGAAAAGTGTTTATTTCTGTATTTCAACATGATTTGGAGCTTGTTTTTGGAAAAGTGTTAATTTCTGTATTACAACATGATTTGGAGCTTGTTTTTTGGAAAAGTGTTTATTTTTCTGTGTTTCAACATGATTTAGAGCTTGTTTTTGGAAAAGTGTTTATTTCTGTATTTCAATATTGCAACTTGCTGAAAACTGTCCACAGTGTTCCTATTATCCTGATTAAACAGTACTGAAAAAAATTCACTTACAGAGTGCATCAAACATGATTAAGAGCTTGTTTTTGGAAAGTGTTTATTTCTGCATTTCAACATGATTTGGAGCTTGTTTTTGGAAAAGTGTTTATTTCTGTATTTCAACATGATTTGGAGCTTGTTTTTGGAAAAGTGTTAATTTCTGTATTACAACATGATTTGGAGCTTGTTTTTTGGAAAAGTGTTTTTTTTCTGTGTTTCAACATGATTTAGAGCTTGTTTTTGGAAAAGTGTTTATTTCTGTATTTCAACATGATTTGGAGCTTGTTTTTGGAAAAGTGTTTATTTCTGTATTTCAACATGATTTAGAGCTTGTTTTTGGAAAAGTGTTTATTTCTGTATTTCAACATGATTTGGAGCTTGTTTTTTGGAAAAGTGTTTATTTCTGTATTTCAACATGATTTAGAGCTTGTTTTTGGAAAAGTGTTTATTTCTGTATTTCAACATGATTTGGAGCTTGTTTTTTGGAAAAGTGTTTATTTCTGTATTTCAACATTATTTAGAGCTTGTTTTTGGAAAAGTGTTTATTTCTGTATTTCAATATTGCAACTTGCTGAAAACTGTCCACAGTGTTCCTATTATCCTGATTAAACAGTACTGAAAAAAATTCACTTACAGAGTGCATCAAACATGATTTAGAGCTTGTTTTTGGAAAGTGTTTATTTCTGCATTTCAACATGATTTGGAACTTGTTTTGGAAAACTGTTTATTTCTGTATTTCAACATGATTTAGAGCTTGTTTTTGGAAAAGTGTTTATTTCTGTATTTCAACATGATTTGGAGCTTGTTTTTGGAAAAGTTTTTTTTTTCTGTATTTCAACATGATTCGGAGCTTGTTTTTTGGAAAAGTGTTTATTTCTGTATTTCAACATGATTTAGAGCTTGTTTTTGGAAAAGTGTTTATTTCTGTATTTCAACATGATTTGGAACTTGTTTTTGGAAAAGTGTTAATTTCTGTATGACAACATGATTTGGAGCTTGTTTTTTGGAAAAGTGTTTATTTCTGTGTTTCAACATGATTTAGAGCTTGTTTTTGGAAAAGTGTTTATTTCTGTATTTCAACATGATTTGGAGCTTGTTTTTTGTAAAAGTGTTTATTTCTGTGTTTCAACATGATTTAGAGCTTGTTTTTGGAAAAGTGTTTATTTCTGTATTTCAACATGATTTGGAGCTTGTTTTTGGAAAAGTGTTTTTTTCTGTATTTCAACATGATTTGGAGCTTGTTTTCTGGAAAAGTGTTTATTTCTGTATTTCAATGTTGCAACTTGCTGAAAACTGTCCACAGTGTTCCTATTATCCTGATTAAACAGTACTGAAAAAAATTAAATTACAGAGTGCATCAAACATGATTTAGAGCTTGTTTTTGGAAAAGTGTTTATTTCTGCGTTTCAACATGATTTGGAGCTTGTTTTGGAAAAGTGTTTATTTCTGTATTTCAACATGATTTAGAGCTTGTTTTTGGAAAAGTGTTTATTTCTGTATTTCAACATGATTTGGAGCTTGTTTTTTGGAAAAGTTGTTTTTTTCTGTATTTCAACATGATTCGGAGCTTGTTTTTTGGAAAAGTGTTTATTTCTGCGTTTCAACATGATTTGGAGCTTGTTTTGGAAAACTGTTTATATCTGTATTTCAACATGATTTGGAGCTTGTTTTTGGAAAAGTGTTAATTTCTGAATTTCAACATGATTTAGAGCTTGTTTTTTGGAAAAGTGTTTATTTCTGTATTTCAACATGATTTAGAGCTTGTTTTTGGAAAAGTGTTTATTTCTGTATTTCAACATGATTTGGAGCTTGTTTTCTGGAAAAGTGTTTATTTCTGTGTTTCAACATGATTTCAGAGCTTGTTTTTGGAAAAGTGTTCTCAGTGTTCCTATTATCAACATGATTTAGAACTTGTTTTTGGAAAAGTGTTTAATTTCTGTAGTGCATCAACATGATTTAGAGCTTGTTTTTGGAAAAGTGTTTATTTCTGTATTTCAACATGATTTGGAGCTTGTTTTTGGAAAGTGTTTATTTCTGTATTTCAACATGATTTGGAGCTTGTTTTTGGAAAAGTGTTTATTTCTGTATTTCAACATGATTTGGAGCTTGTTTTTTGGAAAAGTGTTTATTTCTGTGTTTCAACATGATTTAGAGCTTGTTTTTGGAAAAGTGTTTATTTCTGTATTTCAACATGATTTGGAGCTTGTTTTTGGAAAAGTGTTTATTTCTGTATTTCAACATGATTTGGAGCTTGTTTTCTGGAAAAGTGTTTATTTCTGTGTTTCAACATGATTTAGAGCTTGTTTTTGGAAAAGTGTTTATTTCTGTATTTCAACATGATTTGGAGCTTGTTTTTGTAAAAGTGTTTATTTCTGTAGTTTCAACATGATTTAGAGCTTGTTTTTGGAAAAGTGTTTATTTCTGTATTTCAACATGATTTAGAGCTTGTTTTTGGAAAAGTGTTTATTTCTGTATTTCAACATGATTTGGAGCTTGTTTTTGGAAAAGTGTTTATTTCTGTATTACAACATGATTTGGAGCTTGTTTTTTGGAAAAGTGTTTATTTTCTGTATTTCAACATGATTTGGAGCTTGTTTTTTGGAAAAGTGTTTATTTCTGTATTTCAACATGATTTAGAGCTTGTTTTTGGAAAAGTGTTTATTTCTGTATTTCAACATGATTTGGAGCTTGTTTTTGGAAAAGTGTTTATTTCTGTATTTCAACATGATTTGGAGCTTGTTTTTTGGAAAAGTGTTTATTTTTCTGTGTTTCAACATGATTTAGAGCTTGTTTTTGGAAAAGTGTTTATTTCTGTATTTCAACATGATTTGGAGCTTGTTTTTGTAAAGGTGTTTATTTCTGTATTTCAACATGATTTGGAGCTTGTTTTTGGAAAAGTGTTTATTTCTGTATTACAACATGATTTGGAGCTTGTTTTTTGGAAAAGTGTTTATTTCTGTATTTCAACATGATTTAGAGCTTGTTTTTGGAAAAGTGTTTATTTCTGTATTTCAATATTGCAACTTGCTGAAAACTGTCCACAGTGTTCCTATTATCCTGATTAAACAGTACTGAAAAAAATTCACTTACAGAGTGCATCAAACATGATTTAGAGCTTGTTTTTGGAAAGTGTTTATTTCTGCATTTCAACATGATTTGGAACTTGTTTTGGAAAACTGTTTATTTCTGTATTTCAACATGATTTAGAGCTTGTTTTTGGAAAAGTGTTTATTTCTGTATTTCAACATGATTTGGAGCTTGTTTTTGGAAAAGTTTTTTTTTTCTGTATTTCAACATGATTCGGAGCTTGTTTTTGGAAAAGTGTTTATTTCTGTATTTCAACATGATTTGGAACTTGTTTTGGAAAACTGTTTATTTCTGTATTTCAACATGATTTAGAGCTTGTTTTTGGAAAAGTGTTTATTTCTGTATTTCAACATGATTTGGAGCTTGTTTTTTGGAAAAGTGTTTATTTCTGTATTTCAACATGATTTAGAGCTTGTTTTTGGAAAAGTGTTTATTTCTGTATTTCAACATGATTTGGAGCTTGTTTTTTGGAAAAGTGTTTATTTCTGTATTTCAACATGATTTGGAGCTTGTTTTTGGAAAAGTGTTTATTTCTGTATTTCAATATTGCAACTTGCTGAAAACTGTCCACAGTGTTCCTATTATCCTGATTAAACAGTACTGAAAAAAATTCACTTACAGAGTGCATCAAACATGATTTAGAGCTTGTTTTTGGAAAGTGTTTATTTCTGCATTTCAACATGATTTGGAACTTGTTTTGGAAAACTGTTTATTTCTGTATTTCAACATGATTTAGAGCTTGTTTTTGGAAAAGTGTTTATTTCTGTATTTCAACATGATTTGGAGCTTGTTTTTGGAAAAGTTTTTTTTTTCTGTATTTCAACATGATTCGGAGCTTGTTTTTTGGAAAAGTGTTTATTTCTGTATTTCAACATGATTTAGAGCTTGTTTTTGGAAAAGTGTTTATTTCTGTATTTCAACATGATTTGGAACTTGTTTTTGGAAAAGTGTTAATTTCTGTATTACAACATGATTTGGAGCTTGTTTTTTGGAAAAGTGTTTATTTTTCTGTGTTTCAACATGATTTAGAGCTTGTTTTTGGAAAAGTGTTTATTTCTGTATTTCAACATGATTTGGAGCTTGTTTTTGTAAAGGTGTTTATTTCTGTTTTTCAACATGATTTAGAGCTTGTTTTTGGAAAAGTGTTTATTTCTGTATTTCAACATGATTTGGAGCTTGTTTTTGGAAAAGTGTTTATTTCTGTATTTCAACATGATTTAGAGCTTGTTTTTGGAAAAGTGTTTATTTCTGTATTTCAATATTGCAACTTGCTGAAAACTGTCCACAGTGTTCCTATTATCCTGATTAAACAGTACTGAAAAAAATTCACTTACAGAGTGCATCAAACATGATTTAGAGCTTGTTTTTGGAAAGTGTTTATTTCTGCATTTCAACATGATTTGGAACTTGTTTTGGAAAAGTGTTTATTTCTGTATTTCAACATGATTTAGAGCTTGTTTTTGGAAAAGTGTTTATTTCTGTATTTCAACATGATTTGGAGCTTGTTTTTGGAAAAGTTTTTTTTTTCTGTATTTCAACATGATTCGGAGCTTGTTTTTGGAAAAGTGTTTATTTCTGCATTTCAACATGATTTGGAACTTGTTTTGGAAAACTGTTTATTTCTGTATTTCAACATGATTTAGAGCTTGTTTTTGGAAAAGTGTTTATTTCTGTATTTCAACATGATTTGGAGCTTGTTTTTTGGAAAAGTGTTTATTTCTGTATTTCAACATGATTTAGAGCTTGTTTTTGGAAAAGTGTTTATTTATGTATTTCAACATGATTTGGAGCTTGTTTTTTGTAAAAGTGTTTATTTCTGTGTTTCAACATGATTTAGAGCTTGTTTTTGGAAAAGTGTTTATTTCTATATTACAACATGATTTAGAGCTTGTTTTTGGAAAAGTGTTTATTTCTGTATTTCAACAAGATTTAGAGCTTGTTTTCTGGAAAAGTGTTTATTTCTGTTTTTCAATGTTGCAACTTGCTGAAAAATGTCCACAGTGTTCCTATTATCCTGATTAAACAGTACTGAAAAAAATTAAATTACAGAGTGCATCAAACATGATTTAGAGCATGTTTTTGGAAAAGTGTTTATTTCTGTGTTTTAACATGATTTAGAGCTTGTTTTTGGAAAAGTGTTTATTTCTGTATTTCAACATGATTTGGAGCTTGTTTTTGGAAAGTGTTTATTTCTATATTACAACATGATTTGGAGCTTGTTTTTTGGAAAAGTGTTTATTTCTGTATTTCAACATGATTTGGAGCTTGTTTTTTGGAAAAGTGTTTATTTCTGTGTTTCAACATGATTTAGAGCTTGTTTTTGGAAAAGTGTTTATTTCTATATTACAACATGATTTAGAGCTTGTTTTTGGAAAAGTGTTTATTTCTGTATTTCAACAAGATTTAGAGCTTGTTTTCTGGAAAAGTGTTTATTTCTGATTTTCAATGTTGCAACTTGCTGAAAAATGTCCACAGTGTTCCTATTATCCTGATTAAACAGTACTGAAAAAAATTAAATTACAGAGTGCATCAAACATGATTTAGAGCATGTTTTTGGAAAAGTGTTTATTTCTGTATTTCAACATGATTTGGAGCTTGTTTTTGGAAAGTGTTTATTTCTATATTACAACATGATTTGGAGCTTGTTTTTTGGAAAAGTGTTTATTTCTGTATTTCAACATGATTTGGAGCTTGTTTTTTGGAAAAGTGTTTATTTCTGTGTTTCAACATGATTTAGAGCTTGTTTTTGGAAAAGTGTTTATTTCTGTATTTCAACATGATTTGGAGCTTGTTTTTGGAAAAGTGTTTATTTCTGTATTTCAACATGATTTGGAGCTTGTTTTTGGAAAGTGTTTATTTCTATATTACAACATGATTTGGAGCTTGTTTTTTGGAAAAGTGTTTATTTCTGTATTTCAACATGATTTAGAGCTTGTTTTTGGAAAAAGTGTTTATTTCTGTATTTCAACATTATTTAGAGCTTGTTTTTGGAAAAGTGTTTATTTCTGTATTTCAATATTGCAACTTGCTGAAAACTGTCCACAGTGTTCCTATTATCCTGATTAAACAGTACTGAAAAAAATTCACTTACAGAGTGCATCAAACATGATTTAGAGCTTGTTTTTGGAAAGTGTTTATTTCTGCATTTCAACATGATTTGGAACTTGTTTTGGAAAACTGTTTATTTCTGTATTTCAACATGATTTAGAGCTTGTTTTTGGAAAAGTGTTTATTTCTGTATTTCAACATGATTTGGAGCTTGTTTTTGGAAAAGTTTTTTTTTTCTGTATTTCAACATGATTCGGAGCTTGTTTTTTGGAAAAGTGTTTATTTCTGTATTTCAACATGATTTAGAGCTTGTTTTTGGAAAAGTGTTTATTTCTGTATTTCAACATGATTTGGAACTTGTTTTTGGAAAAGTGTTAATTTCTGTATGACAACATGATTTGGAGCTTGTTTTTTGGAAAAGTGTTTATTTTTCTGTGTTTCAACATGATTTAGAGCTTGTTTTTGGAAAAGTGTTTATTTCTGTATTTCAACATGATTTGGAGCTTGTTTTTGTAAAGGTGTTTATTTCTGTTTTTCAACATGATTTAGAGCTTGTTTTTGGAAAAGTGTTTATTTCTGTATTTCAACATGATTTGGAGCTTGTTTTTGGAAAAGTTTTTTTTTTCTGTATTTCAACATGATTCGGAGCTTGTTTTTGGAAAAGTGTTTATTTCTGTATTTCAATATTGTAACTTGCTGAAAACTGTCCACAGTGTTACTATTATCCTGATTAAACAGTACTGAAAAAAATTCACTTACAGAGTGCATCAAACATGATTTAGTGCTTGTTTTTGGAAAGTGTTTATTTCTGCATTTCAACATGATTTGGAACTTGTTTTGGAAAACTGTTTATTTCTGTATTTCAACATGATTTAGAGCTTGTTTTTGGAAAAGTGTTTATTTCTGTATTTCAACATGATTTGGAGCTTGTTTTTGGAAAAGTGTTAATTTCTGTATTACAACATGATTTGGAGCTTGTTTTTTGGAAAAGTGTTTATTTTTTTGTGTTTCAACATGATTTGGAACTTGTTTTGGAAAAGTGTTTATTTCTGTATTTCAACATGATTTAGAGCTTGTTTTTGGAAAAGTGTTTATTTCTGTATTTCAACATGATTTGGAACTTGTTTTTGGAAAAGTGTTAATTTCTGTATTACAACATGATTTGGAGCTTGTTTTTTGGAAAAGTGTTTATTTTTCTGTGTTTCAACATGATTTAGAGCTTGTTTTTGGAAAAGTGTTTATTTCTGTATTTCAACATGATTTGGAGCTTGTTTTTGTAAAGGTGTTTATTTCTGTATTTCAACATGATTTGGAGCTTGTTTTTGGAAAAGTGTTAATTTCTGTATTACAACATTTTTTGGAGCTTGTTTTTTGGAAAAGTGTTTATTTCTGTGTTTCAACATGATTTAGAGCTTGTTTTTGGAAAAGTGTTTATTTCTGTATTTCAACATGATTTGGAGCTTGTTTTTTGGAAAAGTGTTTATTTCTGTATTTCAACATTATTTAGAGCTTGTTTTTGGAAAAGTGTTTATTTCTGTATTTCAATATTGCAACTTGCTGAAAACTGTCCACAGTGTTCCTATTATCCTGATTAAACAGTACTGAAAAAAATTCACTTACAGAGTGCATCAAACATGATTTAGAGCTTGTTTTTGGAAAGTGTTTATTTCTGCATTTCAACATGATTTGGAACTTGTTTTGGAAAAGTGTTTATTTCTGTATTTCAACATGATTTAGAGCTTGTTTTTGGAAAAGTGTTTATTTCTGTATTTCAACATGATTTGGAGCTTGTTTTTGGAAAAGTTTTTTTTTTCTGTATTTCAACATGATTCGGAGCTTGTTTTTGGAAAAGTGTTTATTTCTGCATTTCAACATGATTTGGAACTTGTTTTGGAAAACTGTTTATTTCTGTATTTCAACATGATTTAGAGCTTGTTTTTGGAAAAGTGTTTATTTCTGTATTTCAACATGATTTGGAGCTTGTTTTTTGGAAAAGTGTTTATTTCTGTATTTCAACATGATTTAGAGCTTGTTTTTGGAAAAGTGTTTATTTATGTATTTCAACATGATTTGGAGCTTGTTTTTTGTAAAAGTGTTTATTTCTGTGTTTCAACATGATTTAGAGCTTGTTTTTGGAAAAGTGTTTATTTCTATATTACAACATGATTTAGAGCTTGTTTTTGGAAAAGTGTTTATTTCTGTATTTCAACAAGATTTAGAGCTTGTTTTCTGGAAAAGTGTTTATTTCTGTTTTTCAATGTTGCAACTTGCTGAAAAATGTCCACAGTGTTCCTATTATCCTGATTAAACAGTACTGAAAAAAATTAAATTACAGAGTGCATCAAACATGATTTAGAGCATGTTTTTGGAAAAGTGTTTATTTCTGTGTTTTAACATGATTTAGAGCTTGTTTTTGGAAAAGTGTTTATTTCTGTATTTCAACATGATTTGGAGCTTGTTTTTGGAAAGTGTTTATTTCTATATTACAACATGATTTGGAGCTTGTTTTTTGGAAAAGTGTTTATTTCTGTATTTCAACATGATTTGGAGCTTGTTTTTTGGAAAAGTGTTTATTTCTGTGTTTCAACATGATTTAGAGCTTGTTTTTGGAAAAGTGTTTATTTATGTATTTCAACATGATTTGGAGCTTGATTTTTGTAAAAGTGTTTATTTCTGTGTTTCAACATGATTTAGAGCTTGTTTTTGGAAAAGTGTTTATTTCTATATTACAACATGATTTAGAGCTTGTTTTTGGAAAAGTGTTTATTTCTGTATTTCAACAAGATTTAGAGCTTGTTTTCTGGAAAAGTGTTTATTTCTGATTTTCAATGTTGCAACTTGCTGAAAAATGTCCACAGTGTTCCTATTATCCTGATTAAACAGTACTGAAAAAAATTAAATTACAGAGTGCATCAAACATGATTTAGAGCATGTTTTTGGAAAAGTGTTTATTTCTGTATTTCAACATGATTTGGAGCTTGTTTTTGGAAAGTGTTTATTTCTATATTACAACATGATTTGGAGCTTGTTTTTGGAAAAGTGTTTATTTCTGTATTTCAACATGATTTGGAGCTTGTTTTTGGAAAGTGTTTATTTCTATATTACAACATGATTTGGAGCTTGTTTTTTGGAAAAGTGTTTATTTCTGTATTTCAACATTATTTAGAGCTTGTTTTTGGAAAAGTGTTTATTTCTGTATTTCAATATTGCAACTTGCTGAAAACTGTCCACAGTGTTCCTATCATCCTGATTGAACAGTATTGAAAAAAATTCACTTACAGAGTGCATCAAACATGATTTAGAGCATGTTTTTGGAAAAGTGTTTATTTCTGTATTTCAACATGATTTAGAGCTTGTTTTTGGAAAAGTGTTTATTTCTGTATTTCAACATGATTTGGAGCTTGTTTTTGGAAAAGTTTTTTTTCTTCTGTATTTCAACATGATTTGGAGCTTGTTTTTGGAAAAGTGTTTATTTCTGTATTTCAATATTGCAACTTGCTGAAAACTGTCCACAGTGTTCCTATTATCCTGATTAAACAGTACTGAAAAAAATTCACTGACAGAGTGCATCAAACATGATTAAGAGCTTGTTTTTGGAAAGTGTTTATTTCTGCATTTCAACATGATTTGGAACTTGTTTTGGAAAACTGTTTATTTCTGTATTTCAACATGATTTAGAGCTTGTTTTTGGAAAAGTGTTTATTTCTGTATTTCAACATGATTTGGAGCTTGTTTTTGGAAAAGTTTTTTTTTCTGTATTTCAACATGATTCGGAGCTTGTTTTTGGAAAAGTGTTTATTTCTGCATTTCAACATGATTTGGAACTTGTTTTGGAAAACTGTTTATTTCTGTATTTCAACATGATTTAGAGCTTGTTTTTGGAAAAGTGTTTATTTCTGTATTTCAACATGATTTGGAGCTTGTTTTTTGGAAAAGTGTTTATTTCTGTATTTCAACATGATTTAGAGCTTGTTTTTGGAAAAGTGTTTATTTCTGTATTTCAACATGATTTGGAGCTTGTTTTTGGAAAAAGTGTTTATTTCTGTATTTCAACATTATTTAGAGCTTGTTTTTGGAAAAGTGTTTATTTCTGTATTTCAATATTGCAACTTGCTGAAAACTGTCCACAGTGTTCCTATTATCCTGATTAAACAGTACTGAAAAAAATTCACTTACAGAGTGCATCAAACATGATTTAGAGCTTGTTTTTGGAAAGTGTTTATTTCTGCATTTCAACATGATTTGGAACTTGTTTTGGAAAACTGTTTATTTCTGTATTTCAACATGATTTAGAGCTTGTTTTTGGAAAAGTGTTTATTTCTGTATTTCAACATGATTTGGAGCTTGTTTTTGGAAAAGTTTTTTTTTTCTGTATTTCAACATGATTCGGAGCTTGTTTTTTGGAAAAGTGTTTATTTCTGTATTTCAACATGATTTAGAGCTTGTTTTTGGAAAAGTGTTTATTTCTGTATTTCAACATGATTTGGAACTTGTTTTTGGAAAAGTGTTAATTTCTGTATGACAACATGATTTGGAGCTTGTTTTTTGGAAAAGTGTTTATTTTTCTGTGTTTCAACATGATTTAGAGCTTGTTTTTGGAAAAGTGTTTATTTCTGTATTTCAACATGATTTGGAGCTTGTTTTTGTAAAGGTGTTTATTTCTGTATTTCAACATGATTTAGAGCTTGTTTTTGGAAAAGTGTTTATTTCTGTATTTCAACATGATTTGGAGCTTGTTTTTGGAAAAGTTTTTTTTTCTGTATTTCAACATGATTTGGAGCTTGTTTTTGGAAAAGTGTTTATTTCTGTATTTCAATATTGCAACTTGCTGAAAACTGTCCACAGTGTTCCTATTATCCTGATTAAACAGTACTGAAAAAAATTCACTTACAGAGTGCATCAAACATGATTAAGAGCTTGTTTTTGGAAAGTGTTTATTTCTGCATTTCAACATGATTTGGAACTTGTTTTGGAAAACTGTTTATTTCTGTATTTCAACATGATTTAGAGCTTGTTTTTGGAAAAGTGTTTATTTCTGTATTTCAACATGATTTGGAGCTTGTTTTTGGAAAAGTTTTTTTTTTCTGTATTTCAACATGATTCGGAGCTTGTTTTTGGAAAAGTGTTTATTTCTGCATTTCAACATGATTTGGAACTTGTTTTGGAAAACTGTTTATTTCTGTATTTCAACATGATTTAGAGCTTGTTTTTGGAAAAGTGTTTATTTCTGTATTTCAACATGATTTGGAGCTTGTTTTTTGGAAAAGTGTTTATTTCTGTATTTCAACATGATTTAGAGCTTGTTTTTGGAAAAGTGTTTATTTCTGTATTTCAACATGATTTGGAGCTTGTTTTTTGAAAAAGTGTTTATTTCTGTATTTCAACATTATTTAGAGCTTGTTTTTGGAAAAGTGTTTATTTCTGTATTTCAATATTGCAACTTGCTGAAAACTGTCCACAGTGTTCCTATTATCCTGATTAAACAGTACTGAAAAAAATTCACTTACAGAGTGCATCAAACATGATTTAGAGCTTGTTTTTGGAAAGTGTTTATTTCTGCATTTCAACATGATTTGGAACTTGTTTTGGAAAACTGTTTATTTCTGTATTTCAACATGATTTAGAGCTTGTTTTTGGAAAAGTGTTTATTTCTGTATTTCAACATGATTTGGAGCTTGTTTTTGGAAAAGTTTTTTTTTTCTGTATTTCAACATGATTCGGAGCTTGTTTTTTGGAAAAGTGTTTATTTCTGTATTTCAACATGATTTAGAGCTTGTTTTTGGAAAAGTGTTTATTTCTGTATTTCAACATGATTTGGAACTTGTTTTTGGAAAAGTGTTAATTTCTGTATGACAACATGATTTGGAGCTTGTTTTTTGGAAAAGTGTTTATTTTTCTGTGTTTCAACATGATTTAGAGCTTGTTTTTGGAAAAGTGTTTATTTCTGTATTTCAACATGATTTGGAGCTTGTTTTTGTAAAGGTGTTTATTTCTGTTTTTCAACATGATTTAGAGCTTGTTTTTGGAAAAGTGTTTATTTCTGTATTTCAACATGATTTGGAGCTTGTCTTTGGAAAAGTTTTTTTTTTCTGTATTTCAACATGATTCGGAGCTTGTTTTTGGAAAAGTGTTTATTTCTGTATTTCAATATTGTAACTTGCTGAAAACTGTACACAGTGTTCCTATTATCCTGATTAAACAGTACTGAAAAAAATTCACTTACAGAGTGCATCAAACATGATTTAGTGCTTGTTTTTGGAAAGTGTTTATTTCTGCATTTCAACATGATTTGGAACTTGTTTTGGAAAAGTGTTTATTTCTGTATTTCAACATGATTTAGAGCTTGTTTTTGGAAAAGTGTTTATTTCTGTATTTCAACATGATTTGGAGCTTGTTTTTGGAAAAGTTTTTTTTTTCTGTATTTCAACATGATTCGGAGCTTGTTTTTGGAAAAGTGTTTATTTCTGCATTTCAACATGATTTGGAACTTGTTTTGGAAAACTGTTTATTTCTGTATTTCAACATGATTTAGAGCTTGTTTTTGGAAAAGTGTTTATTTCTGTATTTCATCATGATTTGGAGCTTGTTTTTTGGAAAAGTGTTTATTTCTGTATTTCAACATGATTTAGAGCTTGTTTTTGGAAAAGTGTTTATTTCTGTGTTTCAACATGATTTAGAGCTTGTTTTTGGAAAAGTGTTTATTTCTATATAACAACATGATTTAGAGCTTGTTTTTGGAAAAGTGTTTATTTCTGTATTTCAACAAGATTTAGAGCTTGTTTTCTGGAAAAGTGTTTATTTCTGTTTTTCAATGTTGCAACTTGCTGAAAAATGTCCACAGTGTTCCTATTATCCTGATTAAACAGTACTGAAAAAAATTAAATTACAGAGTGCATCAAACATGATTTAGAGCATGTTTTTGGAAAAGTGTTTATTTCTGTGTTTTAACATGATTTAGAGCTTGTTTTTGGAAAAGTGTTTATTTCTGTATTTCAACATGATTTGGAGCTTGTTTTTGGAAAGTGTTTATTTCTATATTACAACATGATTTGGAGCTTGTTTTTTGGAAAAGTGTTTATTTCTGTATTTCAACATGATTTGGAGCTTGTTTTTTGGAAAAGTGTTTATTTCTGTGTTTCAACATGATTTAGAGCTTGTTTTTGGAAAAGTGTTTATTTATGTATTTCAACATGATTTGGAGCTTGATTTTTGTAAAAGTGTTTATTTCTGTGTTTCAACATGATTTAGAGCTTGTTTTTGGAAAAGTGTTTATTTCTATATTACAACATGATTTAGAGCTTGTTTTTGGAAAAGTGTTTATTTCTGTATTTCAACAAGATTTAGAGCTTGTTTTCTGGAAAAGTGTTTATTTCTGATTTTCAATGTTGCAACTTGCTGAAAAATGTCCACAGTGTTCCTATTATCCTGATTAAACAGTACTGAAAAAAATTAAATTACAGAGTGCATCAAACATGATTTAGAGCATGTTTTTGGAAAAGTGTTTATTTCTGTATTTCAACATGATTTGGAGCTTGTTTTTGGAAAGTGTTTATTTCTATATTACAACATGATTTGGAGCTTGTTTTTTGGAAAAGTGTTTATTTCTGTATTTCAACATGATTTGGAGCTTGTTTTTTGGAAAAGTGTTTATTTCTGTGTTTCAACATGATTTAGAGCTTGTTTTTGGAAAAGTGTTTATTTCTGTATTTCAACATGATTTGGAGCTTGTTTTTGGAAAAGTGTTTATTTCTGTATTTCAACATGATTTGGAGCTTGTTTTTGGAAAGTGTTTTTTTCTATATTACAACATGATTTGGAGCTTGTTTTTTGGAAAAGTGTTTATTTCTGTATTTCAACATTATTTAGAGCTTGTTTTTGGAAAAGTGTTTATTTCTGTATTTCAATATTGCAACTTGCTGAAAACTGTCCACAGTGTTCCTATCATCCTGATTGAACAGTATTGAAAAAAATTCACTTACAGAGTGCATCAAACATGATTTAGAGTTTGTTTTTGGAAAGTGTTTATTTCTGCATTTCAACATGATTTGGAACTTGTTTTGGAAAAGTGTTTATTTCTGTATTTCAACATGATTTAGAGCTTGTTTTTGGAAAAGTGTTTATTTCTGTATTTCAACATGATTTGGAGCTTGTTTTTGGAAAAGTTTTTTTTCTTCTGTATTTCAACATGATTTGGAGCTTGTTTTTGGAAAAGTGTTTATTTCTGTATTTCAATATTGC
Source organism: Salvelinus fontinalis (assembly GCF_029448725.1). NCBI lineage: Eukaryota > Metazoa > Chordata > Actinopteri > Salmoniformes > Salmonidae > Salvelinus > Salvelinus fontinalis. The sequence continues at coordinate 20,049 of NW_026600334.1, forward strand.
AACTTGCTGAAAACCGTCCACAGTGTTCCTATTATCCTGATTAACCTGTTGGGGATGGGGGCGCTGTTTAGACTATTTATGCTAATGTGGCTAATTTTTTCAACGGCTTCCCACAAAATCCTTGATCGTACAATATGCATATTATTATTATTATTGGATAGAAAACAGTCTATAGTTTCTATAGGAGTTGAAATTTTGTCTCTAAGTGGAACAGAGCCCATTCTACAGCAATTTCCCTGACATGGAGTCAGATTTGAGAAACGTTGGCCACTTTTCTGAAGTCATTTAAAAGGGCTCTGTCGTTGCTATGACTATACGGACACTTCTTACGTCTTCCCCTGGATGCCTTTACGTGATGACGATTCCAACGGGCTCGATTGCTCGTTCACAGGCCCTACAAATGAAAAAAACCTTTAGCTAGCAAGTCTTTTCTTGCTGCGTAACGCGCGTGGAAGACACCGACCCTCTCCTGTTCCAAGCGTTAGTTTAGCCTGTTATATTTCTCCGGTCATCTTTTCACTCGTTATAGGAGTTACAAACATCACAAAGTAGTTAATTTAAAGCGTTTTATAGCAATTTATATCCGTTTAGTGCGATTTTGGGACATTTATTTTTGCAACGATGTGAAAAGTTGGGTGCCCTTTTCAGTTCATCCCGAACGTAGTTGACATTTCCACATGGCAAGAGGACAGCTTTCCACCAAAAGACGATTTCTCCCAAGAAAGGATCCTTTGCCCAAGATACTGATGGAAGAACAGCTCAAGGTAGGACATTTTTATTATGATAAATCGTGTTTCTGTCGAAACATTTTAGTGGCTTAGGACGCCATGTTTTTTGACGTAGCTTCGCTTGGCGCAAACTGTATTGAAAAGTAAGGATAAATTAAAAAATGTAATAACGCAATTGTATTAAGAATTAAATTGTCTATCAATCCCTGTCCACCCTATATTTTTTTGTCACGTTTATGAGTATTTATGTATAAGAGTAGATCACTGTCTAAGTGGCGCAAGGACGTTTTCTTTACCAGCTTGTCTACATTTCACATTGTCTAACCATGATTTTGGTGGCTAAATATAAACATTTTCGATCAAACTGTATATGCATGTTGTAATGTGATGTTACAGGAGTGTCATCGGAAGAATTCTGAGAAGGTTAGTGAAAAAATTAATATCTTTTGGCGATGTTGACTTTTATCGCTCACTTTGGCTAGAATCAATGCTGGGCTGCTAATTGCTATGTGCTAAGCTAATATAACGATTTATTGTGTTTTCGCTGTAAGACACTTAGAAAATCTGAAATATTGTCTGTATTCACAGGATCTGTGTCTTTCGATTCGTGTATGCTGTGTATTTTTACGAAATGTTTGATGATTAGTAGTTAGGTAAACACGTTGCTCATTGTAATTATTCTAGTCCATTTGTGATGGTGGGTGCAATTGTAAACTATGAAGTCTACCTGAAATATGCACTTTTTTCTAACAAAACCTATCCCATACCATAAATATGTTATCAGACTGTCATCTAATGAGTTTTTTTGTTGGTTAGGGGCTATAAATATCTTAGTTTAGCCGAATTGGTGATGGCTACTGGTGTTGGTGGACAAATAAAAGATGGTGGAATATGCTAATGTGTTTTTAGGTAATAGATGTACATCTTTACATATTGTGTCTTCCCTGTAAAACATTTTAAAAATCGGAAATGTTGACTGGATTCATAAGATCTGTGTCTTTCATTAGCTGTATTGGACTTTAATGTGTGAAAGTTAAATATTTTAAAAAAATATTTTTTTTGAATTTCGCGGCACTGGTTTTTCAGTGGGGGGGGGGGGGGTGTGCCGCTAGCGCCACGCTGATCCTAGACAGGTTAAACAGTACTGAAAAAAATTCACTTACAGAGTGCATCAAACATGATTAAGAGCTTGTTTTTGGAAAGTGTTTATTTCTGCATTTCAACATGATTTGGAACTTGTTTTGGAAAACTGTTTATTTCTGTATTTCAACATGATTTAGAGCTTGTTTTTGGAAAAGTGTTTATTTCTGTATTTCAACATGATTTGGAGCTTGTTTTTGGAAAAGTTTTTTTTTTCTGTATTTCAACATGATTCGGAGCTTGTTTTTGGAAAAGTGTTTATTTCTGCATTTCAACATGATTTGGAACTTGTTTTGGAAAACTGTTTATTTCTGTATTTCAACATGATTTAGAGCTTGTTTTTGGAAAAGTGTTTATTTCTGTATTTCAACATGATTTGGAGCTTGTTTTTTGGAAAAGTGTTTATTTCTGTATTTCAACATGATTTAGAGCTTGTTTTTGGAAAAGTGTTTATTTCTGTATTTCAACATGATTTGGAGCTTGTTTTTTGAAAAAGTGTTTATTTCTGTATTTCAACATTATTTAGAGCTTGTTTTTGGAAAAGTGTTTATTTCTGTATTTCAATATTGCAACTTGCTGAAAACTGTCCACAGTGTTCCTATTATCCTGATTAAACAGTACTGAAAAAAATTCACTTACAGAGTGCATCAAACATGATTTAGAGCTTGTTTTTGGAAAGTGTTTATTTCTGTATTTCAACATGATTTAGAGCTTGTTTTTGGAAAACTGTTTATTTCTGTATTTCAACATGATTTGGAACTTGTTTTTGGAAAAGTGTTAATTTCTGTATGACAACATGATTTGGAGCTTGTTTTTTGGAAAAGTGTTTATTTTTCTGTGTTTCAACATGATTTAGAGCTTGTTTTTGGAAAAGTGTTTATTTCTGTATTTCAACATGATTTGGAGCTTGTTTTTGTAAAGGTGTTTATTTCTGTATTTCAACATGATTTGGAGCTTGTTTTTGGAAAAGTGTTAATTTCTGTATTACAACATTTTTTGGAGCTTGTTTTTTGGAAAAGTGTTTATTTCTGTGTTTCAACATGATTTAGAGCTTGTTTTTGGAAAAGTGTTTATTTCTGTATTTCAACATGATTTGGAGCTTGTTTTTGGAAAAGTTTTTTTTTCTGTATTTCAACATGATTCGGAGCTTGTTTTTTGGAAAAGTGTTTATTTCTGTATTTCAACATGATTTAGAGCTTGTTTTTGGAAAAGTGTTTATTTCTGTATTTCAACATGATTTGGAACTTGTTTTTGGAAAAGTGTTAATTTCTGTATGACAACATGATTTGGAGCTTGTTTTTTGGAAAAGTGTTTATTTTTCTGTGTTTCAACATGATTTAGAGCTTGTTTTTGGAAAAGTGTTTATTTCTGTATTTCAACATGATTTGGAGCTTGTTTTTGTAAAGGTGTTTATTTCTGTATTTCAACATGATTTGGAGCTTGTTTTTGGAAAAGTGTTAATTTCTGTATTACAAAATTTTTTGGAGCTTGTTTTTTGGAAAAGTGTTTATTTCTGTGTTTCAACATGATTTAGAGCTTGTTTTTGGAAAAGTGTTTATTTCTGTATTTCAACATGATTTGGAGCTTGTTTTTTGGAAAAGTGTTTATTTCTGTATTTCAACATGATTTAGAGCTTGTTTTTGGAAAAGTGTTTATTTCTGTATTTCAATATTGCAACTTGCTGAAACTGTCCACAGTGTTCCTATCATCCTGATTGAACAGTATTGAAAGAAATTCACTTACAGAGTGCATCAAACATGATTTAGAGCTTGTTTTTGGAAAGTGTTTATTTCTGCATTTCAACATGATTTGGAACTTGTTTTGGAAAAGTGTTTATTTCTGTTTTTCAACATGATTTAGAGCTTGTTTTTGGAAAAGTGTTTATTTCTGTATTTCAACATGATTTGGAGCTTGTTTTTGGAAAAGTTGTTTTTTTCTGTATTTCAACATGATTCGGAGCTTGTTTTTGGAAAAGTGTTTATTTCTGCATTTCAACATGATTTGGAACTTGTTTTGGAAAACTGTTTATTTCTGTATTTCAACATGATTTAGAGCTTGTTTTTGGAAAAGTGTTTATTTCTGTATTTCAACATGATTTGGAGCTTGTTTTTTGGAAAAGTGTTTATTTCTGTATTTCAACATGATTTAGAGCTTGTTTTTGGAAAAGTGTTTATTTCTGTATTTCAACATGATTTGGAACTTGTTTTGGAAAACTGTTTATTTCTGTATTTCAACATGATTTAGAGCTTGTTTTTGGAAAAGTGCTTATTTCTGTATTTCAACATGATTTGGAGCTTGTTTTTGGAAAAGTTTTTTTTTTCTGTATTTCAACATGATTTAGAGCTTGTTTTTGGAAAAGTGTTTATTTCTGTATTTCAACATGATTTGGAACTTGTTTTTGGAAAAGTGTTAATTTCTGTATGACAACATGATTTGGAGCTTGTTTTTTGGAAAAGTGTTTATTTTTCTGTGTTTCAACATGATTTAGAGCTTGTTTTTGGAAAAGTGTTTATTTCTGTATTTCAACATGATTTGGAGCTTGTTTTTGTAAAGGTGTTTATTTCTGTATTTCAACATGATTTGGAGCTTGTTTTTGGAAAAGTGTTAATTTCTGTATTACAACATTTTTTGGAGCTTGTTTTTTGGAAAAGTGTTTATTTCTGTGTTTCAACATGATTTAGAGCTTGTTTTTGGAAAAGTGTTTATTTCTGTATTTCAACATGATTTGGAGCTTGTTTTTGGGAAAGTTTTTTTTTCTGTATTTCAACATGATTCGGAGCTTGTTTTTTGGAAAAGTGTTTATTTCTGTATTTCAACATGATTTAGAGCTTGTTTTTGGAAAAGTGTTTATTTCTGTATTTCAACATGATTTGGAACTTGTTTTTGGAAAAGTGTTAATTTCTGTATGACAACATGATTTGGAGCTTGTTTTTTGGAAAAGTGTTTATTTTTCTGTGTTTCAACATGATTTAGAGCTTGTTTTTGGAAAAGTGTTTATTTCTGTATTTCAACATGATTTGGAGCTTGTTTTTGTAAAGGTGTTTATTTCTGTATTTCAACATGATTTGGAGCTTGTTTTTGGAAAAGTGTTAATTTCTGTATTACAAAATTTTTTGGAGCTTGTTTTTTGGAAAAGTGTTTATTTCTGTGTTTCAACATGATTTGGAGCTTGTTTTTTGGAAAAGTGTTTATTTCTGTATTTCAACATGATTTAGAGCTTGTTTTTGGAAAAGTGTTTATTTCTGTATTTCAATATTGCAACTTGCTGAAACTGTCCACAGTGTTCCTATCATCCTGATTGAACAGTATTGAAAGAAATTCACTTACAGAGTGCATCAAACATGATTTAGAGCTTGTTTTTGGAAAGTGTTTATTTCTGCATTTCAACATGATTTGGAACTTGTTTTGGAAAAGTGTTTATTTCTGTTTTTCAACATGATTTAGAGCTTGTTTTTGGAAAAGTGTTTATTTCTGTATTTCAACATGATTTGGAGCTTGTTTTTGGAAAAGTTTTTTTTTTCTGTATTTCAACATGATTCGGAGCTTGTTTTTGGAAAAGTGTTTATTTCTGTATTTCAATATTGTAACTTGCTGAAAACTGTCCACAGTGTTCCTATTATCCTGATTAAACAGTACTGAAAAAAATTCACTTACAGAGTGCATCAAACATGATTTAGTGCTTGTTTTTGGAAAGTGTTTATTTCTGCATTTCAACATGATTTGGAACTTGTTTTGGAAAACTGTTTATTTCTGTATTTCAACATGATTTAGAGCTTGTTTTTGGAAAAGTGTTTATTTCTGTATTTCAACATGATTTGGAGCTTGTTTTTGGAAAAGTGTTAATTTCTGTATTACAACATGATTTGGAGCTTGTTTTTTGGAAAAGTGTTTATTTTTCTGTGTTTCAACATGATTTGGAACTTGTTTTTGGAAAAGTGTTTATTTCTGCATTTCAACATGATTTGGAACTTGTTTTGGAAAACTGTTTATTTCTGTATTTCAACATGATTTAGTGCTTGTTTTTGGAAAAGTGTTTATTTCTGTATTTCAACATGATTTGGAGCTTGTTTTTGGAAAAGTGTTTATTTCTGTATTTCAACATGATTTGGAGCTTGTTTTTTGAAAAAGTGTTTATTTCTGTATTTCAACATTATTTAGAGCTTGTTTTTGGAAAAGTGTTTATTTCTGTATTTCAATATTGCAACTTGCTGAAAACTGTCCACAGTGTTCCTATTATCCTGATTAAACAGTACTGAAAAAAATTCACTTACAGAGTGCATCAAACATGATTTAGAGCTTGTTTTTGGAAAGTGTTTATTTCTGCATTTCAACATGATTTGGAACTTGTTTTGGAAAACTGTTTATTTCTGTATTTCAACATGATTTAGAGCTTGTTTTTGGAAAAGTGTTTATTTCTGTATTTCAACATGATTTGGAGCTTGTTTTTTGAAAAAGTGTTTATTTCTGTATTTCAACATTATTTAGAGCTTGTTTTTGGAAAAGTGTTTATTTCTGTATTTCAATATTGCAACTTGCTGAAAACTGTCCACAGTGTTCCTATTATCCTGATTAAACAGTACTGAAAAAAATTCACTTACAGAGTGCATCAAACATGATTTAGAGCTTGTTTTTGGAAAGTGTTTATTTCTGCATTTCAACATGATTTGGAACTTGTTTTGGAAAACTGTTTATTTCTGTATTTCAACATGATTTAGAGCTTGTTTTTTGGAAAAGTGTTTATTTCTGTATTTCAACATGATTTAGAGCTTGTTTTTGGAAAAGTGTTTATTTCTGTATTTCAACATGATTTGGAACTTGTTTTTGGAAAAGTGTTAATTTCTGTATGACAACATGATTTGGAGCTTGTTTTTTGGAAAAGTGTTTATTTTTCTGTGTTTCAACATGATTTAGAGCTTGTTTTTGGAAAAGTGTTTATTTCTGTATTTCAACATGATTTGGAGCTTGTTTTTGTAAAGGTGTTTATTTCTGTATTTCAACATGATTTGGAGCTTGTTTTTGGAAAAGTGTTAATTTCTGTATTACAACATTTTTTGGAGCTTGTTTTTTGGAAAAGTGTTTATTTCTGTGTTTCAACATGATTTAGAGCTTGTTTTTGGAAAAGTGTTTATTTCTGTATTTCAACATGATTTGGAGCTTGTTTTTGGAAAAGTTTTTTTTTCTGTATTTCAACATGATTCGGAGCTTGTTTTTTGGAAAAGTGTTTATTTCTGTATTTCAACATGATTTAGAGCTTGTTTTTGGAAAAGTGTTTATTTCTGTATTTCAACATGATTTGGAACTTGTTTTTGGAAAAGTGTTAATTTCTGTATGACAACATGATTTGGAGCCTGTTTTTTGGAAAAGTGTTTATTTTTCTGTGTTTCAACATGATTTAGAGCTTGTTTTTGGAAAAGTGTTTATTTCTGTATTTCAACATGATATGGAGCTTGTTTTTGTAAAGGTGTTTATTTCTGTATTTCAACATGATTTGGAGCTTGTTTTTGGAAAAGTGTTAATTTCTGTATTACAAAATTTTTTGGAGTTTGTTTTTTGGAAAAGTGTTTATTTCTGTGTTTCAACATGATTTAGAGCTTGTTTTTGGAAAAGTGTTTATTTCTGTATTTCAACATGATTTGGAGCTTGTTTTTTGGAAAAGTGTTTATTTCTGTATTTCAACATGATTTAGAGCTTGTTTTTGGAAAAGTGTTTATTTCTGTATTTCAATATTGCAACTTGCTGAAACTGTCCACAGTGTTCCTATCATCCTGATTGAACAGTATTGAAAGAAATTCACTTACAGAGTGCATCAAACATGATTTAGAGCTTGTTTTTGGAAAGTGTTTATTTCTGCATTTCAACATGATTTGGAACTTGTTTTGGAAAAGTGTTTATTTCTGTTTTTCAACATGATTTAGAGCTTGTTTTTGGAAAAGTGTTTATTTCTGTATTTCAACATGATTTGGAGCTTGTTTTTGGAAAAGTTTTTTTTTTCTGTATTTCAACATGATTCGGAGCTTGTTTTTGGAAAAGTGTTTATTTCTGTATTTCAATATTGTAACTTGCTGAAAACTGTCCACAGTGTTCCTATTATCCTGATTAAACAGTACTGAAAAAAATTCACTTACAGAGTGCATCAAACATGATTTAGTGCTTGTTTTTGGAAAGTGTTTATTTCTGCATTTCAACATGATTTGGAACTTGTTTTGGAAAACTGTTTATTTCTGTATTTCAACATGATTTAGAGCTTGTTTTTGGAAAAGTGTTTATTTCTGTATTTCAACATGATTTGGAGCTTGTTTTTGGAAAAGTGTTAATTTCTGTATTACAACATGATTTGGAGCTTGTTTTTTGGAAAAGTGTTTATTTTTCTGTGTTTCAACATGATTTGGAACTTGTTTTGGAAAAGTGTTTATTTCTGTATTTCAACATGATTTGGAGCTTGTTTTTGGAAAAGTGTTAATTTCTGTATTACAACATTTTTTGGAGCTTGTTTTTTGGAAAAGTGTTTATTTCTGTGTTTCAACATGATTTAGAGCTTGTTTTTGGAAAAGTGTTTATTTCTGTATTTCAACATGATTTGGAGCTTGTTTTTTGGAAAAGTGTTTATTTCTGTATTTCAACATGATTTAGAGCTTGTTTTTGGAAAAGTGTTTATTTCTGTATTACAACATTTTTTGGAGCTTGTTTTTTGGAAAAGTGTTTATTTCTATGTTTCAACATGATTTAGAGCTTGTTTTTGGAAAAGTGTTTATTTCTGTATTTCAACATGATTTGGAGCTTGTTTTTTGGAAAAGTGTTTATTTCTGTATTTCAACATGATTTGGAGCTTGTTTTTGGAAAAGTGTTAATTTCTGTATTACAACATGATTTGGAGCTTGTTTTTTGGAAAAGTGTTTATTTTTCTGTGTTTCAACATGATTTGGAACTTGTTTTGGAAAAGTGTTTATTTCTGCATTTCAACATGATTTGGAACTTGTTTTGGAAAACTGTTTATTTCTGTATTTCAACATGATTTAGAGCTTGTTTTTGGAAAAGTGTTTATTTCTGTATTTCAACATGATTTGGAGCTTGTTTTTGGAAAAGTTTTTTTTTTCTGTATTTCAACATGATTCGGAGCTTGTTTTTGGAAAAGTGTTTATTTCTGCATTTCAACATGATTTGGAACTTGTTTTGGAAAACTGTTTATTTCTGTATTTCAACATGATTTAGTGCTTGTTTTTGGAAAAGTGTTTATTTCTGTATTTCAACATGATTTGGAGCTTGTTTTTGGAAAAGTGTTTATTTCTGTATTTCAACATGATTTGGAGCTTGTTTTTTGAAAAAGTGTTTATTTCTGTATTTCAACATTATTTAGAGCTTGTTTTTGGAAAAGTGTTTATTTCTGTATTTCAATATTGCAACTTGCTGAAAACTGTCCACAGTGTTCCTATTATCCTGATTAAACAGTACTGAAAAAAATTCACTTACAGAGTGCATCAAACATGATTTAGAGCTTGTTTTTGGAAAGTGTTTATTTCTGCATTTCAACATGATTTGGAACTTGTTTTGGAAAACTGTTTATTTCTGTATTTCAACATGATTTAGAGCTTGTTTTTGGAAAAGTGTTTATTTCTGTATTTCAACATGATTTGGAGCTTGTTTTTGGAAAAGTTTTTTTTTTCTGTATTTCAACATGATTCGGAGCTTGTTTTTTGGAAAAGTGTTTATTTCTGTATTTCAACATGATTTAGAGCTTGTTTTTGGAAAAGTGTTTATTTCTGTATTTCAACATGATTTGGAACTTGTTTTTGGAAAAGTGTTAATTTCTGTATGACAACATGATTTGGAGCTTGTTTTTTGGAAAAGTGTTTATTTTTCTGTGTTTCAACATGATTTAGAGCTTGTTTTTGGAAAAGTGTTTATTTCTGTATTTCAACATGATTTGGAGCTTGTTTTTGTAAAGGTGTTTATTTCTGTATTTCAACATGATTTGGAGCTTGTTTTTGGAAAAGTGTTAATTTCTGTATTACAACATTTTTTGGAGCTTGTTTTTTGGAAAAGTGTTTATTTCTGTGTTTCAACATGATTTAGAGCTTGTTTTTGGAAAAGTGTTTATTTCTGTATTTCAACATGATTTGGAGCTTGTTTTTGGAAAAGTTTTTTTTTCTGTATTTCAACATGATTCGGAGCTTGTTTTTTGGAAAAGTGTTTATTTCTGTATTTCAACATGATTTAGAGCTTGTTTTTGGAAAAGTGTTTATTTCTGTATTTCAACATGATTTGGAACTTGTTTTTGGAAAAGTGTTAATTTCTGTATGACAACATGATTTGGAGCCTGTTTTTTGGAAAAGTGTTTATTTTTCTGTGTTTCAACATGATTTAGAGCTTGTTTTTGGAAAAGTGTTTATTTCTGTATTTCAACATGATATGGAGCTTGTTTTTGTAAAGGTGTTTATTTCTGTATTTCAACATGATTTGGAGCTTGTTTTTGGAAAAGTGTTAATTTCTGTATTACAAAATTTTTTGGAGCTTGTTTTTTGGAAAAGTGTTTATTTCTGTGTTTCAACATGATTTAGAGCTTGTTTTTGGAAAAGTGTTTATTTCTGTATTTCAACATGATTTGGAGCTTGTTTTTTGGAAAAGTGTTTATTTCTGTATTTCAACATGATTTAGAGCTTGTTTTTGGAAAAGTGTTTATTTCTGTATTTCAATATTGCAACTTGCTGAAACTGTCCACAGTGTTCCTATCATCCTGATTGAACAGTATTGAAAGAAATTCACTTACAGAGTGCATCAAACATGATTTAGAGCTTGTTTTTGGAAAGTGTTTATTTCTGCATTTCAACATGATTTGGAACTTGTTTTGGAAAAGTGTTTATTTCTGTTTTTCAACATGATTTAGAGCTTGTTTTTGGAAAAGTGTTTATTTCTGTATTTCAACATGATTTGGAGCTTGTTTTTGGAAAAGTTTTTTTTTTCTGTATTTCAACATGATTCGGAGCTTGTTTTTGGAAAAGTGTTTATTTCTGTATTTCAATATTGTAACTTGCTGAAAACTGTCCACAGTGTTCCTATTATCCTGATTAAACAGTACTGAAAAAAATTCACTTACAGAGTGCATCAAACATGATTTAGTGCTTGTTTTTGGAAAGTGTTTATTTCTGCATTTCAACATGATTTGGAACTTGTTTTGGAAAACTGTTTATTTCTGTATTTCAACATGATTTAGAGCTTGTTTTTGGAAAAGTGTTTATTTCTGTATTTCAACATGATTTGGAGCTTGTTTTTGGAAAAGTGTTAATTTCTGTATTACAACATGATTTGGAGCTTGTTTTTTGGAAAAGTGTTTATTTTTCTGTGTTTCAACATGATTTGGAACTTGTTTTGGAAAAGTGTTTATTTCTGTATTTCAACATGATTTGGAACTTGTTTTTGGAAAAGTGTTAATTTCTGTATTACAACATGATTTGGAGCTTGTTTTTTGGAAAAGTGTTTATTTTTCTGTGTTTCAACATGATTTAGAGCTTGTTTTTGGAAAAGTGTTTATTTCTGTATTTCAACATGATTTGGAGCTTGTTTTTGTAAAGGTGTTTATTTCTGTATTTCAACATGATTTGGAGCTTGTTTTTGGAAAAGTGTTAATTTCTGTATTACAACATTTTTTGGAGCTTGTTTTTTGGAAAAGTGTTTATTTCTGTGTTTCAACATGATTTAGAGCTTGTTTTTGGAAAAGTGTTTATTTCTGTATTTCAACATGATTTGGAGCTTGTTTTTTGGAAAAGTGTTTATTTCTGTATTTCAACATGATTTAGAGCTTGTTTTTGGAAAAGTGTTTATTTCTGTATTACAACATTTTTTGGAGCTTGTTTTTTGGAAAAGTGTTTATTTCTATGTTTCAACATGATTTAGAGCTTGTTTTTGGAAAAGTGTTTATTTCTGTATTTCAACATGATTTGGAGCTTGTTTTTTGGAAAAGTGTTTATTTCTGTATTTCAATATGATTTAGAGCTTGTTTTTGGAAAAGTGTTTATTTCTGTATTTCAATATTGCAACTTGCTGAAAACTGTCCACAGTGTTCCTATCATCCTGATTGAACAGTATTGAAAAAAATTCACTTACAGAGTGCATCAAACACGATTTAAAGCTTGTTTTTGGAAAGTGTTTATTTCTGCATTTCAACATGATTTGGAACTTGTTTTGGAAAAGTGTTTATTTCTGTTTTTCAACATGATTTAGAGCTTGTTTTTGGAAAAGTGTTTATTTCTGTATTTCAACATGATTTGGAGCTTGTTTTTGGAAAAGTTTTTTTTTCTGTATTTCAACATGATTCGGAGCTTGTTTTTGGAAAAGTGTTTATTTCTGTATTTCAATATTGTAACTTGCTGAAAACTGTCCACAGTGTTCCTATTATCCTGATTAAACAGTACTGAAAAAAATTCACTTACAGAGTGCATCAAACATGATTTGGAGCTTGTTTTTGGAAAGTGTTAATTTCTGCATTTCAACATGATTTGGAACTTGTTTTGGAAAACTGTTTATTTCTGTATTTCAACATGATTTAGAGCTTGTTTTTGGAAAAGTGTTTATTTCTGTATTTCAACATGATTTGGAGCTTGTTTTTGGAAAAGTGTTAATTTCTGTATTACAACATGATTTGAAGCTTGTTTTTTGGAAAAGTGTTTATTTTTCTGTGTTTCAACATGATTTGGAACTTGTTTTGGAAAACTGTTTATTTCTGTATTTCAACATGATTTAGAGCTTGTTTTTGGAAAAGTGTTTATTTCTGTATTTCAACATGATTTGGAACTTGTTTTTGGAAAAGTGTTAATTTCTGTATTACAACATGATTTGGAGCTTGTTTTTTGGAAAAGTGTTTATTTTTCTGTGTTTCAACATGATTTAGAGCTTGTTTTTGGAAAAGTGTTTATTTCTGTATTTCAACATGATTTGGAGCTTGTTTTTGTAAAGGTGTTTATTTCTGTATTTCAACATGATTTGGAGCTTGTTTTTGGAAAAGTGTTAATTTCTGTATTACAACATTTTTTGGAGCTTGTTTTTTGGAAAAGTGTTTATTTCTGTGTTTCAACATGATTTAGAGCTTGTTTTTGGAAAAGTGTTTATTTCTGTATTTCAACATGATTTGGAGCTTGTTTTTTGGAAAAGTGTTTATTTCTGTATTTCAACATGATTTAGAGCTTGTTTTTGGAAAAGTGTTTATTTCTGTATTTCAACATGATTTGGAGCTTGTTTATTGGAAAAGTGTTTATTTCTTTATTTCAACATTATTTAGAGCTTGTTTTTGGAAAAGTGTTTATTTCTGTATTTCAATATTGCAACTTGCTGAAAACTGTCCACAGTGTTCCTATCATCCTGATTGAACAGTATTGAAAAAAATTCACTTACAGAGTGCATCAAATATGATTTAGAGCTTTTTTTTGGAAATTGTTTATTTCTGCGTTTCAACATGATTTGGAACTTGTTTTGGAAAAGTGTTTATTTCTGTATTTCAACATGATTTAGAGCTTGTTTTTGGAAAAGTGTTTATTTCTGTATTTCAACATGATTTGGTACTTGTTTTTGGAAAAGTGTTTATTTCTGTATTTCAACATGATTTGGAGCTTGTTTTTGGAAAAGTGTTTATTTCTGTATTTCAACATGATTTGGAGCTTGTTTTTGGAAAAGTGTTTATTTCTGTATTACAATTTTGCAACTTGCTGAAAACTGTCCACAGTGTTCCTGTCATCCTGAATAAAGAGTCCTGAAAAATGTTCACTTACAGAGTGCATTAAACATCATTTAGAGCTTGTTTTTGGAAAAGTGTTAATTTCTGTTTTTCAACATGATTTAGAGCTTGTTTTTGGAAAAGTGTTTATTTCTGTATTTCAACATGATTTGGAACTTGTTTTGGAAAAGTGTTTATTTCTGTATTTCAACATGATTTAGAGCTTGTTTTTGGAAAAGTGTTTGTTTCTGTATTTCAACATGATTTGGAGCTTGTTTTTGGAAAAGTTTTTTTTTTCTGTATTTCAACATGATTTGGAGCTTGTTTTTGGAAAAGTGTTTATTTCTGTATTTCAATATTGCAACTTGCTGAAAACTGTCCACAGTGTTCCTATTACCCTGATTAAACAGTACTGAAAAAAATTCACTTAGAGTGCATCAAACATGATTTAGAGATTGTTTTTGGAAAAGTGTTTATTTCTGTATTTCAACATGATTTGGAGCTTGTTTTTGGAAAAGTGTTTATTTCTGTATTTCAAAATGATTTGGAACTTGTTTTGGAAAGTGTTTATTTCTGCATTTCAACATGATTTGGAACTTGTTTTGGAAAACTGTTTATTTCTGTATTTCAACATGATTTAGAGCTTGTTTTTGGAAAAGTGTTTATTTCTGTATTTCAACATGATTTGGAGCTTGTTTTTTGGAAAAGTGTTTATTTCTGTATTTCAACATGATTTAGAGCTTGTTTTTGGAAAAGTGTTTATTTATGTATTTCAACATGATTTGGAGCTTGTTTTTTGTAAAAGTGTTTATTTCTGTGTTTCAACATGATTTAGAGCTTGTTTTTGGAAAAGTGTTTATTTCTATATTACAACATGATTTAGAGCTTGTTTTTGGAAAAGTGTTTATTTCTGTATTTCAACAAGATTTAGAGCTTGTTTTCTGGAAAAGTGTTTATTTCTGTTTTTCAATGTTGCAACTTGCTGAAAAATGTCCACAGTGTTCCTATTATCCTGATTAAACAGTACTGAAAAAAATTAAATTACAGAGTGCATCAAACATGATTTAGAGCATGTTTTTGGAATAGTGTTTATTTCTGTGTTTTAACATGATTTAGAGCTTGTTTTTGGAAAAGTGTTTATTTCTGTATTTCAACATGATTTGGAGCTTGTTTTTGGAAAGTGTTTATTTCTATATTACAACATGATTTGGAGCTTGTTTTTTGGAAAAGTGTTTATTTCTGTATTTCAACATGATTTGGAGCTTGTTTTTTGGAAAAGTGTTTATTTCTGTGTTTCAACATGATTTAGAGCTTGTTTTTGGAAAGTGTTTATTTCTGCATTTCAACATGATTTGGAACTTGTTTTGGAAAAGTGTTTATTTCTGTATTTCAACATGATTTAGAGCTTGTTTTTGGAAAAGTGTTTATTTCTGTATTTCAACATGATTTGGAGCTTGTTTTTGGAAAAGTTTTTTTTCTTCTGTATTTCAGCATGATTTGGAGCTTGTTTTTGGAAAAGTGTTTATTTCTGTATTTCAATATTGCAACTTGCTGAAAACTGTCCACAGTGTTCCTATTATCCTGATTAAACAGTACTGAAAAAAATTCACTTACAGAGTGCATCAAACATGATTAAGAGCTTGTTTTTGGAAAGTGTTTATTTCTGCATTTCAACATGATTTGGAACTTGTTTTGGAAAACTGTTTATTTCTGTATTTCAACATGATTTAGAGCTTGTTTTTGGAAAAGTGTTTATTTCTGTATTTCAACATGATTTGGAGCTTGTTTTTGGAAAAGTTTTTTTTTTCTGTATTTCAACATGATTCGGAGCTTGTTTTTGGAAAAGTGTTTATTTCTGCATTTCAACATGATTTGGAACTTGTTTTGGAAAACTGTTTATTTCTCTATTTCAATATTGCAACTTGCTGAAAACTGTCCACAGTGTTCCTATTATCCTGATTAAACAGTACTGAAAAAAATTCACTTAGAGTGCATCAAACATGATTAAGAGCTTGTTTTTGGAAAGTGTTTATTTCTGCATTTCAACATGATTTGGAACTTGTTTTGGAAAACTGTTTATTTCTGTATTTCAACATGATTTAGAGCTTGTTTTTGGAAAAGTGTTTATTTCTGTATTTCAACATGATTTGGAGCTTGTTTTTGGAAAAGTTTTTTTTTTCTGTATTTCAACATGATTCGGAGCTTGTTTTTGGAAAAGTGTTTATTTCTGCATTTCAACATGATTTGGAACTTGTTTTGGAAAACTGTTTATTTCTGTATTTCAACATAATTTAGAGCTTGTTTTTGGAAAAGTGTTTATTTCTGTATTTCAACATGATTTGGAGCTTGTTTTTTGGAAAAGTGTTTATTTCTGTATTTCAACATGATTTAGAGCTTGTTTTTGGAAAAGTGTTTATTTCTGTATTTCAACATGATTTGGAGCTTGTTTTTTGGAAAAGTGTTTATTTCTGTATTTCAACATTATTTAGAGCTTGTTTTTGGAAAAGTGTTTATTTCTGTATTTCAATATTGCAACTTGCTGAAAACTGTCCACAGTGTTCCTATTATCCTGATTAAACAGTACTGAAAAAAATTCACTTACAGAGTGCATCAAACATGATTTAGAGCTTGTTTTTGGAAAGTGTTTATTTCTGCATTTCAACATGATTTGGAACTTGTTTTGGAAAACTGTTTATTGCTGTATTTCAACATGATTTTGAGCTTGTTTTTGGAAAGTGTTTATTTCTATATTACAACATGATTTGGAGCTTGTTTTTTGGAAAAGTGTTTATTTCTGTATTTCAACATGATTTGGAGCTTGTTTTTTGGAAAAGTGTTTATTTCTGTGTTTCAACATGATTTAGAGCTTGTTTTTGGAAAAGTGTTTATTTCTGTATTTCAACATGATTTGGAGCTTGTTTTTGGAAAAGTGTTTATTTCTGTATTTCAACATGATTTGGAGCTTGTTTTTGGAAAGTGTTTATTTCTATATTACAACATGATTTGGAGCTTGTTTTTTGGAAAAGTGTTTATTTCTGTATTTCAACATTATTTAGAGCTTGTTTTTGGAAAAGTGTTTATTTCTGTATTTCAATATTGCAACTTGCTGAAAACTGTCCACAGTGTTCCTATCATCCTGATTGAACAGTATTGAAAAAAATTCACTTACAGAGTGCATCAAACATGATTTAGAGCTTGTTTTTGGAAAGTGCTTATTTCTGCATTTCAACATGATTTGGAACTTGTTTTTGGAAAAGTGTTTATTTCTGTATTTCAATATTGCAACTTGCTGAAAACTGTCCACAGTGTTCCTATTATCCTGATTAAACAGTACTGAAAAAAATTCACTTACAGAGTGCATCAAACATGATTTAGAGCTTGTTTTTGGAAAGTGTTTATTTCTGCATTTCAACATGATTTGGAACTTGTTTTGGAAAAGTGTTTATTTCTGCATTTCAACATGATTTAGAGCTTGTTTTTGGAAAAGTGTTTATTTCTGTATTACAACTTGATTTGGAGCTTGTTTTTGGAAAAGTGTTTATTTCTGCATTTCAACATGATTTGGAACTTGTTTTGGAAAAGTGTTTATTTCTGCATTTCAACATGATTTAGAGCTTGTTTTTGGAAAAGTGTTTATTTCTGTATTTCAACATGATTTGGAGCTTGTTTTTTGGAAAAGTGTTTATTTCTGTATTTCAACATTATTTAGAGCTTGTTTTTGGAAAAGTGTTTATTTCTGTATTTCAATATTGCAACTTGCTGAAAACTGTCCACAGTGTTCCTATCATCCTGATTGAACAGTATTGAAAAAAATTCACTTACAGAGTGCATCAAACATGATTTAGAGCTTGTTTTTGGAGTGTTTATTTCTGCATTTCAACATGATTTGGAACTTGTTTTGGAAAAGTGTTGATTTCTGTATTTCAACATGATTTAGAGCTTGTTTTTGGAAAAGTGTTTATTTCTGTATTTCAACATGATTTGGAGCTTGTTTTTGGAAAAGTTTTTTTTCTTCTGTATTTCAACATGATTTGGAGCTTGTTTTTGGAAAAGTGTTTATTTCTGTATTTCAATATTGCAACTTGCTGAAAACTGTCCACAGTGTTCCTATTATCCTGATTAAACAGTACTGAAAAAAATTCACTTACAGAGTGCATCAAACATGATTTAGAGCTTGTTTTTGGAAAGTGTTTATTTCTGCATTTCAACATGATTTGGAACTTGTTTTGGAAAACTGTTTATTTCTGTATTTCAACATGATTTAGAGCTTGTTTTTGGAAAAGTGTTTATTTCTGTATTTCAACATGATTTGGAGCTTGTTTTTGGAAAAGTGTTTATTTCTGTATTTCAATATTGCAACTTGCTGAAAACTGTCCACAGTGTTCCTATTATCCTGATTAAACAGTACTGAAAAAAATTCACTTACAGAGTGCATCAAACATGATTTAGAGCTTGTTTTTGGAAAGTGTTTATTTCTGCATTTCAACATGATTTGGAACTTGTTTTGGAAAACTGTTTATTTCTGTATTTCAACATGATTTAGAGCTTGTTTTTGGAAAAGTGTTTATTTCTGTATTTCAACATGATTTGGAGCTTGTTTTTGGAAAAGTGTTAATTTCTGTATTACAACTTGATTTGGAGCTTGTTTTTGGAAAAGTGTTTATTTCTGCATTTCAACATGATTTGGAACTTGTTTTGGAAAAGTGTTTATTTCTGCATTTCAACATGATTTAGAGCTTGTTTTTGGAAAAGTGTTTATTTCTGTATTTCAACATGATTTGGAGCTTGTTTTTTGGAAAAGTGTTTATTTCTGTATTTCAACATTATTTAGAGCTTGTTTTTGGAAAAGTGTTTATTTCTGTATTTCAATATTGCAACTTGCTGAAAACTGTCCACAGTGTTCCTATCATCCTGATTGAACAGTATTGAAAAAAATTCACTTACAGAGTGCATCAAACATGATTTAGAGCTTGTTTTTGGAGTGTTTATTTCTGCATTTCAACATGATTTGGAACTTGTTTTGGAAAAGTGTTGATTTCTGTATTTCAACATGATTTAGAGCTTGTTTTTGGAAAAGTGTTTATTTCTGTATTTCAACATGATTTGGAGCTTGTTTTTGGAAAAGTTTTTTTTCTTCTGTATTTCAACATGATTTGGAGCTTGTTTTTGGAAAAGTGTTTATTTCTGTATTTCAATATTGCAACTTGCTGAAAACTGTCCACAGTGTTCCTATTATCCTGATTAAACAGTACTGAAAAAAATTCACTTACAGAGTGCATCAAACATGATTTAGAGCTTGTTTTTGGAAAGTGTTTATTTCTGCATTTCAACATGATTTGGAACTTGTTTTGGAAAACTGTTTATTTCTGTATTTCAACATGATTTAGAGCTTGTTTTTGGAAAAGTGTTTATTTCTGTATTTCAACATGATTTGGAGCTTGTTTTTGGAAAAGTGTTAATTTCTGTATTACAACTTGATTTGGAGCTTGTTTTTTGGAAAAGTGTTTATTTCTGTGTTTCAACATGATTTAGAGCTTGTTTTTGGAAAAGTGTTTATTTATGTATTTCAACATGATTTGGAGCTTGTTTTTTGTAAAAGTGTTTATTTCTGTGTTTCAACATGATTTAGAGCTTGTTTTTGGAAAAGTGTTTATTTCTATATTACAACATGATTTAGAGCTTGTTTTTGGAAAAGTGTTTATTTCTGTATTTCAACAAGATTTAGAGCATGTTTTTGGAAAAGTGTTTATTTCTGTTTTTCAATGTTGCAACTTGCTGAAAAATGTCCACAGTGTTCCTATTATCCTGATTAAACAGTACTGAAAAAAATTCAATTACAGAGTGCATCAAACATGATTTAGAGCTTGTTTTTGGAAAAGTGTTTATTTCTGTGTTTTAACATGATTTAGAGCTTGTTTTTGGAAAAGTGTTTATTGCTGTATTTCAACATGATTTTGAGCTTGTTTTTGGAAAGTGTTTATTTCTATATTACAACATGATTTGGAGCTTGTTTTTTTGGAAAAGTGTTTATTTCTGTATTTCAACATGATTTGGAGCTTGTTTTTTGGAAAAGTGTTTATTTCTGTGTTTCAACATGATTTAGAGCTTGTTTTTGGAAAAGTGTTTATTTCTGTATTTCAACATGATTTGGAGCTTGTTTTTGGAAAAGTGTTTATTTCTGTATTTCAACATGATTTGGAGCTTGTTTTTGGAAAGTGTTTATTTCTATATTACAACATGATTTGGAGCTTGTTTTTTGGAAAAGTGTTTATTTCTGTATTTCAACATTATTTAGAGCTTGTTTTTGGAAAAGTGTTTATTTCTGTATTTCAATATTGCAACTTGCTGAAAACTGTCCACAGTTTTCCTATCATCCTGATTGAACAGTATTGAAAAAAATTCACTTACAGAGTGCATCAAACATGATTTAGAGCTTGTTTTTGGAAAGTGTTTATTTCTGCATTTCAACATGATTCGGAACTTGTTTTGGAAAAGTGTTTATTTCTGTATTTCAACATGATTTAGAGCTTGTTTTTGGAAAAGTGTTTATTTCTGTATTTCAACATGATTTGGAGCTTGTTTTTGGAAAAGTGTTTATTTCTGTATTTCAATATTGCAACTTGCTGAAAACTGTCCACAGTGTTCCTATTATCCTGATTAAACAGTACTGATAAAAATTCACTTACAGAGTGCATCAAACATGATTTAGAGCTTGTTTTTGGAAAGTGTTTATTTCTGCATTTCAACATGATTTGGAACTTGTTTTGGAAAACTGTTTATTTCTGTATTTCAACATGATTTAGAGCTTCTTTTTGGAAAAGTGTTTATTTCTGTATTTCAACATGATTTGGAGCTTGTTTTTGGAAAAGTGTTAATTTCTGTATTACAACTTGATTTGGAGCTTGTTTTTGGAAAAGTGTTAATTTCTGTATTACAACTTGATTTGGAGCTTGTTTTTGGAAAAGTGTTTATTTCTGTATTTCAACATGATTTGGAGCTTGTTTTTTGGAAAAGTGTTTATTTCTGTATTTCAACATGATTTAGAGCTTGTTTTTGGAAAAGTGTTTATTTCTGTATTTCAACATGATTTGTTGCTTGTTTTTTGGAAAAGTGTTTATTTCTGTATTTCAACATTATTTAGAGCTTGTTTTTGGAAAAGTGTTTATTTCTGTATTTCAATATTGCAACTTGCTGAAAACTGTCCACAGTGTTCCTATCATCCTGATTGAACAGTATTGAAAAAAATTCACTTACAGAGTGCATCAAACATGGTTTAGAGCTTGTTTTTGGAGTGTTTATTTCTGCATTTCAACATGATTTGGAACTTGTTTTGGAAAAGTGTTGATTTCTGTATTTCAACATGATTTAGAGCTTGTTTTTGGAAAAGTGTTTATTTCTGTATTTCAACATGATTTGGAGCTTGTTTTTGGAAAAGTTTTTTTTCTTCTGTATTTCAACATGATTTGGAGCTTGTTTTTGGAAAAGTGTTTATTTCTGTATTTCAATATTGCAACTTGCTGAAAACTGTCCACAGTGTTCCTATTATCCTGATTAAACAGTACTGAAAAAAATTCACTTACAGAGTGCATCAAACATGATTTAGAGCTTGTTTTTGGAAAGTGTTTATTTCTGCATTTCAACATGATTTAGAGCTTGTTTTTGGAAAAGTGTTTATTTCTGTATTTCAACATGATTTGGAGCTTGTTTTTGGAAAAGTGTTCATTTCTGTATTACAACTTGATTTGGAGCTTGTTTTTTGGAAAAGTGTTTATTTCTGTGTTTCAACATGATTTAGAGCTTGTTTTTGGAAAAGTGTTTATTTATGTATTTCAACATGATTTGGAGCTTGTTTTTTGTAAAAGTGTTTATTTCTGTGTTTCAACATGATTTAGAGCTTGTTTTTGGAAAAGTGTTTATTTCTATATTACAACATGATTTAGAGCTTGTTTTTGGAAAAGTGTTTATTTCTGTATTTCAACAAGATTTAGAGCTTGTTTTTGGAAAAGTGTTTATTTCTGTTTTTCAATGTTGCAACTTGCTGAAAAATGTCCACAGTGTTCCTATTATCCTGATTAAACAGTACTGAAAAAAATTCAATTACAGAGTGCATCAAACATGATTTAGAGCTTGTTTTTGGAAAAGTGTTTATTTCTGTTTTTCAATGTTGCAACTTGCTGAAAAATGTCCACAGTGTTCCTATTATCCTGATTAAACAGTACTGAAAGAAATTCACTTACAGAGTGCATCAAACATGATTTAGAGCTTGTTTTTGGAAAGTGTTTATTTCTGCATTTCAACATGATTTGGAACTTGTTTTGGAAAACTGTTTATTTCTGTATTTCAACATGATTTAGAGCTTGTTTTTGGAAAAGTGTTTATTTCTGTATTTCAACATGATTTGGAGCTTGTTTTTGGAAAAGTTTTTTTTTTCTGTATTTCAACATGATTCGGAGCTTGTTTTTGGAAAAGTGTTTATTTCTGCATTTCAACATGATTTGGAACTTGTTTTGGAAAACTGTTTATTTCTGTATTTCAACATGATTTAGAGCTTGTTTTTGGAAAAGTGTTTATTTCTGTATTTCAACATGATTTGGTGCTTGTTTTTTGGAAAAGTGTTTATTTCTGTATTTCAACATTATTTAGAGCTTGTTTTTGGAAAAGTGTTTATTTCTGTATTTCAATATTGCAACTTGCTGAAAACTGTCCACAGTGTTCCTATCATCCTGATTGAACAGTATTGAAAAAAATTCACTTACAGAGTGCATCAAACATGATTTAGAGCTTGTTTTTGGAGTGTTTATTTCTGCATTTCAACATGATTTGGAACTTGTTTTGGAAAAGTGTTGATTTCTGTATTTCAACATGATTTAGAGCTTGTTTTTGGAAAAGTGTTTATTTCTGTATTTCAACATGATTTGGAGCTTGTTTTTGGAAAAGTTTTTTTTCTTCTGTATTTCAACATGATTTGGAGCTTGTTTTTGGAAAAGTGTTTATTTCTGTATTTCAATATTGCAACTTGCTGAAAACTGTCCACAGTGTTCCTATTATCCTGATTAAACAGTACTGAAAAAAATTCACTTACAGAGTGCATCAAACATGATTTAGAGCTTGTTTATGAAAAAGTGTTTATTTCTGTATTTCAACATGATTTGGAGCTTGTTTTTGGAAAAGTGTTAATTTCTGTATTACAACTTGATTTGGAGCTTGTTTTTTGGAAAAGTGTTTATTTCTGTGTTTCAACATGATTTAGAGCTTGTTTTTGGAAAAGTGTTTATTTATGTATTTCAACATGATTTGGAGCTTGTTTTTTGGAAAAGTGTTTATTTCTGTGTTTCAACATGATTTAGAGCTTGTTT
Source organism: Salvelinus fontinalis (assembly GCF_029448725.1). Classification (NCBI taxonomy): domain Eukaryota; kingdom Metazoa; phylum Chordata; class Actinopteri; order Salmoniformes; family Salmonidae; genus Salvelinus; species Salvelinus fontinalis. The sequence continues at coordinate 42,974 of NW_026600334.1, forward strand.
TTGGAAAAGTGTTTATTTCTATATTACAACATGATTTAGAGCTTGTTTTTGGAAAAGTGTTTATTTCTGTATTTCAACAAGATTTAGAGCTTGTTTTTGGAAAAGTGTTTATTTCTGTTTTTCAATGTTGCAACTTGCTGAAAAATGTCCACAGTGTTCCTATTATCCTGATTAAACAGTACTGAAAAAAAATCAATTACAGAGTGCATCAAACATGATTTAGAGCTTGTTTTTGGAAAAGTGTTTATTTCTGTGTTTCAACATGATTTAGAGCTTGTTTTTGGAAAAGAGTTTATTTCTGTATTTCAACATGATTTGGAGCTTGTTTTTGGAAAAGTGTTTATTTCTGTATTTCAACATGATTTGGAGCTTGTTTTTGGAAAGTGTTTATTTCTATATTACAACATGATTTGGAGCTTGTTTTTTGGAAAAGTGTTTATTTCTGTATTTCAACATTATTTAGAGCTTGTTTTTGGAAAAGTGTTTATTTCTGTATTTCAATATTGCAACTTGCTGAAAACTGTGTTCCTATCATCCTGATTGAACAGTATTGAAAAAAATTCACTTACAGAGTGCATCAAACATGATTTAGAGCTTGTTTTTGGAAAGTGTTTATTTCTGCATTTCAACATGATTTGGAACTTGTTTTGGAAAAGTGTTTATTTCTGTATTTCAACATGATTTAGAGCTTGTTTTTGGAAAAGTGTTTATTTCTGTATTTCAACATGATTTGGAGCTTGTTTTTGGAAAAGTTTTTTTTCTTCTGTATTTCAACATGATTTGGAGCTTGTTTTTGGAAAAGTGTTTATTTCTGTATTTCAATATTGCAACTTGCTGAAAACTGTCCACAGTGTTCCTATTATCCTGATTAAACAGTACTGAAAAAAATTCACTTACAGAGTGCATCAAACATGATTTAGAGCTTGTTTTTGGAAAACTGTTTATTTCTGTATTTCAACATGATTTAGAGCTTGTTTTTGGAAAAGTGTTTATTTCTGTATTTCAACATGATTTGGAGCTTGTTTTTGGAAAAGTGTTTATTTCTGTATTACAACTTGATTTGGAGCTTGTTTTTGGAAAAGTGTTTATTTCTGCATTTCAACATGATTTGGAACTTGTTTTGGAAAAGTGTTGATTTCTGTATTTCAACAAGATTTAGAGCTTGTTTTTGGAAAAGTGTTTATTTCTGTTTTTCAATGTTGCAACTTGCTGAAAAATGTCCACAGTGTTCCTATTATCCTGATTAAACAGTACTGAAAAAAATTCAATTACAGAGTGCATCAAACATGATTTAGAGCTTGTTTTTGGAAAAGTGTTTATTTCTGTTTTTCAATGTTGCAACTTGCTGAAAAATGTCCACAGTGTTCCTATTATCCTGATTAAACAGTACTGAAAGAAATTCACTTACAGAGTGCATCAAACATGATTTAGAGCTTGTTTTTGGAAAGTGTTTATTTCTGCATTTCAACATGATTTGGAACTTGTTTTGGAAAACTGTTTATTTCTGTATTTCAACATGATTTAGAGCTTGTTTTTGGAAAAGTGTTTATTTCTGTATTTCAACATGATTTGGAGCTTGTTTTTGGAAAAGTTTTTTTTTTCTGTATTTCAACATGATTCGGAGCTTGTTTTTGGAAAAGTGTTTATTTCTGCATTTCAACATGATTTGGAACTTGTTTTGGAAAACTGTTTATTTCTGTATTTCAACATGATTTAGAGCTTGTTTTTGGAAAAGTGTTTATTTCTGTATTTCAACATGATTTGGAGCTTGTTTTTTGGAAAAGTGTTTATTTCTGTATTTCAACATGATTTAGAGCTTGTTTTTGGAAAAGTGTTTATTTCTGTATTTCAACATGATTTGGTGCTTGTTTTTTGGAAAAGTGTTTATTTCTGTATTTCAACATTATTTAGAGCTTGTTTTTGGAAAAGTGTTTATTTCTGTATTTCAATATTGCAACTTGCTGAAAACTGTCCACAGTGTTCCTATCATCCTGATTGAACAGTATTGAAAAAAATTCACTTACAGAGTGCATCAAACATGATTTAGAGCTTGTTTTTGGAGTGTTTATTTCTGCATTTCAACATGATTTGGAACTTGTTTTGGAAAAGTGTTGATTTCTGTATTTCAACATGATTTAGAGCTTGTTTTTGGAAAAGTGTTTATTTCTGTATTTCAACATGATTTGGAGCTTGTTTTTGGAAAAGTTTTTTTTCTTCTGTATTTCAACATGATTTGGAGCTTGTTTTTGGAAAAGTGTTTATTTCTGTATTTCAATATTGCAACTTGCTGAAAACTGTCCACAGTGTTCCTATTATCCTGATTAAACAGTACTGAAAAAAATTCACTTACAGAGTGCATCAAACATGATTTAGAGCTTGTTTATGAAAAAGTGTTTATTTCTGTATTTCAACATGATTTGGAGCTTGTTTTTGGAAAAGTGTTAATTTCTGTATTACAACTTGATTTGGAGCTTGTTTTTTGGAAAAGTGTTTATTTCTGTGTTTCAACATGATTTAGAGCTTGTTTTTGGAAAAGTGTTTATTTATGTATTTCAACATGATTTGGAGCTTGTTTTTTGGAAAAGTGTTTATTTCTGTGTTTCAACATGATTTAGAGCTTGTTTTTGGAAAAGTGTTTATTTCTATATTACAACATGATTTAGAGCTTGTTTTTGGAAAAGTGTTTATTTCTGTATTTCAACAAGATTTAGAGCTTGTTTTTGGAAAAGTGTTTATTTCTGTTTTTCAATGTTGCAACTTGCTGAAAAATGTCCACAGTGTTCCTATTATCCTGATTAAACAGTACTGAAAAAAAATCAATTACAGAGTGCATCAAACATGATTTAGAGCTTGTTTTTGGAAAAGTGTTTATTTCTGTGTTTCAACATGATTTAGAGCTTGTTTTTGGAAAAGTGTTTATTTCTGTATTTCAACATGATTTGGAGCTTGTTTTTGGAAAAGTGTTTATTTCTGTATTTCAACATGATTTGGAGCTTGTTTTTGGAAAGTGTTTATTTCTATATTACAACATGATTTGGAGCTTGTTTTTTGGAAAAGTGTTTATTTCTGTATTTCAACATTATTTAGAGCTTGTTTTTGGAAAAGTGTTTATTTCTGTATTTCAATATTGCAACTTGCTGAAAACTGTCCACAGTGTTCCTATCATCCTGATTGAACAGTATTGAAAAAAATTCACTTACAGAGTGCATCAAACATGATTTAGAGCTTGTTTTTGGAAAGTGTTTATTTCTGCATTTCAACATGATTTGGAACTTGTTTTGGAAAAGTGTTTATTTCTGTATTTCAACATGATTTAGAGCTTGTTTTTGGAAAAGTGTTTATTTCTGTATTTCAACATGATTTGGAGCTTGTTTTTGGAAAAGTTTTTTTTCTTCTGTATTTCAACATGATTTGGAGCTTGTTTTTGGAAAAGTGTTTATTTCTGTATTTCAATATTGCAACTTGCTGAAAACTGTCCACAGTGTTCCTATTATCCTGATTAAACAGTACTGAAAAAAATTCACTTACAGAGTGCATCAAACATGATTTAGAGCTTGTTTTTGGAAAGTGTTTATTTCTGCATTTCAACATGATTTGGAACTTGTTTTGGAAAACTGTTTATTTCTGTATTTCAACATGATTTAGAGCTTGTTTTTGGAAAAGTGTTTATTTCTGTATTTCAACATGATTTGGAGCTTGTTTTTGGAAAAGTGTTTATTTCTGTATTACAACTTGATTTGGAGCTTGTTTTTGGAAAAGTTTTTTTTCTTCTGTATTTCAACATGATTTGGAGCTTGTTTTTGGAAAAGTGTTTATTTCTGTATTTCAATATTGCAACTTGCTGAAAACTGTCCACAGTGTTCCTATTATCCTGATTAAACAGTACTGAAAAAAATTCACTTACAGAGTGCATCAAACATGATTTAGAGCTTGTTTATGAAAAAGTGTTTATTTCTGTATTTCAACATGATTTGGAGCTTGTTTTTGGAAAAGTGTTAATTTCTGTATTACAACTTGATTTGGAGCTTGTTTTTTGGAAAAGTGTTTATTTCTGTGTTTCAACATGATTTAGAGCTTGTTTTTGGAAAAGTGTTTATTTATGTATTTCAACATGATTTGGAGCTTGTTTTTTGGAAAAGTGTTTATTTCTGTGTTTCAACATGATTTAGAGCTTGTTTTTGGAAAAGTGTTTATTTCTATATTACAACATGATTTAGAGCTTGTTTTTGGAAAAGTGTTTATTTCTGTATTTCAACAAGATTTAGAGCTTGTTTTTGGAAAAGTGTTTATTTCTGTTTTTCAATGTTGCAACTTGCTGAAAAATGTCCACAGTGTTCCTATTATCCTGATTAAACAGTACTGAAAAAAAATCAATTACAGAGTGCATCAAACATGATTTAGAGCTTGTTTTTGGAAAAGTGTTTATTTCTGTGTTTCAACATGATTTAGAGCTTGTTTTTGGAAAAGAGTTTATTTCTGTATTTCAACATGATTTGGAGCTTGTTTTTGGAAAAGTGTTTATTTCTGTATTTCAACATGATTTGGAGCTTGTTTTTGGAAAGTGTTTATTTCTATATTACAACATGATTTGGAGCTTGTTTTTTGGAAAAGTGTTTATTTCTGTATTTCAACATTATTTAGAGCTTGTTTTTGGAAAAGTGTTTATTTCTGTATTTCAATATTGCAACTTGCTGAAAACTGTGTTCCTATCATCCTGATTGAACAGTATTGAAAAAAATTCACTTACAGAGTGCATCAAACATGATTTAGAGCTTGTTTTTGGAAAGTGTTTATTTCTGCATTTCAACATGATTTGGAACTTGTTTTGGAAAAGTGTTTATTTCTGTATTTCAACATGATTTAGAGCTTGTTTTTGGAAAAGTGTTTATTTCTGTATTTCAACATGATTTGGAGCTTGTTTTTGGAAAAGTTTTTTTTCTTCTGTATTTCAACATGATTTGGAGCTTGTTTTTGGAAAAGTGTTTATTTCTGTATTTCAATATTGCAACTTGCTGAAAACTGTCCACAGTGTTCCTATTATCCTGATTAAACAGTACTGAAAAAAATTCACTTACAGAGTGCATCAAACATGATTTAGAGCTTGTTTTTGGAAAACTGTTTATTTCTGTATTTCAACATGATTTAGAGCTTGTTTTTGGAAAAGTGTTTATTTCTGTATTTCAACATGATTTGGAGCTTGTTTTTGGAAAAGTGTTTATTTCTGTATTACAACTTGATTTGGAGCTTGTTTTTGGAAAAGTGTTTATTTCTGCATTTCAACATGATTTGGAACTTGTTTTGGAAAAGTGTTGATTTCTGTATTTCAACAAGATTTAGAGCTTGTTTTTGGAAAAGTGTTTATTTCTGTTTTTCAATGTTGCAACTTGCTGAAAAATGTCCACAGTGTTCCTATTATCCTGATTAAACAGTACTGAAAAAAATTCAATTACAGAGTGCATCAAACATGATTTAGAGCTTGTTTTTGGAAAAGTGTTTATTTCTGTTTTTCAATGTTGCAACTTGCTGAAAAATGTCCACAGTGTTCCTATTATCCTGATTAAACAGTACTGAAAGAAATTCACTTACAGAGTGCATCAAACATGATTTAGAGCTTGTTTTTGGAAAGTGTTTATTTCTGCATTTCAACATGATTTGGAACTTGTTTTGGAAAACTGTTTATTTCTGTATTTCAACATGATTTAGAGCTTGTTTTTGGAAAAGTGTTTATTTCTGTATTTCAACATGATTTGGAGCTTGTTTTTGGAAAAGTTTTTTTTTTCTGTATTTCAACATGATTCGGAGCTTGTTTTTGGAAAAGTGTTTATTTCTGCATTTCAACATGATTTGGAACTTGTTTTGGAAAACTGTTTATTTCTGTATTTCAACATGATTTAGAGCTTGTTTTTGGAAAAGTGTTTATTTCTGTATTTCAACATGATTTGGAGCTTGTTTTTTGGAAAAGTGTTTATTTCTGTATTTCAACATGATTTAGAGCTTGTTTTTGGAAAAGTGTTTATTTCTGTATTTCAACATGATTTGGTGCTTGTTTTTTGGAAAAGTGTTTATTTCTGTATTTCAACATTATTTAGAGCTTGTTTTTGGAAAAGTGTTTATTTCTGTATTTCAATATTGCAACTTGCTGAAAACTGTCCACAGTGTTCCTATCATCCTGATTGAACAGTATTGAAAAAAATTCACTTACAGAGTGCATCAAACATGATTTAGAGCTTGTTTTTGGAGTGTTTATTTCTGCATTTCAACATGATTTGGAACTTGTTTTGGAAAAGTGTTGATTTCTGTATTTCAACATGATTTAGAGCTTGTTTTTGGAAAAGTGTTTATTTCTGTATTTCAACATGATTTGGAGCTTGTTTTTGGAAAAGTTTTTTTTCTTCTGTATTTCAACATGATTTGGAGCTTGTTTTTGGAAAAGTGTTTATTTCTGTATTTCAATATTGCAACTTGCTGAAAACTGTCCACAGTGTTCCTATTATCCTGATTAAACAGTACTGAAAAAAATTCACTTACAGAGTGCATCAAACATGATTTAGAGCTTGTTTATGAAAAAGTGTTTATTTCTGTATTTCAACATGATTTGGAGCTTGTTTTTGGAAAAGTGTTAATTTCTGTATTACAACTTGATTTGGAGCTTGTTTTTTGGAAAAGTGTTTATTTCTGTGTTTCAACATGATTTAGAGCTTGTTTTTGGAAAAGTGTTTATTTATGTATTTCAACATGATTTGGAGCTTGTTTTTTGGAAAAGTGTTTATTTCTGTGTTTCAACATGATTTAGAGCTTGTTTTTGGAAAAGTGTTTATTTCTATATTACAACATGATTTAGAGCTTGTTTTTGGAAAAGTGTTTATTTCTGTATTTCAACAAGATTTAGAGCTTGTTTTTGGAAAAGTGTTTATTTCTGTTTTTCAATGTTGCAACTTGCTGAAAAATGTCCACAGTGTTCCTATTATCCTGATTAAACAGTACTGAAAAAAAATCAATTACAGAGTGCATCAAACATGATTTAGAGCTTGTTTTTGGAAAAGTGTTTATTTCTGTGTTTCAACATGATTTAGAGCTTGTTTTTGGAAAAGTGTTTATTTCTGTATTTCAACATGATTTGGAGCTTGTTTTTGGAAAAGTGTTTATTTCTGTATTTCAACATGATTTGGAGCTTGTTTTTGGAAAGTGTTTATTTCTATATTACAACATGATTTGGAGCTTGTTTTTTGGAAAAGTGTTTATTTCTGTATTTCAACATTATTTAGAGCTTGTTTTTGGAAAAGTGTTTATTTCTGTATTTCAATATTGCAACTTGCTGAAAACTGTCCACAGTGTTCCTATCATCCTGATTGAACAGTATTGAAAAAAATTCACTTACAGAGTGCATCAAACATGATTTAGAGCTTGTTTTTGGAAAGTGTTTATTTCTGCATTTCAACATGATTTGGAACTTGTTTTGGAAAAGTGTTTATTTCTGTATTTCAACATGATTTAGAGCTTGTTTTTGGAAAAGTGTTTATTTCTGTATTTCAACATGATTTGGAGCTTGTTTTTGGAAAAGTTTTTTTTCTTCTGTATTTCAACATGATTTGGAGCTTGTTTTTGGAAAAGTGTTTATTTCTGTATTTCAATATTGCAACTTGCTGAAAACTGTCCACAGTGTTCCTATTATCCTGATTAAACAGTACTGAAAAAAATTCACTTACAGAGTGCATCAAACATGATTTAGAGCTTGTTTTTGGAAAGTGTTTATTTCTGCATTTCAACATGATTTGGAACTTGTTTTGGAAAACTGTTTATTTCTGTATTTCAACATGATTTAGAGCTTGTTTTTGGAAAAGTGTTTATTTCTGTATTTCAACATGATTTGGAGCTTGTTTTTGGAAAAGTGTTTATTTCTGTATTACAACTTGATTTGGAGCTTGTTTTTGGAAAAGTGTTTATTTCTGCATTTCAACATGATTTGGAACTTGTTTTGGAAAAGTGTTTATTTCTGCATTTCAACATGATTTAGAGCTTGTTTTTGGAAAAGTGTTTATTTCTGTATTTCAACATGATTTGGAGCTTGTTTTTTGGAAAAGTGTTTATTTCTGTATTTCAACATTATTTAGAGCTTGTTTTTGGAAAAGTGTTTATTTCTGTATTTCAATATTGCAACTTGCTGAAAACTGTCCACAGTGTTCCTATCATCCTGATTGAACAGTATTGAAAAAAATTCACTTACAGAGTGCATCAAACATGATTTAGAGCTTGTTTTTGGAGTGTTTATTTCTGCATTTCAACATGATTTGGAACTTGTTTTGGAAAAGTGTTGATTTCTGTATTTCAACATGATTTAGAGCTTGTTTTTGGAAAAGTGTTTATTTCTGTATTTCAACATGATTTGGAGCTTGTTTTTGGAAAAGTTTTTTTTCTTCTGTATTTCAACATGATTTGGAGCTTGTTTTTGGAAAAGTGTTTATTTCTGTATTTCAATATTGCAACTTGCTGAAAACTGTCCACAGTGTTCCTATTATCCTGATTAAACAGTACTGAAAAAAATTCACTTACAGAGTGCATCAAACATGATTTAGAGCTTGTTTTTGGAAAGTGTTTATTTCTGCATTTCAACATGATTTGGAACTTGTTTTGGAACACTGTTTATTTCTGTATTTCAACATGATTTAGAGCTTGTTTTTGGAAAAGTGTTTATTTCTGTATTTCAACATGATTTGGAGCTTGTTTTTGGAAAAGTGTTAATTTCTGTATTACAACTTGATTTGGAGCTTGTTTTTTGGAAAAGTGTTTATTTCTGTGTTTCAACATGATTTAGAGCTTGTTTTTGGAAAAGTGTTTATTTATGTATTTCAACATGATTTGGAGCTTGTTTTTTGTAAAAGTGTTTATTTCTGTGTTTCAACATGATTTAGAGCTTGTTTTTGGAAAAGTGTTTATTTCTATATTACAACATGATTTAGAGCTTGTTTTTGGAAAAGTGTTTATTTCTGTTTTTCAATGTTGCAACTTGCTGAAAAATGTCCACAGTGTTCCTATTATCCTGATTAAACAGTACTGAAAAAAATTCAATTACAGAGTGCATCAAACATGATTTAGAGCTTGTTTTTGGAAAAGTGTTTATTTCTGTGTTTTAACATGATTTAGAGCTTGTTTTTGGAAAAGTGTTTATTGCTGTATTTCAACATGATTTTGAGCTTGTTTTTGGAAAGTGTTTATTTCTATATTACAACATGATTTGGAGCTTGTTTTTTGGAAAAGTGTTTATTTCTGTATTTCAACATGATTTGGAGCTTGTTTTTTGGAAAAGTGTTTATTTCTGTGTTTCAACATGATTTAGAGCTTGTTTTTGGAAAAGTGTTTATTTCTGTATTTCAACATGATTTGGAGCTTGTTTTTGGAAAAGTGTTTATTTCTGTATTTCAACATGATTTGGAGCTTGTTTTTGGAAAGTGTTTATTTCTATATTACAACATGATTTGGAGCTTGTTTTTTGGAAAAGTGTTTATTTCTGTATTTCAACATTATTTAGAGCTTGTTTTTGGAAAAGTGTTTATTTCTGTATTTCAATATTGCAACTTGCTGAAAACTGTCCACAGTTTTCCTATCATCCTGATTGAACAGTATTGAAAAAAATTCACTTACAGAGTGCATCAAACATGATTTAGAGCTTGTTTTTGGAAAGTGTTTATTTCTGCATTTCAACATGATTTGGAACTTGTTTTGGAAAAGTGTTTATTTCTGTATTTCAACATGATTTAGAGCTTGTTTTTGGAAAAGTGTTTATTTCTGTATTTCAACATGATTTGGAGCTTGTTTTTGGAAAAGTGTTTATTTCTGTATTTCAATATTGCAACTTGCTGAAAACTGTCCACAGTGTTCCTATTATCCTGATTAAACAGTACTGATAAAAATTCACTTACAGAGTGCATCAAACATGATTTAGAGCTTGTTTTTGGAAAGTGTTTATTTCTGCATTTCAACATGATTTGGAACTTGTTTTGGAAAACTGTTTATTTCTGTATTTCAACATGATTTAGAGCTTGTTTTTGGAAAAGTGTTTATTTCTGTATTTCAACATGATTTGGAGCTTGTTTTTGGAAAAGTGTTAATTTCTGTATTACAACTTGATTTGGAGCTTGTTTTTGGAAAAGTGTTTATTTCTGTATTTCAACATGATTTGGAGCTTGTTTTTTGGAAAAGTGTTTATTTCTGTATTTCAACATGATTTAGAGCTTGTTTTTGGAAAAGTGTTTATTTATGTATTTCAACATGATTTGGAGCTTGTTTTTTGTAAAAGTGTTTATTTCTGTGTTTCAACATGATTTAGAGCTTGTTTTTGGAAAAGTGTTTATTTCTATATTACAACATGATTTAGAGCTTGTTTTTGGAAAAGTGTTTATTTCTGTATTTCAACAAGATTTAGAGCATGTTTTTGGAAAAGTGTTTATTTCTGTTTTTCAATGTTGCAACTTGCTGAAAAATGTCCACAGTGTTCCTATTATCCTGATTAAACAGTACTGAAAAAAATTCAATTACAGAGTGCATCAAACATGATTTAGAGCTTGTTTTTGGAAAAGTGTTTATTTCTGTGTTTTAACATGATTTAGAGCTTGTTTTTGGAAAAGTGTTTATTGCTGTATTTCAACATGATTTTGAGCTTGTTTTTGGAAAGTGTTTATTTCTATATTACAACATGATTTGGAGCTTGTTTTTTGGAAAAGTGTTTATTTCTGTATTTCAACATGATTTGGAGCTTGTTTTTTGGAAAAGTGTTTATTTCTGTGTTTCAACATGATTTAGAGCTTGTTTTTGGAAAAGTGTTTATTTCTGTATTTCAACATGATTTGGAGCTTGTTTTTGGAAAAGTGTTTATTTCTGTATTTCAACATGATTTGGAGCTTGTTTTTGGAAAGTGTTTATTTCTATATTACAACATGATTTGGAGCTTGTTTTTTGGAAAAGTGTTTATTTCTGTATTTCAACATTATTTAGAGCTTGTTTTTGGAAAAGTGTTTATTTCTGTATTTCAATATTGCAACTTGCTGAAAACTGTCCACAGTTTTCCTATCATCCTGATTGAACAGTATTGAAAAAAATTCACTTACAGAGTGCATCAAACATGATTTAGAGCTTGTTTTTGGAAAGTGTTTATTTCTGCATTTCAACATGATTTGGAACTTGTTTTGGAAAAGTGTTTATTTCTGTATTTCAACATGATTTAGAGCTTGTTTTTGGAAAAGTGTTTATTTCTGTATTTCAACATGATTTGGAGCTTGTTTTTGGAAAAGTGTTTATTTCTGTATTTCAATATTGCAACTTGCTGAAAACTGTCCACAGTGTTCCTATTATCCTGATTAAACAGTACTGATAAAAATTCACTTACAGAGTGCATCAAACATGATTTAGAGCTTGTTTTTGGAAAGTGTTTATTTCTGCATTTCAACATGATTTGGAACTTGTTTTGGAAAACTGTTTATTTCTGTATTTCAACATGATTTAGAGCTTGTTTTTGGAAAAGTGTTTATTTCTGTATTTCAACATGATTTGGAGCTTGTTTTTGGAAAAGTGTTAATTTCTGTATTACAACTTGATTTGGAGCTTGTTTTTGGAAAAGTGTTTATTTCTGTATTTCAACATGATTTGGAGCTTGTTTTTTGGAAAAGTGTTTATTTCTGTATTTCAACATGATTTAGAGCTTGTTTTTGGAAAAGTGTTTATTTCTGTATTTCAACATGATTTGGTGCTTGTTTTTTGGAAAAGTGTTTATTTCTGTATTTCAACATTATTTAGAGCTTGTTTTTGGAAAAGTGTTTATTTCTGTATTTCAATATTGCAACTTGCTGAAAACTGTCCACAGTGTTCCTATCATCCTGATTGAACAGTATTGAAAAAAATTCACTTACAGAGTGCATCAAACATGGTTTAGAGCTTGTTTTTGGAGTGTTTATTTCTGCATTTCAACATGATTTGGAACTTGTTTTGGAAAAGTGTTGATTTCTGTATTTCAACATGATTTAGAGCTTGTTTTTGGAAAAGTGTTTATTTCTGTATTTCAACATGATTTGGAGCTTGTTTTTGGAAAAGTTTTTTTTCTTCTGTATTTCAACATGATTTGGAGCTTGTTTTTGGAAAAGTGTTTATTTCTGTATTTCAATATTGCAACTTGCTGAAAACTGTCCACAGTGTTCCTATTATCCTGATTAAACAGTACTGAAAAAAATTCACTTACAGAGTGCATCAAACATGATTTAGAGCTTGTTTTTGGAAAGTGTTTATTTCTGCATTTCAACATGATTTAGAGCTTGTTTTTGGAAAAGTGTTTATTTCTGTATTTCAACATGATTTGGAGCTTGTTTTTGGAAAAGTGTTAATTTCTGTATTACAACTTGATTTGGAGCTTGTTTTTTGGAAAAGTGTTTATTTCTGTGTTTCAACATGATTTAGAGCTTGTTTTTGGAAAAGTGTTTATTTATGTATTTCAACATGATTTGGAGCTTGTTTTTTGTAAAAGTGTTTATTTCTGTATTTCAACAAGATTTAGAGCTTGTTTTTGGAAAAGTGTTTATTTCTGTTTTTCAATGTTGCAACTTGCTGAAAAATGTCCACAGTGTTCCTATTATCCTGATTAAACAGTACTGAAAAAAATTCAATTACAGAGTGCATCAAACATGATTTAGAGCTTGTTTTTGGAAAAGTGTTTATTTCTGTTTTTCAATGTTGCAACTTGCTGAAAAATGTCCACAGTGTTCCTATTATCCTGATTAAACAGTACTGAAAAAAATTCACTTACAGAGTGCATCAAACATGATTTAGAGCTTGTTTTTGGAAAGTGTTTATTTCTGCATTTCAACATGATTTGGAACTTGTTTTGGAAAACTGTTTATTTCTGTATTTCAACATGATTTAGAGCTTGTTTTTGGAAAAGTGTTTATTTCTGTATTTCAACATGATTTGGAGCTTGTTTTTGGAAAAGTTTTTTTTTTCTGTATTTCAACATGATTCGGAGCTTGTTTTTGGAAAAGTGTTTATTTCTGCATTTCAACATGATTTGGAACTTGTTTTGGAAAACTGTTTATTTCTGTATTTCAACATGATTTAGAGCTTGTTTTTGGAAAAGTGTTTATTTCTGTATTTCAACATGATTTGGAGCTTGTTTTTGGAAAAGTGTTTATTTCTGTATTTCAACATGATTTAGAGCTTGTTTTTGGAAAAGTGTTTATTTCTGTATTTCAACATGATTTGGTGCTTGTTTTTTGGAAAAGTGTTTATTTCTGTATTTCAACATTATTTAGAGCTTGTTTTTGGAAAAGTGTTTATTTCTGTATTTCAATATTGCAACTTGCTGAAAACTGTCCACAGTGTTCCTATCATCCTGATTAGAACAGTATTGAAAAAAATTCTTACTTACAGAGTGCATTTCAACATGATGTGGAGCTTGTTTTGGAAAAGTGTTTATTTCTGTATTTCAACATGATTTAGAGCTTGTTTTTGGAAAAGTGTTTATTTCTGTATTTCAACATGATTTGGAGCTTGTTTTTGGAAAAGTGTTTATTTCTGTATTTCAACATGATTTGGAGCTTGTTTTTGGAAAAGTGTTTATTTCTGTATTTCAATATTGCAACTTGCTGAAAACTGTCCACAGTGTTCCTATTATCCTGATTAAACAGTACTGAAAAAAATTCACTTACAGAGTGCATCAAACATGATTTAGAGCTTGTTTATGAAAAAGTGTTTATTTCTGTATTTCAACATGATTTGGAGCTTGTTTTTGGAAAAGTGTTAATTTCTGTATTACAACTTGATTTGGAGCTTGTTTTTTGGAAAAGTGTTTATTTCTGTGTTTCAACATGATTTAGAGCTTGTTTTTGGAAAAGTGTTTATTTCTGTATTTCAACATGATTTGGAGCTTGTTTTTTGGAAAAGTGTTTATTTCTGTGTTTCAACATGATTTAGAGCTTGTTTTTGGAAAAGTGTTTATTTCTATATTACAACATGATTTAGAGCTTGTTTTTGGAAAAGTGTTTATTTCTGTATTTCAACAAGATTTAGAGCTTGTTTTTGGAAAAGTGTTTATTTCTGTTTTTCAATGTTGCAACTTGCTGAAAACTGTCCACAGTGTTCCTATCATCCTGATTGAACAGTATTGAAAAAAATTCACTTACAGAGTGCATCAAACATGATTTAGAGCTTGTTTTTGGAAAGTGTTTATTTCTGCATTTCAACATGATTTGGAACTTGTTTTGGAAAAGTGTTTATTTCTGTATTTCAACATGATTTAGAGCTTGTTTTTGGAAAAGTGTTTATTTCTGTATTTCAACATGATTTGGAGCTTGTTTTTGGAAAAGTTTTTTTTCTTCTGTATTTCAACATGATTTGGAGCTTGTTTTTGGAAAAGTGTTTATTTCTGTATTTCAATATTGCAACTTGCTGAAAACTGTCCACAGTGTTCCTATTATCCTGATTAAACAGTACTGAAAAAAATTCACTTACAGAGTGCATCAAACATGATTTAGAGCTTGTTTTTGGAAAGTGTTTATTTCTGCATTTCAACATGATTTGGAACTTGTTTTGGAAAACTGTTTATTTCTGTATTTCAACATGATTTAGAGCTTGTTTTTTGGAAAAGTGTTTATTTCTGTGTTTCAACATGATTTAGAGCTTGTTTTTGGAAAAGTGTTTATTTCTGTATTTCAACATGATTTGGAGCTTGTTTTTGGAAAAGTTTTTTTTCTTCTGTATTTCAACATGATTTGGAGCTTGTTTTTGGAAAAGTGTTTATTTCTGTATTTCAATATTGCAACTTGCTGAAAACTGTCCACAGTGTTCCTATTATCCTGATTAAACAGTACTGAAAAAAATTCACTTACAGAGTGCATCAAACATGATTTAGAGCTTGTTTTTGGAAAGTGTTTATTTCTGCATTTCAACATGATTTGGAGCTTGTTTTTTGTAAAAGTGTTTATTTCTGTGTTTCAACATGATTTAGAGCTTGTTTTTGGAAAAGTGTTTATTTCTATATTACAACATGATTTAGAGCTTGTTTTTGGAAAAGTGTTTATTTCTGTATTTCAACAAGATTTAGAGCTTGTTTTCTGGAAAAGTGTTTATTTCTGTTTTTCAATGTTGCAACTTGCTGAAAAATGTCCACAGTGTTCCTATTATCCTGATTAAACAGTACTGAAAAAAATTAAATTACAGAGTGCATCAAACATGATTTAGAGCATGTTTTTGGAAACGTGTTTATTTCTGTGTTTTAACATGATTTAGAGTTTGTTTTTGGAAAAGTGTTTATTTCTGTATTTCAACATGATTTGGAGCTTGTTTTTGGAAAGTGTTTATTTCTATATTACAACATGATTTGGAGCTTGTTTTTTGGAAAAGTGTTTATTTCTGTATTTCAACATGATTTGGAGCTTGTTTTTTGGAAAAGTGTTTATTTCTGTGTTTCAACATGATTTAGAGCTTGTTTTTGGAAAAGTGTTTATTTCTGTATTTCAACATGATTTGGAGCTTGTTTTTGGAAAAGTGTTTATTTCTGTATTTCAACATGATTTGGAGCTTGTTTTGGAAAGTGTTTATTTCTATATTACAACATGATTTGGAGCTTGTTTTTTGGAAAAGTGTTTATTTCTGTATTTCAACATTATTTAGAGCTTGTTTTTGGAAAAGTGTTTATTTCTGTATTTCAATATTGCAACTTGCTGAAAACTGTCCACAGTGTTCCTATCATCCTGATTGAACAGTATTGAAAAAAATTCACTTACAGAGTGCATCAAACATGATTTAGAGCTTGTTTTTGGAAAGTGTTTATTTCTGCATTTCAACATGATTTGGAACTTGTTTTGGAAAAGTGTTTATTTCTGTATTTCAACATGATTTAGAGCTTGTTTTTGGAAAAGTGTTTATTTCTGTATTTTAACATGATTTGGAGCTTGTTTTTGGAAAAGTTTTTTTTCTTCTGTATTTCAACATGATTTGGAGCTTGTTTTTGGAAAAGTGTTTATTTCTGTTTTTCAATGTTGCAACTTGCTGAAAAATGTCCACAGTGTTCCTATTATCCTGATTAAACAGTACTGAAAAAAATTCAATTACAGAGTGCATCAAACATGATTTAGAGCTTGTTTTTGGAAAAGTGTTTATTTCTGTTTTTCAATGTTGCAACTTGCTGAAAAATGTCCACAGTGTTCCTATTATCCTGATTAAACAGTACTGAAAAAAATTCACTTACAGAGTGCATCAAACATGATTTAGAGCTTGTTTTTGGAAAGTGTTTATTTCTGCATTTCAACATGATTTGGAACTTGTTTTGGAAAACTGTTTATTTCTGTATTTCAACATGATTTAGAGCTTGTTTTTGGAAAAGTGTTTATTTCTGTATTTCAACATGATTTGGAGCTTGTTTTTGGAAAAGTTTTTTTTCTTCTGTATTTCAACATGATTCGGAGCTTGTTTTTGGAAAAGTGTTTATTTCTGCATTTCAACATGATTTGGAACTTGTTTTGGAAAACTGTTTATTTCTGTATTTCAACATGATTTAGAGCTTGTTTTTGGAAAAGTGTTTATTTCTGTATTTCAACATGATTTGGAGCTTGTTTTTGGAAAAGTGTTTATTTCTGTATTTCAACATGATTTAGAGCTTGTTTTTGGAAAAGTGTTTATTTCTGTATTTCAACATGATTTGGTGCTTGTTTTTTGGAAAAGTGTTTATTTCTGTATTTCAACATTATTTAGAGCTTGTTTTTGGAAAAGTGTTTATTTCTGTATTTCAACATGATTTGGAGCTTGTTTTTTGGAAAAGTGTTTATTTCTGTATTTCAACATGATTTAGAGCTTGTTTTTGGAAAAGTGTTTATTTCTGCATTTCAACATGATTTGGAACTTGTTTTGGAAAAGTGTTTATTTCTGTATTTCAACATGATTTAGAGCTTGTTTTTGGAAAAGTGTTTATTTCTGTATTTCAACATGATTTGGAGCTTGTTTTTGGAAAAGTTTTTTTTCTTCTGTATTTCAACATGATTTGGAGCTTGTTTTTGGAAAAGTGTTTATTTCTGTATTTCAATATTGCAACTTGCTGAAAACTGTCCACAGTGTTCCTATTATCCTGATTAAACAGTACTGAAAAAAATTCACTTACAGAGTGCATCAAACATGATTTAGAGCTTGTTTATGAAAAAGTGTTTATTTCTGTATTTCAACATGATTTGGAGCTTGTTTTTGGAAAAGTGTTAATTTCTGTATTACAACTTGATTTGGAGCTTGTTTTTTGGAAAAGTGTTTATTTCTGTGTTTCAACATGATTTAGAGCTTGTTTTTGGAAAAGTGTTTATTTATGTATTTCAACATGATTTGGAGCTTGTTTTTTGGAAAAGTGTTTATTTCTGTGTTTCAACATGATTTAGAGCTTGTTTTTGGAAAAGTGTTTATTTCTATATTACAACATGATTTAGAGCTTGTTTTTGGAAAAGTGTTTATTTCTGTATTTCAACAAGATTTAGAGCTTGTTTTTGGAAAAGTGTTTATTTCTGTTTTTCAATGTTGCAACTTGCTGAAAAATGTCCACAGTGTTCCTATTATCCTGATTAAACAGTACTGAAAAAAATTCAATTACAGAGTGCATCAAACATGATTTAGAGCTTGTTTTTGGAAAAGTGTTTATTTCTGTGTTTCAACATGATTTAGAGCTTGTTTTTGGAAAAGTGTTTATTTCTGTATTTCAACATGATTTGGAGCTTGTTTTTGGAAAAGTGTTTATTTCTGTATTTCAACATGATTTGGAGCTTGTTTTTGGAAAGTGTTTATTTCTATATTACAACATGATTTGGAGC
Organism: Salvelinus fontinalis; assembly: GCF_029448725.1. Taxonomy (NCBI): domain Eukaryota; kingdom Metazoa; phylum Chordata; class Actinopteri; order Salmoniformes; family Salmonidae; genus Salvelinus; species Salvelinus fontinalis. The sequence goes on from NW_026600334.1 coordinate 60,796, forward strand.
TTGTTTTTTGGAAAAGTGTTTATTTCTGTATTTCAACATTATTTAGAGCTTGTTTTTGGAAAAGTGTTTATTTCTGTATTCAATATTGCAACTTGCTGAAAACTGTCCACAGTGTTCCTACATCCTGATTGAACAGTATGAAAAAAATTCACTTCAGAGTGCATCAAACATGATTTGAGCTTGTTTAAAAGTGTTTATTTCTGTATTTCAACATGATTTAGAGCTTGTTTTTGGAAAAGTGTTTATTTCTGTATTTCAACATGATTTGGAGCTTGTTTTTGGAAAAGTGTTTATTTCTGTATTTCAACATGATTTGGAGCTTGTTTTTGGAAAAGTGTTTATTTCTGTATTTCAATATTGCAACTTGCTGAAAACTGTCCACAGTGTTCCTATTATCCTGATTAAACAGTACTGAAAAAAATTCACTTACAGAGTGCATCAAACATGATTTAGAGCTTGTTTTTGGAAAGTGTTTATTTCTGCATTTCAACATGATTTGGAACTTGTTTTGGAAAACTGTTTATTTCTGTATTTCAACATGATTTAGAGCTTGTTTTTTGGAAAAGTGTTTATTTCTGTGTTTCAACATGATTTAGAGCTTGTTTTTGGAAAAGTGTTTATTTCTGTATTTCAACATGATTTGGAGCTTGTTTTTGGAAAAGTTTTTTTTCTTCTGTATTTCAACATGATTTGGAGCTTGTTTTTGGAAAAGTGTTTATTTCTGTATTTCAATATTGCAACTTGCTGAAAACTGTCCACAGTGTTCCTATTATCCTGATTAAACAGTACTGAAAAAAATTCACTTACAGAGTGCATCAAACATGATTTAGAGCTTGTTTTTGGAAAGTGTTTATTTCTGCATTTCAACAGGATTTGGAGCTTGTTTTTTGTAAAAGTGTTTATTTCTGTGTTTCAACATGATTTAGAGCTTGTTTTTGGAAAAGTGTTTATTTCTGTATTTCAACATGATTTGGAGCTTGTTTTTGGAAAAGTGTTTATTTCTGTATTTCAACATGATTTAGAGCTTGTTTTCTGGAAAAGTGTTTATTTCTGTTTTTCAATGTTGCAACTTGCTGAAAAATGTCCACAGTGTTCCTATTATCCTGATTAAACAGTACTGAAAAAAATTAAATTACAGAGTGCATCAAACATGATTTAGAGCTTGTTTTTGGAAACGTGTTTATTTCTGTGTTTTAACATGATTTAGAGCTTGTTTTTGGAAAAGTGTTTATTTCTGTATTTCAACATGATTTGGAGCTTGTTTTTGGAAAGTGTTTATTTCTATATTACAACATGATTTGGAGCTTGTTTTTTGGAAAAGTGTTTATTTCTGTATTTCAACATGATTTGGAGCTTGTTTTTTGGAAAAGTGTTTATTTCTGTATTTCAACATGATTTAGAGCTTGTTTTTGGAAAAGTGTTTATTTCTGTATTTCAACATGATTTGGAGCTTGTTTTTGGAAAAGTGTTTATTTCTGTATTTCAACATGATTTGGAGCTTGTTTTGGAAAGTGTTTATTTCTATATTACAACATGATTTGGAGCTTGTTTTTTGGAAAAGTGTTTATTTCTGTATTTCAACATTATTTAGAGCTTGTTTTTGGAAAAGTGTTTATTTCTGTATTTCAATATTGCAACTTGCTGAAAACTGTCCACAGTGTTCCTATCATCCTGATTGAACAGTATTGAAAAAAATTCACTTACAGAGTGCATCAAACATGATTTAGAGCTTGTTTTTGGAAAGTGTTTATTTCTGCATTTCAACATGATTTGGAACTTGTTTTGGAAAAGTGTTTATTTCTGTATTTCAACATGATTTAGAGCTTGTTTTTGGAAAAGTGTTTATTTCTGTATTTCAACATGATTTGGAGCTTGTTTTTGGAAAAGTTTTTTTTCTTCTGTATTTCAACATGATTTGGAGCTTGTTTTTGGAAAAGTGTTTATTTCTGTATTTCAATATTGCAACTTGCTGAAAACTGTCCACAGTGTTCCTATTATCCTGATTAAACAGTACTGAAAAAAATTCACTTACAGAGTGCATCAAACATGATTAAGAGCTTGTTTTTGGAAAGTGTTTATTTCTGCATTTCAACATGATTTGGAGCTTGTTTTTGGAAAAGTGTTTATTTCTGTATTTCAACATGATTTAGAGCTTGTTTTTGGAAAAGTGTTTATTTCTGTATTTCAACATGATTTGGAGCTTGTTTTTGGAAAAGTGTTTATTTCTGTATTTCAATGTTGCAACTTGCTGAAAAGTGTCCATTTCTGCATTTCCTGATTTAACTTGTTTTGGAAAAGTGTTTATTTCTGTATTTCAACATGATTTAGAGCTTGTTTTTGGAAAAGTGTTTATTTCTGCATTTCAACATGATTTGGAACTTGTTTTGGAAAACTGTTTATTTCTGTATTTCAACATGATTTAGAGCTTGTTTTTGGAAAAGTGTTTATTTCTGTATTTCAACATGATTTGGAGCTTGTTTTTGGAAAAGTTTTTTTTTTCTGTATTTCAACATGATTAGGAGCTTGTTTTTGGAAAAGTGTTTATTTCTGCATTTCAACATGATTTGGAGCTTGTTTTTGGAAAACTGTTTATTTCTGTATTTCAACATGATTTAGAGCTTGTTTTTGGAAAAGTGTTTATTTCTGTATTTCAACATGATTTGGAGCTTGTTTTTTGGAAAAGTGTTTATTTCTGTATTTCAACATGATTTAGAGCTTGTTTTTGGAAAAGTGTTTATTTCTGTATTTCAACATGATTTGGAGCTTGTTTTTTGGAAAAGTGTTTATTTCTGTATTTCAACATTATTTAGAGCTTGTTTTTGGAAAAGTGTTTATTTCTGTATTTCAATATTGCAACTTGCTGAAAACTGTCCACAGTGTTCCTATCATCCTGATTGAACAGTATTGAAAAAAATTCACTTACAGAGTGCATCAAACATGATTTAGAGCTTGTTTTTGGAGTGTTTATTTCTGCATTTCAACATGATTTGGAACTTGTTTTGGAAAAGTGTTGATTTCTGTATTTCAACATGATTTAGAGCTTGTTTTTGGAAAAGTGTTTATTTCTGTATTTCAACATGATTTGGAGCTTGTTTTTGGAAAAGTTTTTTTTCTTCTGTATTTCAACATGATTTGGAGCTTGTTTTTGGAAAAGTGTTTATTTCTGTATTTCAATATTGCAACTTGCTGAAAACTGTCCACAGTGTTCCTATTATCCTGATTAAACAGTACTGAAAAAAATTCACTTACAGAGTGCATCAAACATGATTTAGAGCTTGTTTTTGGAAAGTGTTTATTTCTGCATTTCAACATGATTTGGAACTTGTTTTGGAAAACTGTTTATTTCTGTATTTCAACATGATTTAGAGCTTGTTTTTGGAAAAGTGTTTATTTCTGTATTTCAACATGATTTGGAGCTTGTTTTTGGAAAAGTGTTAATTTCTGTATTACAACTTGATTTGGAGCTTGTTTTTTGGAAAAGTGTTTATTTCTGTGTTTCAACATGATTTAGAGCTTGTTTTTGGAAAAGTGTTTATTTATGTATTTCAACATGATTTGGAGCTTGTTTTTTGTAAAAGTGTTTATTTCTGTGTTTCAACATGATTTAGAGCTTGTTTTTGGAAAAGTGTTTATTTCTATATTACAACATGATTTAGAGCTTGTTTTAGGAAAAGTGTTTATTTCTGTATTTCAACAAGATTTAGAGCTTGTTTTTGGAAAAGTGTTTATTTCTGTTTTTCAATGTTGCAACTTGCTGAAAAATGTCCACAGTGTTCCTATTATCCTGATTAAACAGTACTGAAAAAAATTCTATTACAGAGTGCATCAAACATGATTTAGAGCATGTTTTTGGAAAAGTGTTTATTTCTGTGTTTTAACATGATTTAGAGCTTGTTTTTGGAAAAGTGTTTATTTCTGTATTTCAACATGATTTTGAGCTTGTTTTTGGAAAGTGTTTATTTCTATATTACAACATGATTTGGAGCTTGTTTTTTGGAAAAGTGTTTATTTCTGTATTTCAACATGATTTGGAGCTTGTTTTTTGGAAAAGTGTTTATTTCTGTGTTTCAACATGATTTAGAGCTTGTTTTTGGAAAAGTGTTTATTTCTGTATTTCAACATGATTTGGAGCTTGTTTTTGGAAAAGTGTTTATTTCTGTATTTCAACATGATTTGGAGCTTGTTTTTGGAAAGTGTTTATTTCTATATTACAACATGATTTGGAGCTTGTTTTTTGGAAAAGTGTTTATTTCTGTATTTCAACATTATTTAGAGCTTGTTTTAGGAAAAGTGTTTATTTCTGTATTTCAATATTGCAACTTGCTGAAAACTGTCCACAGTGTTCCTATCATCCTGATTGAACAGTATTGAAAAAAATTCACTTACAGAGTGCATCAAACATGATTTAGAGCTTGTTTTTGGAAAGTGTTTATTTCTGCATTTCAACATGATTTGGAACTTGTTTTGGAAAAGTGTTTATTTCTGTATTTCAACATGATTTAGAGCTTGTTTTTGGAAAAGTGTTTATTTCTGTATTTCAACATGATTTGGAGCTTGTTTTTGGAAAAGTTTTTTTTCTTCTGTATTTCAACATGATTTGGAGCTTGTTTTTGGAAAAGTGTTTATTTCTGTATTTCAATATTGCAACTTGCTGAAAACTGTCCACAGTGTTCCTATTATCCTGATTAAACAGTACTGAAAAAAATTCACTTACAGAGTGCATCAAACATGATTTAGAGCTTGTTTTTGGAAAAGTGTTTATTTCTGTATTTCAACATGATTTGGAGCTTGTTTTTGGAAAAGTGTTAATTTCTGTATTACAACTTGATTTGGAGCTTGTTTTTTGGAAAAGTGTTTATTTCTGTGTTTCAACATGATTTAGAGCTTGTTTTTGGAAAAGTGTTTATTTATGTATTTCAACATGATTTGGAGCTTGTTTTTTGTAAAAGTGTTTATTTCTGTGTTTCAACATGATTTAGAGCTTGTTTTCTGGAAAAGTGTTTATTTCTGTTTTTCAATGTTGCAACTTGCTGAAAAATGTCCACAGTGTTCCTATTATCCTGATTAAACAGTACTGAAAAAATTAAATTACAGAGAGAAACAAACATGATTTAGAGCTTGTTTTTGGAAAAGTGTTTATTTCTGTGTTTTAACATGATTTAGAGCTTGTTTTTGGAAAAGTGTTTATTTCTGTATTTCAACATGATTTTGAGCTTGTTTTTGGAAAGTGTTTATTTCTATATTACAACATGATTTGGAGCTTGTTTTTTGGAAAAGTGTTTATTTCTGTATTTCAACATTATTTAGAGCTTGTTTTTGGAAAAGTGTTTATTTCTGCATTTCAACATGATTTGGAACTTGTTTTGGAAAACTGTTTATTTCTGTATTTCAACATGATTTAGAGCTTGTTTTTGGAAAAGTGTTTATTTCTGTATTTCAACATGATTTAGAGCTTGTTTTTGGAAAAGTGTTTATTTCTGTTTTTCAACATGATTTGGTGCTTGTTTTTTGGAAAAGTGTTTATTTCTGTATTTCAACATTATTTAGAGCTTGTTTTTTGAAAAGTGTTTATTTCTGTATTTCAATATTGCAACTTGCTGAAAACTGTCCACAGTGTTCCTATCATCCTGATTGAACAGTATTGAAAAAAATTCACTTACAGAGTGCATCAAACATGATTTAGAGCTTGTTTTTGGAGTGTTTATTTCTGCATTTCAACATGATTTGGAACTTGTTTTGGAAAAGTGTTGATTTCTGTATTTCAACATGATTTAGAGCTTGTTTTTGGAAAAGTGTTTATTTCTGTATTTCAACATGATTTGGAGCTTGTTTTTGGAAAAGTTTTTTTTCTTCTGTATTTCAACATGATTTGGAGCTTGTTTTTGGAAAAGTGTTTATTTCTGTATTTCAACATGATTTGGAGCTTGTTTTTGGAAAAGTGTTAATTTCTGTATTACAACTTGATTTGGAGCTTGTTTTTTGGAAAAGTGTTTATTTCTGTGTTTCAACATGATTTAGAGCTTGTTTTTGGAAAAGTGTTTATTTATGTATTTCAACATGATTTGGAGCTTGTTTTTTGTAAAAGTGTTTATTTCTGTGTTTCAACATGATTTAGAGCTTGTTTTTGGAAAAGTGTTTATTTCTATATTACAACATGATTTAGAGCTTGTTTTCTGGAAAAGTGTTTATTTCTGTTTTTCAATGTTGCAACTTGCTGAAAAATGTCCACAGTGTTCCTATTATCCTGATTAAACAGTACTGAAAAAAATTAAATTACAGAGTGCATCAAACATGATTTAGAGCTTGTTTTTGGAAAAGTGTTTATTTCTGTGTTTTAACATGATTTAGAGCTTGTTTTTGGAAAAGTGTTTATTTCTGTATTTCAACATGATTTTGAGCTTGTTTTTGGAAAGTGTTTATTTCTATATTACAACATGATTTGGAGCTTGTTTTTTGGAAAAGTGTTTATTTCTGTATTTCAACATGATTTGGAGCTTGTTTTTGGAAAAGTGTTTATTTCTGTGTTTCAACATGATTTAGAGCTTGTTTTTGGAAAAGTGTTTATTTCTGTATTTCAACATGATTTGGAGCTTGTTTTTGGAAAAGTGTTTATTTCTGTATTTCAACATGATTTGGAGCTTGTTTTTGGAAAGTGTTTATTTCTATATTACAACATGATTTGGAGCTTGTTTTTTGGAAAAGTGTTTATTTCTGTATTTCAACATTATTTAGAGCTTGTTTTTGGAAAAGTGTTTATTTCTGTATTTCAATATTGCAACTTGCTGAAAACTGTCCACAGTGTTCCTATCATCCTGATTGAACAGTATTGAAAAAAATTCACTTACAGAGTGCATCAAACATGATTTAGAGCTTGTTTTTGGAAAGTGTTTATTTCTGCATTTCAACATGATTTGGAACTTGTTTTGGAAAAGTGTTTATTTCTGTATTTCAACATGATTTAGAGCTTGTTTTTGGAAAAGTGTTTATTTCTGTATTTCAACATGATTTGGAGCTTGTTTTTGGAAAAGTTTTTTTTCTTCTGTATTTCAACATGATTTGGAGCTTGTTTTTGGAAAAGTGTTTATTTCTGTATTTCAATATTGCAACTTGCTGAAAACTGTCCACAGTGTTCCTATTATCCTGATTAAACAGTACTGAAAAAAATTCACTTACAGAGTGCATCAAACATGATTTAGAGCTTGTTTTTGGAAAGTGTTTATTTCTGCATTTCAACATGATTTGGAACTTGTTTTGGAAAACTGTTTATTTCTGTATTTTAACATGATTTAGAGCTTGTTTTTGGAAAAGTGTTTATTTCTGTATTTCAACATGATTTGGAGCTTGTTTTTGGAAAAGTGTTAATTTCTGTATTACAACTTGATTTGGAGCTTGTTTTTTGGAAAAGTGTTTATTTCTGTGTTTCAACATGATTTAGAGCTTGTTTTTGGAAAAGTGTTTATTTATGTATTTCAACATGATTTGGAGCTTGTTTTTTGTAAAAGTGTTTATTTCTGTGTTTCAACATGATTTAGAGCTTGTTTTTGGAAAAGTGTTTATTTCTATATTACAACATGATTTAGAGCTTGTTTTCTGGAAAAGTGTTTATTTCTGTTTTTCGATGTTGCAACTTGCTGAAAAATGTCCACAGTGTTCCTATTATCCTGATTAAACAGTACTGAAAAAAATTAAATTACAGAGTGCATCAAACATGATTTAGAGCTTGTTTTTGGAAAAGTGTTTATTTCTGTGTTTTAACATGATTTAGAGCTTGTTTTTGGAAAAGTGTTTATTTCTGTATTTCAACATGATTTTGAGCTTGTTTTTGGAAAGTGTTTATTTCTATATTACAACATGATTTGGAGCTTGTTTTTTGGAAAAGTGTTTATTTCTGTATTTCAACATTATTTAGAGCTTGTTTTTGGAAAAGTGTTTATTTCTGTATTTCAATATTGCAACTTGCTGAAACCTGTCCACAGTGTTCCTATTATCCTGATTAAACAGTACTGAAAAAAATTCACTTACAGAGTGCATCAAACATGATTTAGAGCTTGTTTTTGGAAAGTGTTTACTTCTGCATTTCAACATGATTTGGAACTTGTTTTGGAAAACTGTTTATTTCTGTATTTCAACATGATTTAGAGCTTGTTTTTGGAAAAGTGTTTATTTCTGTATTTCAACAAGATTTGGAGCTTGTTTTTGGAAAAGTTTTTTTTTTCTGTATTTCAACATGATTCGGAGCTTGTTTTTGGAAAAGTGTTTATTTCTGCATTTCAACATGATTTGGAACTTGTTTTGGAAAACTGTTTATTTCTGTATTTCAACATGATTTAGAGCTTGTTTTTGGAAAAGTGTTTATTTCTGTATTTCAACATGATTTGGAGCTTGTTTTTTGGAAAAGTGTTTATTTCTGTATTTCAACATGATTTAGAGCTTGTTTTTGGAAAAGTGTTTATTTCTGTATTTCAACATGATTTGGTGCTTGTTTTTTGGAAAAGTGTTTATTTCTGTATTTCAACATGATTTAGAGCTTGTTTTTGGAAAAGTGTTTATTTCTGTATTTCAACATGATTTGGTGCTTGTTTTTTGGAAAAGTGTTTATTTCTGTATTTCAACATTATTTAGAGCTTGTTTTTGGAAAAGTGTTTATTTCTGTATTTCAATATTGCAACTTGCTGAAAACTGTCCACAGTGTTCCTATCATCCTGATTGAACAGTATTGAAAAAAATTCACTTACAGAGTGCATCAAACATGATTTAGAGCTTGTTTTTGGAGTGTTTATTTCTGCATTTCAACATGATTTGGAACTTGTTTTGGAAAAGTGTTGATTTCTGTTTTTCAACATGATTTAGAGCTTGTTTTTGGAAAAGTGTTTATTTCTGTATTTCAACATGATTTGGAGCTTGTTTTTGGAAAAGTTTTTTTTCTTCTGTATTTCAACATGATTTGGAGCTTGTTTTTGGAAAAGTGTTTATTTCTGTATTTCAACATGATTTGGAGCTTGTTTTTGGAAAAGTGTTAATTTCTGTATTACAACTTGATTTGGAGCTTGTTTTTTGGAAAAGTGTTTATTTCTGTGTTTCAACATGATTTAGAGCTTGTTTTTGGAAAAGTGTTTATTTATGTATTTCAACATGATTTGGAGCTTGTTTTTTGTAAAAGTGTTTATTTCTGTGTTTCAACATGATTTAGAGCTTGTTTTTGGAAAAGTGTTTATTTCTATATTACAACATGATTTAGAGCTTGTTTTCTGGAAAAGTGTTTATTTCTGTTTTTCGATGTTGCAACTTGCTGAAAAATGTCCACAGTGTTCCTATTATCCTGATTAAACAGTACTGAAAAAAATTAAATTACAGAGTGCATCAAACATGATTTAGAGCTTGTTTTTGGAAAAGTGTTTATTTCTGTGTTTTAACATGATTTAGAGCTTGTTTTTGGAAAAGTGTTTATTTCTGTATTTCAACATGATTTTGAGCTTGTTTTTGGAAAGTGTTTATTTCTATATTACAACATGATTTGGAGCTTGTTTTTTGGAAAAGTGTTTATTTCTGTATTTCAACATTATTTAGAGCTTGTTTTTGGAAAAGTGTTTATTTCTGTATTTCAATATTGCAACTTGCTGAAACCTGTCCACAGTGTTCCTATTATCCTGATTAAACAGTACTGAAAAAAATTCACTTACAGAGTGCATCAAACATGATTTAGAGCTTGTTTTTGGAAAGTGTTTACTTCTGCATTTCAACATGATTTGGAACTTGTTTTGGAAAACTGTTTATTTCTGTATTTCAACATGATTTAGAGCTTGTTTTTGGAAAAGTGTTTATTTCTGTATTTCAACAAGATTTGGAGCTTGTTTTTGGAAAAGTTTTTTTTTTCTGTATTTCAACATGATTCGGAGCTTGTTTTTGGAAAAGTGTTTATTTCTGCATTTCAACATGATTTGGAACTTGTTTTGGAAAACTGTTTATTTCTGTATTTCAACATGATTTAGAGCTTGTTTTTGGAAAAGTGTTTATTTCTGTATTTCAACATGATTTGGAGCTTGTTTTTTGGAAAAGTGTTTATTTCTGTATTTCAACATGATTTAGAGCTTGTTTTTGGAAAAGTGTTTATTTCTGTATTTCAACATGATTTGGTGCTTGTTTTTTGGAAAAGTGTTTATTTCTGTATTTCAACATGATTTAGAGCTTGTTTTTGGAAAAGTGTTTATTTCTGTATTTCAACATGATTTGGTGCTTGTTTTTTGGAAAAGTGTTTATTTCTGTATTTCAACATTATTTAGAGCTTGTTTTTGGAAAAGTGTTTATTTCTGTATTTCAATATTGCAACTTGCTGAAAACTTTCCACAGTGTTCCTATCATCCTGATTGAACAGTATTGAAAAAAATTCACTTACAGAGTGCATCAAACATGATTTAGAGCTTGTTTTTGGAGTGTTTATTTCTGCATTTCAACATGATTTGGAACTTGTTTTGGAAAAGTGTTGATTTCTGTTTTTCAACATGATTTAGAGCTTGTTTTTGGAAAAGTGTTTATTTCTGTATTTCAACATGATTTGGAGCTTGTTTTTGGAAAAGTTTTTTTTCTTCTGTATTTCAACATGATTTGGAGCTTGTTTTTGGAAAAGTGTTTATTTCTGTATTTCAATATTGCAACTTGCTGAAAACTGTCGACAGTGTTCTTATTATCCTGATTAAACAGTACTGAAAAAAATTCACTTACAGAGTGCATCAAACATGATTTAGAGCTTGTTTTTGGAAAGTGTTTATTTCTGCATTTCAACATGATTTGGAACTTGTTTTGGAAAACTGTTTATTTCTGTATTTCAACATGATTTAGAGCTTGTTTTTGGAAAAGTGTTTATTTCTGTATTTCAACATGATTTGGAGCTTGTTTTTGGAAAAGTTTTTTTTTTCTGTATTTCAACATGATTCGGAGCTTGTTTTTGGAAAAGTGTTTATTTCTGCATTTCAACATGATTTGGAACTTGTTTTGGAAAACTGTTTATTTCTGTATTTCAACATGATTTAGAGCTTGTTTTTGGAAAAGTGTTTATTTCTGTATTTCAACATGATTTGGAGCTTGTTTTTTGGAAAAGTGTTTATTTCTGCATTTCAACATGATTTGGAACTTGTTTTGGAAAACTGTTTATTTCTGTATTTCAACATGATTTAGAGCTTGTTTTTGGAAAAGTGTTTATTTCTGTATTTCAACATGATTTGGAGCTTGTTTTTGGAAAAGTTTTTTTTTTCTGTATTTCAACATGATTCGGAGCTTGTTTTTGGAAAAGTGTTTATTTCTGCATTTCAACATGATTTGGAACTTGTTTTGGAAAACTGTTTATTTCTGTATTTCAACATGATTTAGAGCTTGTTTTTGGAAAAGTGTTTATTTCTGTATTTCAACATGATTTGGAGCTTGTTTTTTGGAAAAGTGTTTATTTCTGTATTTCAACATGATTTAGAGCTTGTTTTTGGAAAAGTGTTTATTTCTGTATTTCAACATGATTTGGTGCTTGTTTTTTGGAAAAGTGTTTATTTCTGTATTTCAACATGATTTAGAGCTTGTTTTTGGAAAAGTGTTTATTTCTGTATTTCAACATGATTTGGTGCTTGTTTTTTGGAAAAGTGTTTATTTCTGTATTTCAACATTATTTAGAGCTTGTTTTTGGAAAAGTGTTTATTTCTGTATTTCAATATTGCAACTTGCTGAAAACTGTCCACAGTGTTCCTATCATCCTGATTGAACAGTATTGAAAAAAATTCACTTACAGAGTGCATCAAACATGATTTAGAGCTTGTTTTTGGAGTGTTTATTTCTGCATTTCAACATGATTTGGAACTTGTTTTGGAAAAGTGTTGATTTCTGTTTTTCAACATGATTTAGAGCTTGTTTTTGGAAAAGTGTTTATTTCTGTATTTCAACATGATTTGGAGCTTGTTTTTGGAAAAGTTTTTTTTCTTCTGTATTTCAACATGATTTGGAGCTTGTTTTTGGAAAAGTGTTTATTTCTGTATTTCAACATGATTTGGAGCTTGTTTTTGGAAAAGTGTTAATTTCTGTATTACAACTTGATTTGGAGCTTGTTTTTTGGAAAAGTGTTTATTTCTGTGTTTCAACATGATTTAGAGCTTGTTTTTGGAAAAGTGTTTATTTATGTATTTCAACATGATTTGGAGCTTGTTTTTTGTAAAAGTGTTTATTTCTGTGTTTCAACATGATTTAGAGCTTGTTTTTGGAAAAGTTTTTATTTCTATATTACAACATGATTTAGAGCTTGTTTTCTGGAAAAGTGTTTATTTCTGTTTTTCGATGTTGCAACTTGCTGAAAAATGTCCACAGTGTTCCTATTATCCTGATTAAACAGTACTGAAAAAAATTAAATTACAGAGTGCATCAAACATGATTTAGAGCTTGTTTTTGGAAAAGTGTTTATTTCTGTGTTTTAACATGATTTAGAGCTTGTTTTTGGAAAAGTGTTTATTTCTGTATTTCAACATGATTTTGAGCTTGTTTTTGGAAAGTGTTTATTTCTATATTACAACATGATTTGGAGCTTGTTTTTTGGAAAAGTGTTTATTTCTGTATTTCAACATTATTTAGAGCTTGTTTTTGGAAAAGTGTTTATTTCTGTATTTCAATATTGCAACTTGCTGAAACCTGTCCACAGTGTTCCTATTATCCTGATTAAACAGTACTGAAAAAAATTCACTTACAGAGTGCATCAAACATGATTTAGAGCTTGTTTTTGGAAAGTGTTTACTTCTGCATTTCAACATGATTTGGAACTTGTTTTGGAAAACTGTTTATTTCTGTATTTCAACATGATTTAGAGCTTGTTTTTGGAAAAGTGTTTATTTTTGTATTTCAACAAGATTTGGAGCTTGTTTTTGGAAAAGTTTTTTTTTTCTGTATTTCAACATGATTCGGAGCTTGTTTTTGGAAAAGTGTTTATTTCTGCATTTCAACATGATTTGGAACTTGTTTTGGAAAACTGTTTATTTCTGTATTTCAACATGATTTAGAGCTTGTTTTTGGAAAAGTGTTTATTTCTGTATTTCAACATGATTTGGAGCTTGTTTTTTGGAAAAGTGTTTATTTCTGTATTTCAACATGATTTAGAGCTTGTTTTTGGAAAAGTGTTTATTTCTGTATTTCAACATGATTTGGTGCTTGTTTTTTGGAAAAGTGTTTATTTCTGTATTTCAACATGATTTAGAGCTTGTTTTTGGAAAAGTGTTTATTTCTGTATTTCAACATGATTTGGTGCTTGTTTTTTGGAAAAGTGTTTATTTCTGTATTTCAACATTATTTAGAGCTTGTTTTTGGAAAAGTGTTTATTTCTGTATTTCAATATTGCAACTTGCTGAAAACTGTCCACAGTGTTCCTATCATCCTGATTGAACAGTATTGAAAAAAATTCACTTACAGAGTGCATCAAACATGATTTAGAGCTTGTTTTTGGAGTGTTTATTTCTGCATTTCAACATGATTTGGAACTTGTTTTGGAAAAGTGTTGATTTCTGTTTTTCAACATGATTTAGAGCTTGTTTTTGGAAAAGTGTTTATTTCTGTATTTCAACATGATTTGGAGCTTGTTTTTGGAAAAGTTTTTTTTCTTCTGTATTTCAACATGATTTGGAGCTTGTTTTTGGAAAAGTGTTTATTTCTGTATTTCAATATTGCAACTTGCTGAAAACTGTCCACAGTGTTCCTATTATCCTGATTAAACAGTACTGAAAAAAATTCACTTACAGAGTGCATCAAACATGATTTAGAGCTTGTTTTTGGAAAGTGTTTATTTCTGCATTTCAACATGATTTGGAACTTGTTTTGGAAAACTGTTTATTTCTGTATTTCAACATGATTTAGAGCTTGTTTTTGGAAAAGTGTTTATTTCTGTATTTCAACATGATTTGGAGCTTGTTTTTGGAAAAGTGTTAATTTCTGTATTACAACTTGATTTGGAGCTTGTTTTTTGGAAAAGTGTTTATTTCTGTGTTTCAACATGATTTAGAGCTTGTTTTTGGAAAAGTGTTTATTTCTATATTACAACATGATTTAGAGCTTGTTTTCTGGAAAAGTGTTTATTTCTGTTTTTCAATGTTGCAACTTGCTGAAAAATGTCCACAGTGTTCCTATTATCCTGATTAAACAGTACTGAAAAAAATTAAATTACAGAGTGCATCAAACATGATTTAGAGCTTGTTTTTGGAAAAGTGTTTATTTCTGTGTTTTAACATGATTTAGAGCTTGTTTTTGGAAAAGTGTTTATTTCTGTATTTCAACATGATTTTGAGCTTGTTTTTGGAAAGTGTTTATTTCTATATTACAACATGATTTGGAGCTTGTTTTTTGGAAAAGTGTTTATTTCTGTATTTCAACATGATTTGGAGCTTGTTTTTTGGAAAAGTGTTTATTTCTGTGTTTCAACATGATTTAGAGCTTGTTTTTGGAAAAGTGTTTATTTCTGTATTTCAACATGATTTGGAGCTTGTTTTTGGAAAAGTTTTTTTTTCTATATTTCAACATGATTTGGAGCTTGTTTTTGGAAAGTGTTTATTTCTATATTACAACATGATTTGGAGCTTGTTTTTTGGAAAAGTGTTTATTTCTGTATTTCAACATTATTTAGAGCTTGTTTTTGGGAAAGTGTTTATTTCTGTATTTCAATATTGCAACTTGCTGAAAACTGTCCACAGTGTTCCTATCATCCTGATTGAACAGTATTGAAAAAAATTCACTTACAGAGTGCATCAAACATGATTTAGAGCTTGTTTTTGGAAAGTGTTTATTTCTGCATTTCAACATGATTTGGAACTTGTTTTGGAAAAGTGTTTATTTCTGTATTTCAACATGATTTAGAGCTTGTTTTTGGAAAAGTGTTTATTTCTGTATTTCAACATGATTTGGAGCTTGTTTTTGGAAAAGTTTTTTTTCTTCTGTATTTCAACATGATTTGGAGCTTGTTTTTGGAAAAGTGTTTATTTCTGTATTTCAATATTGCAACTTGCTGAAAACTGTCCACAGTGTTCCTATTATCCTGATTAAACAGTACTGAAAAAAATTCACTTACAGAGTGCATCAAACATGATTTAGAGCTTGTTTTTGGAAAGTGTTTATTTCTGCATTTCAACATGATTTGGAACTTGTTTTGGAAAACTGTTTATTTCTGTATTTTAACATGATTTAGAGCTTGTTTTTGGAAAAGTGTTTATTTCTGTATTTCAACATGATTTGGAGCTTGTTTTTGGAAAAGTGTTAATTTCTGTATTACAACTTGATTTGGAGCTTGTTTTTTGGAAGAGTGTTTATTTCTGTGTTTCAACATGATTTAGAGCTTGTTTTTGGAAAAGTGTTTATTTATGTATTTCAACATGATTTGGAGCTTGTTTTTTGTAAAAGTGTTTATTTCTGTGTTTCAATATGATTTAGAGCTTGTTTTTGGAAAAGTGTTTATTTCTATATTACAACATGATTTAGAGCTTGTTTTCTGGAAAAGTGTTTATTTCTGTTTTTCGATGTTGCAACTTGCTGAAAAATGTCCACAGTGTTCCTATTATCCTGATTAAACAGTACTGAAAAAAATTAAATTACAGAGTGCATCAAACATGATTTAGAGCTTGTTTTTGGAAAAGTGTTTATTTCTGTGTTTTAACATGATTTAGAGCTTGTTTTTGGAAAAGTGTTTATTTCTATATTACAACATGATTTGGAGCTTGTTTTTTGGAAAAGTGTTTATTTCTGTATTTCAACATTATTTAGAGCTTGTTTTTGGAAAAGTGTTTATTTCTGTATTTCAATATTGCAACTTGCTGAAACCTGTCCACAGTGTTCCTATTATCCTGATTAAACAGTACTGAAAAAAATTCACTTACAGAGTGCATCAAACATGATTTAGAGCTTGTTTTTGGAAAGTGTTTATTTCTGCATTTCAACATGATTTGGAACTTGTTTTGGAAAACTGTTTATTTCTGTATTTCAACATGATTTAGAGCTTGTTTTTGGAAAAGTGTTTATTTCTGTATTTCAACAAGATTTGGAGCTTGTTTTTGGAAAAGTTTTTTTTTTCTGTATTTCAACATGATTCGGAGCTTGTTTTTGGAAAAGTGTTTATTTCTGCATTTCAACATGATTTGGAACTTGTTTTGGAAAACTGTTTATTTCTGTATTTCAACATGATTTAGAGCTTGTTTTTGGAAAAGTGTTTATTTCTGTATTTCAACATGATTTGGAGCTTGTTTTTGGAAAAGTGTTTATTTCTGTATTTCAATATTGCAACTTGCTGAAAACTGTCCACAGTGTTCCTATTATCCTGATTAAACAGTACTGAAAAAAATTCACTTACAGAGTGCATCAAACATGATTTAGAGCTTGTTTTTGGAAAGTGTTTATTTCTGCATTTCAACATGATTTGGAACTTGTTTTGGAAAACTGTTTATTTCTGTATTTCAACATGATTTAGAGCTTGTTTTTGGAAAAGTGTTTATTTCTGTATTTCAACATGATTTGGAGCTTGTTTTTGGAAAAGTGTTAATTTCTGTATTACAACTTGATTTGGAGCTTGTTTTTTGGAAAAGTGTTTATTTCTGTGTTTCAACATGATTTAGAGCTTGTTTTTGGAAAAGTGTTTATTTATGTATTTCAACATGATTTGGAGCTTGTTTTTGGAAAAGTGTTTATTTATGTATTTCAACATGATTTGGAGCTTGTTTTTTGTAAAAGTGTTTATTTCTGTGTTTCAATATGATTTAGAGCTTGTTTTTGGAAAAGTGTTTATTTCTATATTACAACATGATTTAGAGCTTGTTTTCTGGAAAAGTGTTTATTTCTGTTTTTCGATGTTGCAACTTGCTGAAAAATGTCCACAGTGTTCCTATTATCCTGATTAAACAGTACTGAAAAAAATTAAATTACAGAGTGCATCAAACATGATTTAGAGCTTGTTTTTGGAAAAGTGTTTATTTCTGTGTTTTAACATGATTTAGAGCTTGTTTTTGGAAAAGTGTTTATTTCTATATTACAACATGATTTGGAGCTTGTTTTTTGGAAAAGTGTTTATTTCTGTATTTCAACATTATTTAGAGCTTGTTTTTGGAAAAGTGTTTATTTCTGTATTTCAATATTGCAACTTGCTGAAACCTGTCCACAGTGTTCCTATTATCCTGATTAAACAGTACTGAAAAAAATTCACTTACAGAGTGCATCAAACATGATTTAGAGCTTGTTTTTGGAAAGTGTTTATTTCTGCATTTCAACATGATTTGGAACTTGTTTTGGAAAACTGTTTATTTCTGTATTTCAACATGATTTAGAGCTTGTTTTTGGAAAAGTGTTTATTTCTGTATTTCAACATGATTTGGAGCTTGTTTTTGGAAAAGTGTTAATTTCTGTATTACAACTTGATTTGGAGCTTGTTTTTTGGAAAAGTGTTTATTTCTGTGTTTCAACATGATTTAGAGCTTGTTTTTGGAAAAGTGTTTATTTATGTATTTCAACATGATTTGGAGCTTGTTTTTTGTAAAAGTGTTTATTTCTGTGTTTCAACATGATTTAGAGTTTGTTTTTGGAAAAGTGTTTATTTCTATATTACAACATGATTTAGAGCTTGTTTTCTGGAAAAGTGTTTATTTCTGTTTTTCGATGTTGCAACTTGCTGAAAAATGTCCACAGTGTTCCTATTATCCTGATTAAACAGTACTGAAAAAAATTAAATTACAGAGTGCATCAAACATGATTTAGAGCTTGTTTTTGGAAAAGTGTTTATTTCTGTGTTTTAACATGATTTTGAGCTTGTTTTTGGAAAAGTGTTTATTTCTGTATTTCAACATGATTTTGAGCTTGTTTTTGGAAAGTGTTTATTTCTATATTACAACATGATTTGGAGCTTGTTTTTTGGAAAAGTGTTTATTTCTGTATTTCAACATGATTTGGAGCTTGTTTTTGGAAAAGTGTTTATTTCTGTATTTCAACATGATTTGGAGCTTGTTTTTGGAAAGTGTTTATTTCTATATTACAACATGATTTGGAGCTTGTTTTTTGGAAAAGTGTTTATTTCTGTATTTCAACATTATTTAGAGCTTGTTTTTGGAAAAGTGTTTATTTCTGTATTTCAATATTGCAACTTGCTGAAAACTGTCCACAGTGTTCCTATCATCCTGATTGAACAGTATTGAAAAAAATTCACTTACAGAGTGCATCAAACATTATTTAGAGCTTGTTTTTGGAAAGTGTTTATTTCTGCATTTCAACATGATTTGGAACTTGTTTTGGAAAAGTGTTTATTTCTGTATTTCAACATGATTTAGAGCTTGTTTTTGGAAAAGTGTTTATTTCTGTATTTCAACATGATTTGGAGCTTGTTTTTGGAAAAGTTTTTTTTCTTCTGTATTTCAACATGATTTGGAGCTTGTTTTTGGAAAAGTGTTTATTTCTGTATTTCAATATTGCAACTTGCTGAAAACTGTCCACAGTGTTCCTATTATCCTGATTAAACAGTACTGAAAAAAATTCACTTACAGAGTGCATCAAACATGATTTAGAGTTTGTTTTTGGAAAGTGTTTATTTCTGCATTTCAACATGATTTGGAACTTGTTTTGGAAAACTGTTTATTTCTGTATTTCAACATGATTTAGAGCTTGTTTTTGGGAAAGTGTTTATTTCTGTATTTCAACATGATTTGGAGCTTGTTTTTGGAAAAGTGTTAATTTCTGTATTACAACTTGATTTGGAGCTTGTTTTTTGGAAAAGTGTTTATTTCTGTGTTTCAACATGATTTAGAGCTTGTTTTTGGAAAAGTGTTTATTTATGTATCTCAACATGATTTGGAGCTTGTTTTTTGTAAAAGTGTTTATTTCTGTGTTTCAACATGATTTAGAGCTTGTTTTTGGAAAAGTGTTTATTTCTATATTACAACATGATTTAGAGCTTGTTTTTGGAAAAGTGTTTATTTCTGTATTTCAACAAGATTTAGAGCTTGTTTTCTGGAAAAGTGTTTATTTCTGTTTTTCAATGTTGCAACTTGCTGAAAAATGTCCACAGTGTTCCTATTATCCTGATTAAACAGTACTGAAAAAAATTAAATTACAGAGTGCATCAAACATGATTTAGAGCTTGTTTTTGGAAAAGTGTTTATTTCTGTGTTTTAACATGATTTAGAGCTTGTTTTTGGAAAAGTGTTTATTTCTGTATTTCAACAAGATTTAGAGCTTGTTTTCTGGAAAAGTGTTTATTTCTGTTTTTCAATGTTGCAACTTGCTGAAAAATGTCCACAGTGTTCCTATTATCCTGATTAAACAGTACTGAAAAAAATTAAATTACAGAGTGCATCAAACATGATTTAGAGCTTGTTTTTGGAAAAGTGTTTATTTCTGTGTTTTAACATGATTTAGAGCTTGTTTTTGGAAAAGTGTTTATTTCTGTATTTCAACATGATTTTGAGCTTGTTTTTGGAAAGTGTTTATTTCTATATTACAACATGATTTGGAGCTTGTTTTTTGGAAAAGTGTTTATTTCTGTATCTCAACATGATTTGGAGCTTGTTTTTTGGAAAAGTGTTTATTTCTGTGTTTCAACATGATTTAGAGCTTGTTTTTGGAAAAGTGTTTATTTCTGTATTTCAACATGATTTGGAGCTTGTTTTTGGAAAAGTGTTTATTTCTGTATTTCAATATTGCAACTTGCTGAAAACTGTCCACAGTGTTCCTATTATCCTGATTAAACAGTACTGAAAAAAATTCACTTACAGATTGCATCAAACATGATTTAGAGCTTGTTTTTGGAAAGTGTTTATTTCTGCATTTCAACATGATTTGGAACTTGTTTTGGAAAACTGTTTATTTCTGTATTTCAACATGATTTAGAGCTTGTTTTTGGAAAAGTGTTTATTTCTGTATTTCAACATGATTTGGAGCTTGTTTTTGGAAAAGTGTTAATTTCTGTATTACAACTTGATTTGGAGCTTGTTTTTTGGAAAAGTGTTTATTTCTGTGTTTCAACATGATTTAGAGCTTGTTTTTGGAAAAGTGTTTATTTATGTATTTCAACATGATTTGGAGCTTGTTTTTTGTAAAAGTGTTTATTTCTGTGTTTCAACATGATTTAGAGTTTGTTTTTGGAAAAGTGTTTATTTCTGTTTTTCGATGTTGCAACTTGCTGAAAAATGTCCACAGTGTTCCTATTATCCTGAT
This sequence comes from Salvelinus fontinalis, assembly GCF_029448725.1. Lineage (NCBI taxonomy): Eukaryota > Metazoa > Chordata > Actinopteri > Salmoniformes > Salmonidae > Salvelinus > Salvelinus fontinalis. Next base: position 80,983 of record NW_026600334.1, read on the forward strand.
TAAACAGTACTGAAAAAAATTAAATTACAGAGTGCATCAAACATGATTTAGAGCTTGTTTTTGGAAAAGTGTTTATTTCTGCATTTCAACATGATTTGGAACTTGTTTTGGAAAAGTGTTTATTTCTGTATTTCAACATGATTTAGAGCTTGTTTTTGGAAAAGTGTTTATTTCTGTATTTCAACATGATTTGGAGCTTGTTTTTGGAAAAGTTTTTTTTCTTCTGTATTTCAACATGATTTGGAGCTTGTTTTTGGAAAAGTGTTTATTTCTGTATTTCAATATTGCAACTTGCTGAAAACTGTCCACAGTGTTCCTATTATCCTGATTAAACAGTACTGAAAAAAATTCACTTACAGAGTGGATCAAACATGATTTAGAGTTTGTTTTTGGAAAGTGTTTATTTCTGCATTTCAACATGATTTGGAACTTGTTTTGGAAAACTGTTTATTTCTGTATTTCAACATGATTTAGAGCTTGTTTTTGGAAAAGTGTTTATTTCTGTATTTCAACATGATTTGGAGCTTGTTTTTGGAAAAGTGTTAATTTCTGTATTACAACTTGATTTGGAGCTTGTTTTTTGGAAAAGTGTTTATTTCTGTGTTTCAACATGATTTAGAGCTTGTTTTTGGAAAAGTGTTTATTTATGTATCTCAACATGATTTGGAGCTTGTTTTTTGTAAAAGTGTTTATTTCTGTGTTTCAACATGATTTAGAGCTTGTTTTTGGAAAAGTGTTTATTTCTATATTACAACATGATTTAGAGCTTGTTTTTGGAAAAGTGTTTATTTCTGTATTTCAACAAGATTTAGAGCTTGTTTTCTGGAAAAGTGTTTATTTCTGTTTTTCAATGTTGCAACTTGCTGAAAAATGTCCACAGTGTTCCTATCATCCTGATTGAACAGTATTAAAAAAAATTAACTTACAGAGTGCATCAAACATGATTTAGAGCTTGTTTTTGGAAAGTGTTTATTTCTGCATTTCAACATGATTTGGAACTTGTTTTGGAAAAGTGTTTATTTCTGTATTTCAACATGATTTAGAGCTTGTTTTTGGAAAAGTGTTTATTTCTGTATTTCAACATGATTTGGAGCTTGTTTTTGGAAAAGTTTTTTTTCTTCTGTATTTCAACATGATTTGGAGCTTGTTTTTGGAATAGTGTTTATTTCTGTATTTCAATATTGCAACTTGCTGAAAACTGTCCACAGTGTTCCTATTATCCTGATTAAACAGTACTGAAAAAAATTCACTTACAGAGTGCATCAAACATGATTTAGAGCTTGTTTTTGGAAAGTGTTTATTTCTGCATTTCAACATGATTTGGAACTTGTTTTGGAAAACTGTTTATTTCTGTATTTCAACATGATTTAGAGCTTGTTTTTGGAAAAGTGTTTATTTCTGTATTTCAACATGATTTGGAGCTTGTTTTTGGAAAAGTGTTGATTTCTGTATTACAACATGATTTGGAGCTTGTTTTTGGAAAAGTTTTTATTTCTATATTACAACATGATTTAGAGCTTGTTTTTGGAAAAGTGTTTATTTCTGTATTTCAACAAGATTTAGAGCTTGTTTTCTGGAAAAGTGTTTATTTCTGTTTTTCAATTTTGCAACTTGCTGAAAAATGTCCACAGTGTTCCTATTATCCTGATTAAACAGTACTGAAAAAAATTAAATTACAGAGTGCATCAAACATGATTTAGAGCTTGTTTTTGGAAAAGTGTTTATTTCTGTGTTTTAACATGATTTAGAGCTTGTTTTTGGAAAAGTGTTTATTTCTGTATTTCAACATGATTTGGAGCTTGTTTTTGGAAAGTGTTTATTTCTATATTACAACATGATTTGGAGCTTGTTTTTTGGAAAAGTGTTTATTTCTGTATTTCAACATGATTTGGAGCTTGTTTTTTGGAAAAGTGTTTATTTCTGTGTTTCAACATGATTTAGAGCTTGTTTTTGGAAAAGTGTTTATTTCTGTATTTCAACATGATTTGGAGCTTGTTTTTGGAAAAGTGTTTATTTCTGTATTTCAACATGATTTGGAGCTTGTTTTTGGAAAGTGTTTATTTCTATATTACAACATGATTTGGAGCTTGTTTTTTGGAAAAGTGTTTATTTCTGTATTTCAACATGATTTAGAGCTTGTTTTTGGAAAAGTGTTTATTTCTGTATTTCAATATTGCAACTTGCTGAAAACTGTCCACAGTGTTCCTATTATCCTGATTGAACAGCACTGAAAAAAATTCACTTACAGAGTGCATCAAACATGATTTAGAGCTTGTTTTTGGAAAGTGTTTATTTCTGCATTTCAACATGATTTGGTACTTGTTTTGGAAAACTGTTTATTTCTGTATTTCAACATGATTTAGAGCTTGTTTTTGGAAAAGTGTTTATTTCTGTGTTTCAACATGATTTAGAGCTTGTTTTTGGAAAAGTGTTTATTTCTGTATTTCAACATGATTTGGAGCTTGTTTTTGGAAAAGTGTTTATTTCTGTATTACAATGTTGCAACTTGCTGAAAACTGTCCACAGTGTTCCTGTCATCCTGATTAAAGAGTCCTGAAAAATGTTCACTTGCAGAGTGCATTAAACATCATTTAGAGCTTGTTTTTGGAAAAGTGTTTATTTCTGTATTTCAACATGTTTTAGAGCTTGATTTTGGAAAAGTGTTTATTTCTGTATTTCAACATGATTTGGAGCTTGTTTTTGGAAAGTGTTTATTTCTATATTACAACATGATTTGGAGCTTGTTTTTGGAAAGTGTTTATTTCTGCATTTCAACATGATTTGGAGCTTGTTTTGGAAAACTGTTTATTTCTGTATTTCAACATGATTTAGAGCATGTTTTTGGAAAAGTGTTTATTTCTGTATTTCAACATGATTTGGAGCTTGTTTTTTGTAAAAGTGTTTATTTCTGTGTTTCAACATGATTTAGAGCTTGTTTTTGGAAAAGTGTTTATTTCTGTATTTCAAAATGTTTGGAGCTTGTTTTTGGAAAGTGTTTATTTCTATATTACAACATGATTTGGAGCTTGTTTTTTGGAAAAGTGTTTATTTCTGTATTTCAACATGATTTGGAGCTTGTTTTTTGGAAAAGTGTTTATTTCTGTGTTTCAACATGATTTAGAGCTTGTTTTTGGAAAAGTGTTTATTTCTGTATTTCAACATGATTTGGAGCTTGTTTTTGGAAAAGTGTTTATTTCTATATTACAACATGATTTGGAGCTTGTTTTTTGGAAAAGTGTTTATTTCTGTATTTCAACATGATTTAGAGCTTGTTTTTGGAAAAGTGTTTATTTCTGTATTTCAATATTGCAACTTGCTGAAAACTGTCCACAGTGTTCCTATTATCCTGATTGAACAGCACTGAAAAAAATTCACTTACAGAGTGCATCAAACATGATTTAGAGCTTGTTTTTGGAAAGTGTTTATTTCTGCATTTCAACATGATTTGGCACTTGTTTTGGAAAACTGTTTATTTCTGTATTTCAACATGATTTAGAGCTTGTTTTTGGAAAAGTGTTTATTTCTGTATTTCAACATGATTTTGAGCTTGTTTTTGGAAAGTGTTTATTTCTATATTACAACATGATTTGGAGCTTGTTTTTTGGAAAAGTGTTTATTTCTGTATCTCAACATGATTTGGAGCTTGTTTTTTGGAAAAGTGTTTATTTCTGTGTTTCAACATGATTTAGAGCTTGTTTTTGGAAAAGTTTTTATTTCTGTATTTCAACATGATTTGGAGCTTGTTTTTGGAAAAGTGTTTATTTCTGTATTTCAACATGATTTGGAGCTTGTTTTTGGAAAGTGTTTATTTCTATATTACAACATGATTTGGAGCTTGTTTTTTGGAAAAGTGTTTATTTCTGTATTTCAACATTATTTAGAGCTTGTTTTTGGAAAAGTGTTTATTTCTGTATTTCAATATTGCAACTTGCTGAAAACTGTCCACAGTGTTCCTATCATCCTGATTGAACAGTATTGAAAAAAATTCACTTACAGAGTGCATCAAACATGATTTAGAGCTTGTTTTTGGAAAGTGTTTATTTCTGCATTTCAACATGATTTGGAACTTGTTTTGGAAAAGTGTTTATTTCTGTATTTCAACATGATTTAGAGCTTGTTTTTGGAAAAGTGTTTATTTCTGTATTTCAACATGATTTGGAGCTTGTTTTTGGAAAGTGTTTATTTCTATATTACAACATGATTTGGAGCTTGTTTTTTGGAAAAGTGTTTATTTCTGTATTTCAACATGATTTAGAGCTTGTTTTTGGAAAAGTGTTTATTTCTGTATTTCAATATTGCAACTTGCTGAAAACTGTCCACAGTGTTCCTATTATCCTGATTGAACAGCACTGAAAAAAATTCACTTACAGAGTGCATCAAACATGATTTAGAGCTTGTTTTTGGAAAGTGTTTATTTCTGCATTTCAACATGATTTGGTACTTGTTTTGGAAAACTGTTTATTTCTGTATTTCAACATGATTTAGAGCTTGTTTTTGGAAAAGTGTTTATTTCTGTATTTCAACATGATTTGGAGCTTGTTTTTGGAAAAGTTTTTTTTCTTCTGTATTTCAACATGATTTGGAGCTTGTTTTTGGAAAAGTGTTTATTTCTGTATTTCAATATTGCAACTTGCTGAAAACTGTCCACAGTGTTCCTATTATCCTGATTAAACAGTACTGAAAAAAATTCACTTACAGAGTGCATCAAACATGATTTAGAGCTTGTTTTTGGAAAGTGTTTATTTCTGCATTTCAACATGATTTGGAACTTGTTTTGGAAAACTGTTTATTTCTGTATTTCAACATGATTTAGAGCTTGTTTTTGGAAAAGTGTTTATTTCTGTATTTCAACATGATTTGGAGCTTGTTTTTGGAAAAGTGTTGATTTCTGTATTACAACATGATTTGGAGCTTGTTTTTGGAAAAGTTTTTATTTCTATATTACAACATGATTTAGAGCTTGTTTTTGGAAAAGTGTTTATTTCTGTATTTCAACAAGATTTAGAGCTTGTTTTCTGGAAAAGTGTTTATTTCTGTTTTTCAATGTTGCAACTTGCTGAAAAATGTCCACAGTGTTCCTATTATCCTGATTAAACAGTACTGAAAAAAATTAAATTACAGAGTGCATCAAACATGATTTAGAGCTTGTTTTTGGAAAAGTGTTTATTTCTGTATTTCAACATGATTTAGAGCTTGATTTTGGAAAAGTGTTTATTTCTGTATTTCAACATGATTTGGAGCTTGTTTTTGGAAAGTGTTTATTTCTATATTACAACATGATTTGGAGCTTGTTTTTGGAAAGTGTTTATTTCTGCATTTCAACATGATTTGGAACTTGTTTTGGAAAACTGTTTATTTCTGTATTTCAACATGATTTAGAGCATGTTTTTGGAAAAGTGTTTATTTCTGTATTTCAACATGATTTGGAGCTTGTTTTTTGTAAAAGTGTTTATTTCTGTGTTTCAACATGATTTAGAGCTTGTTTTTGGAAAAGTGTTTATTTCTGTATTTCAACATGATTTGGAGCTTGTTTTTGGAAAGTGTTTATTTCTATATTACAACATGATTTGGAGCTTGTTTTTTGGAAAAGTGTTTATTTCTGTATTTCAACATGATTTGGAGCTTGTTTTTTGGAAAAGTGTTTATTTCTGTGTTTCAACATGATTTAGAGCTTGTTTTTGGAAAAGTGTTTATTTCTGTATTTCAACATGATTTGGAGCTTGTTTTTGGAAAAGTGTTTATTTCTATATTACAACATGATTTGGAGCTTGTTTTTTGGAAAAGTGTTTATTTCTGTATTTCAACATGATTTAGAGCTTGTTTTTGGAAAAGTGTTTATTTCTGTATTTCAACATGATTTGGAGCTTGTTTTTGGAAAAGTGTTTATTTCTATATTACAACATGATTTGGAGCTTGTTTTTTGGAAAAGTGTTTATTTCTGTATTTCAACATGATTTAGAGCTTGTTTTTGGAAAAGTGTTTATTTCTGTATTTCAATATTGCAACTTGCTGAAAACTGTCCACAGTGTTCCTATTATCCTGATTGAACAGCACTGAAAAAAATTCACTTACAGAGTGCATCAAACATGATTTAGAGCTTGTTTTTGGAAAGTGTTTTTTTCTGAATTTCAACATGATTTGGTACTTGTTTTGGAAAACTGTTTATTTCTGTATTTCAACATGATTTAGAGCTTGTTTTTGGAAAAGTGTTTATTTCTGTGTTTCAACATGATTTAGAGCTTGTTTTTGGAAAAGTGTTTATTTCTGTATTTCAACATGATTTGGAGCTTGTTTTTGGAAAAGTGTTTATTTCTGTATTACAATGTTGCAACTTGCTGAAAACTGTCCACAGTGTTCCTGTCATCCTGATTAAAGAGTCCTGAAAAATGTTCACTTGCAGAGTGCATTAAACATCATTTAGAGCTTGTTTTTGGAAAAGTGTTTATTTCTGTATTTCAACATGATTTAGAGCTTGATTTTGGAAAAGTGTTTATTTCTGTATTTCAACATGATTTGGAGCTTGTTTTTGGAAAGTGTTTATTTCTATATTACAACATGATTTGGAGCTTGTTTTTGGAAAGTGTTTATTTCTGCATTTCAACATGATTTGGAACTTGTTTTGGAAAACTGTTTATTTCTGTATTTCAACATGATTTAGAGCATGTTTTTGGAAAAGTGTTTATTTCTGTATTTCAACATGATTTGGAGCTTGTTTTTTGTAAAAGTGTTTATTTCTGTTTTTCAATGTTGCAACTTGCTGAAAAATGTCCAAGGTGTTCCTATTATCCTGATTAAACAGTACTGAAAAAAATTAAATTACAGAGTGCATCAAACATGATTTAGAGCTTGTTTTTGGAAAAGTGTTTATTTCTGTGTTTTAACATGATTTAGAGCTTGTTTTTGGAAAAGTGTTTATTTCTGTATTTCAACATGATTTAGAGCTTGTTTTTGGAAAAGTGTTTATTTCTGTATTTCAACATGATTTGGAGCTTGTTTTTGGAAAAGTGTTGATTTCTGTATTACAACATGATTTGGAGCTTGTTTTTTGGAAAAGTGTTTATTTCTGTGTTTCAACATGATTTAGAGCTTGTTTTTGGAAAAGTTTTTATTTCTATATTACAACATGATTTAGAGCTTGTTTTTGGAAAAGTGTTTATTTCTGTATTTCAACAAGATTTAGAGCTTTTTTTCTGGAAAAGTGTTTATTTCTGTTTTTCAATGTTGCAACTTGCTGAAAAATGTCCACAGTGTTCCTATTATCCTGATTAAACAGTACTGAAAAAAATTAAATTACAGAGTGCATCAAACATGATTTAGAGCTTGTTTTTGGAAAAGTGTTTATTTCTGTGTTTTAACATGATTTAGAGCTTGTTTTTGGAAAAGTGTTTATTTCTGTATTTCAACATGATTTGGAGCTTGTTTTTGGAAAGTGTTTATTTCTATATTACAACATGATTTGGAGCTTGTTCTTTGGAAAAGTGTTTATTTCTGTATTTCAACATGATTTGGAGCTTGTTTTTTGGAAAAGTGTTTATTTCTGTATTTCAACAAGATTTAGAGCTTGTTTTCTGGAAAAGTGTTTATTTCTGTTTTTCAATGTTGCAACTTGCTGAAAAATGTCCACAGTGTTCCTATTATCCTGATTAAACAGTACTGAAAAAAATTTAATTACAGAGTGCATCAAACATGATTTAGAGCTTGTTTTTGGAAAAGTGTTTATTTCTGTGTTTTAACATGATTTAGAGCTTGTTTTTGGAAAAGTGTTTATTTCTGTATTTCAACATGATTTGGAGCTTGTTTTTTGGAAAAGTGTTTATTTCTGTATTTCAACATGATTTGGAGCTTGTTTTTGGAAAAGTGTTTATTTCTGTATTTCAACATGATTTAGAGCTTGTTTTTGGAAAAGTGTTTATTTCTGTATTTCAACATGATTTGGAGCTTGTTTTTGGAAAAGTGTTTATTTCTGTATTACAATGTTGCAACTTGCTGAAAACTGTCCACAGTGTTCCTGTCATCCTGATTAAAGAGTCCTGAAAAATGTTCACTTGCAGAGTGCATTAAACATCATTTAGAGCTTGTTTTTGGAAAAGTGTTTATTTCTGTATTTCAACATGATTTAGAGCTTGATTTTGGAAAAGTGTTTATTTCTGTATTTCAACATGATTTGGAGCTTGTTTTTGGAAAGTGTTTATTTCTATATTACAACATGATTTGGAGCTTGTTTTTGGAAAGTGTTTATTTCTGCATTTCAACATGATTTGGAACTTGTTTTGGAAAACTGTTTATTTCTGTATTTCAACATGATTTAGAGCTTGTTTTTGGAAAAGTGTTTATTTCTGTATTTCAACATGATTTGGAGCTTGTTTTTTGTAAAAGTGTTTATTTCTGTGTTTCAACATGATTTAGAGCTTGTTTTTGGAAAAGTGTTTATTTCTGTATTTCAACAAGATTTAGAGCTTGTTTTCTGGAAAAGTGTTTATTTCTGTTTTTCAATGTTGCAACTTGCTGAAAAATGTCCAAGGTGTTCCTATTATCCTGATTAAACAGTACTGAAAAAAATTAAATTACAGAGTGCATCAAACATGATTTAGAGCTTGTTTTTGGAAAAGTGTTTATTTCTGTGTTTTAACATGATTTAGAGCTTGTTTTTGGAAAAGTGTTTATTTCTGTATTTCAACATGATTTGGAGCTTGTTTTTGGAAAGTGTTTATTTCTATATTACAACATGATTTGGAGCTTGTTTTTTGGAAAAGTGTTTATTTCTGTGTTTCAACATGATTTAGAGCTTGTTTTTGGAAAAGTGTTTATTTCTGTATTTCAACATGATTTGGAGCTTGTTTTTGGAAAAGTGTTTATTTCTATATTACAACATGATTTGGAGCTTGTTTTTTGGAAAAGTGTTTATTTCTGTATTTCAACATGATTTAGAGCTTGTTTTTGGAAAAGTGTTTATTTCTGTATTTCAATATTGCAACTTGCTGAAAACTGTCCACAGTGTTCCTATTATCCTGATTGAACAGCACTGAAAAAAATTCACTTACAGAGTGCATCAAACATGATTTAGAGCTTGTTTTTGGAAAGTGTTTATTTCTGCATTTCAACATGATTTGGAACTTGTTTTGGAAAACTGTTTATTTCTGTATTTCAACATGATTTAGAGCATGTTTTTGGAAAAGTGTTTATTTCTGTATTTCAACATGATTTGGAGCTTGTTTTTTGTAAAAGTGTTTATTTCTGTTTTTCAATGTTGCAACTTGCTGAAAAATGTCCAAGGTGTTCCTATTATCCTGATTAAACAGTACTGAAAAAAATTAAATTACAGAGTGCATCAAACATGATTTAGAGCTTGTTTTTGGAAAAGTGTTTATTTCTGTGTTTTAACATGATTTAGAGCTTGTTTTTGGAAAAGTGTTTATTTCTGTATTTCAACATGATTTAGAGCTTGTTTTTGGAAAAGTGTTTATTTCTGTATTTCAACATGATTTGGAGCTTGTTTTTGGAAAAGTGTTGATTTCTGTATTACAACATGATTTAGAGCTTGTTTTTGGAAAAGTTTTTATTTCTATATTACAACATGATTTAGAGCTTGTTTTTGGAAAAGTGTTTATTTCTGTATTTCAACAAGATTTAGAGCTTGTTTTCTGGAAAAGTGTTTATTTCTGTTTTTCAATGTTGCAACTTGCTGAAAAATGTCCACAGTGTTCCTATTATCCTGATTAAACAGTACTGAAAAAAATTAAATTACAGAGTGCATCAAACATGATTTAGAGCTTGTTTTTGGAAAAGTGTTTATTTCTGTGTTTTAACATGATTTAGAGCTTGTTTTTGGAAAAGTGTTTATTTCTGTATTTCAACATGATTTGGAGCTTGTTTTTGGAAAGTGTTTATTTCTATATTACAACATGATTTGGAGCTTGTTTTTTGGAAAAGTGTTTATTTCTGTATTTCAACATGATTTGGAGCTTGTTTTTTGGAAAAGTGTTTATTTCTGTATTTCAACAAGATTTAGAGCTTGTTTTCTGGAAAAGTGTTTATTTCTGTTTTTCAATGTTGCAACTTGCTGAAAAATGTCCACAGTGTTCCTATTATCCTGATTAAACAGTACTGAAAAAAATTTAATTACAGAGTGCATCAAACATGATTTAGAGCTTGTTTTTGGAAAAGTGTTTATTTCTGTGTTTTAACATGATTTAGAGCTTGTTTTTGGAAAAGTGTTTATTTCTGTATTTCAACATGATTTGGAGCTTGTTTTTTGGAAAAGTGTTTATTTCTGTATTTCAACATGATTTGGAGCTTGTTTTTGGAAAAGTGTTTATTTCTGTATTTCAACATGATTTGGAGCTTGTTTTTGGAAAGTGTTTATTTCTATATTACAACATGATTTGGAGCTTGTTTTTTGGAAAAGTGTTTATTTCTGTATTTCAACATGATTTAGAGCTTGTTTTTGGAAAAGTGTTTATTTCTGTATTTCAATATTGCAACTTGCTGAAAACTGTCCACAGTGTTCCTATTATCCTGATTGAACAGCACTGAAAAAAATTCACTTACAGAGTGCATCAAACATGATTTAGAGCTTGTTTTTGGAAAGTGTTTATTTCTGCATTTCAACATGATTTGGTACTTGTTTTGGAAAACTGTTTATTTCTGTATTTCAACATGATTTAGAGCTTGTTTTTGGAAAAGTGTTTATTTCTGTGTTTCAACATGATTTAGAGCTTGTTTTTGGAAAAGTGTTTATTTCTGTATTTCAACATGATTTGGAGCTTGTTTTTGGAAAAGTGTTTATTTCTGTATTACAATGTTGCAACTTGCTGAAAACTGTCCACAGTGTTCCTGTCATCCTGATTAAAGAGTCCTGAAAAATGTTCACTTGCAGAGTGCATTAAACATCATTTAGAGCTTGTTTTTGGAAAAGTGTTTATTTCTGTATTTCAACATGATTTAGAGCTTGATTTTGGAAAAGTGTTTATTTCTGTATTTCAACATGATTTGGAGCTTGTTTTTGGAAAGTGTTTATTTCTATATTACAACATGATTTGGAGCTTGTTTTTGGAAAGTGTTTATTTCTGCATTTCAACATGATTTGGAACTTGTTTTGGAAAACTGTTTATTTCTGTATTTCAACATGATTTAGAGCTTGTTTTTGGAAAAGTGTTTATTTCTGTATTTCAACATGATTTGGAGCTTGTTTTTTGTAAAAGTGTTTATTTCTGTGTTTCAACATGATTTAGAGCTTGTTTTTGGAAAAGTGTTTATTTCTGTATTTCAACAAGATTTAGAGCTTGTTTTCTGGAAAAGTGTTTATTTCTGTTTTTCAATGTTGCAACTTGCTGAAAAATGTCCAAGGTGTTCCTATTATCCTGATTAAACAGTACTGAAAAAAATTAAATTACAGAGTGCATCAAACATGATTTAGAGCTTGTTTTTGGAAAAGTGTTTATTTCTGTGTTTTAACATGATTTAGAGCTTGTTTTTGGAAAAGTGTTTATTTCTGTATTTCAACATGATTTGGAGCTTGTTTTTGGAAAGTGTTTATTTCTATATTACAACATGATTTGGAGCTTGTTTTTTGGAAAAGTGTTTATTTCTGTGTTTCAACATGATTTAGAGCTTGTTTTTGGAAAAGTGTTTATTTCTGTATTTCAACATGATTTGGAGCTTGTTTTTGGAAAAGTGTTTATTTCTATATTACAACATGATTTGGAGCTTGTTTTTTGGAAAAGTGTTTATTTCTGTATTTCAACATGATTTAGAGCTTGTTTTTGGAAAAGTGTTTATTTCTGTATTTCAATATTGCAACTTGCTGAAAACTGTCCACAGTGTTCCTATTATCCTGATTGAACAGCACTGAAAAAAATTCACTTACAGAGTGCATCAAACATGATTTAGAGCTTGTTTTTGGAAAGTGTTTATTTCTGCATTTCAACATGATTTGGAACTTGTTTTGGAAAACTGTTTATTTCTGTATTTCAACATGATTTAGAGCATGTTTTTGGAAAAGTGTTTATTTCTGTATTTCAACATGATTTGGAGCTTGTTTTTTGTAAAAGTGTTTATTTCTGTTTTTCAATGTTGCAACTTGCTGAAAAATGTCCAAGGTGTTCCTATTATCCTGATTAAACAGTACTGAAAAAAATTAAATTACAGAGTGCATCAAACATGATTTAGAGCTTGTTTTTGGAAAAGTGTTTATTTCTGTGTTTTAACATGATTTAGAGCTTGTTTTTGGAAAAGTGTTTATTTCTGTATTTCAACATGATTTAGAGCTTGTTTTTGGAAAAGTGTTTATTTCTGTATTTCAACATGATTTGGAGCTTGTTTTTGGAAAAGTGTTGATTTCTGTATTACAACATGATTTGGAGCTTGTTTTTTGGAAAAGTGTTTATTTCTGTGTTTCAACATGATTTAGAGCTTGTTTTTGGAAAAGTGTTTATTTATGTATTTCAACATGATTTGGAGCTTGTTTTTTGTAAAAGTGTTTATTTCTGTGTTTCAACATGATTTAGAGCTTGTTTTTGGAAAAGTTTTTATTTCTATATTACAACATGATTTAGAGCTTGTTTTTGGAAAAGTGTTTATTTCTGTATTTCAACAAGATTTAGAGCTTGTTTTCTGGAAAAGTGTTTATTTCTGTTTTTCAATGTTGCAACTTGCTGAAAAATGTCCACAGTGTTCCTATTATCCTGATTAAACAGTACTGAAAAAAATTAAATTACAGAGTGCATCAAACATGATTTAGAGCTTGTTTTTGGAAAAGTGTTTATTTCTGTGTTTTAACATGATTTAGAGCTTGTTTTTGGAAAAGTGTTTATTTCTGTATTTCAACATGATTTGGAGCTTGTTTTTGGAAAGTGTTTATTTCTATATTACAACATGATTTGGAGCTTGTTTTTTGGAAAAGTGTTTATTTCTGTATTTCAACATGATTTGGAGCTTGTTTTTTGGAAAAGTGTTTATTTCTGTATTTCAACAAGATTTAGAGCTTGTTTTCTGGAAAAGTGTTTATTTCTGTTTTTCAATGTTGCAACTTGCTGAAAAATGTCCACAGTGTTCCTATTATCCTGATTAAACAGTACTGAAAAAAATTTAATTACAGAGTGCATCAAACATGATTTAGAGCTTGTTTTTGGAAAAGTGTTTATTTCTGTGTTTTAACATGATTTAGAGCTTGTTTTTGGAAAAGTGTTTATTTCTGTATTTCAACATGATTTGGAGCTTGTTTTTTGGAAAAGTGTTTATTTCTGTATTTCAACATGATTTGGAGCTTGTTTTTGGAAAAGTGTTTATTTCTGTATTTCAACATGATTTGGAGCTTGTTTTTGGAAAGTGTTTATTTCTATATTACAACATGATTTGGAGCTTGTTTTTTGGAAAAGTGTTTATTTCTGTATTTCAACATGATTTAGAGCTTGTTTTTGGAAAAGTGTTTATTTCTGTATTTCAATATTGCAACTTGCTGAAAACTGTCCACAGTGTTCCTATTATCCTGATTGAACAGCACTGAAAAAAATTCACTTACAGAGTGCATCAAACATGATTTAGAGCTTGTTTTTGGAAAGTGTTTATTTCTGCATTTCAACATGATTTGGTACTTGTTTTGGAAAACTGTTTATTTCTGTATTTCAACATGATTTAGAGCTTGTTTTTGGAAAAGTGTTTATTTCTGTGTTTCAACATGATTTAGAGCTTGTTTTTGGAAAAGTGTTTATTTCTGTATTTCAACATGATTTGGAGCTTGTTTTTGGAAAAGTGTTTATTTCTGTATTACAATGTTGCAACTTGCTGAAAACTGTCCACAGTGTTCCTGTCATCCTGATTAAAGAGTCCTGAAAAATGTTCACTTGCAGAGTGCATTAAACATCATTTAGAGCTTGTTTTTGGAAAAGTGTTTATTTCTGTATTTCAACATGATTTAGAGCTTGATTTTGGAAAAGTGTTTATTTCTGTATTTCAACATGATTTGGAGCTTGTTTTTGGAAAGTGTTTATTTCTATATTACAACATGATTTGGAGCTTGTTTTTGGAAAGTGTTTATTTCTGCATTTCAACATGATTTGGAACTTGTTTTGGAAAACTGTTTATTTCTGTATTTCAACATGATTTAGAGCTTGTTTTTGGAAAAGTGTTTATTTCTGTATTTCAACATGATTTGGAGCTTGTTTTTTGTAAAAGTGTTTATTTCTGTGTTTCAACATGATTTAGAGCTTGTTTTTGGAAAAGTGTTTATTTCTGTATTTCAACAAGATTTAGAGCTTGTTTTCTGGAAAAGTGTTTATTTCTGTTTTTCAATGTTGCAACTTGCTGAAAAATGTCCAAGGTGTTCCTATTATCCTGATTAAACAGTACTGAAAAAAATTAAATTACAGAGTGCATCAAACATGATTTAGAGCTTGTTTTTGGAAAAGTGTTTATTTCTGTGTTTTAACATGATTTAGAGCTTGTTTTTGGAAAAGTGTTTATTTCTGTATTTCAACATGATTTGGAGCTTGTTTTTGGAAAGTGTTTATTTCTATATTACAACATGATTTGGAGCTTGTTTTTTGGAAAAGTGTTTATTTCTGTGTTTCAACATGATTTAGAGCTTGTTTTTGGAAAAGTGTTTATTTCTGTATTTCAACATGATTTGGAGCTTGTTTTTGGAAAAGTGTTTATTTCTATATTACAACATGATTTGGAGCTTGTTTTTTGGAAAAGTGTTTATTTCTGTATTTCAACATGATTTAGAGCTTGTTTTTGGAAAAGTGTTTATTTCTGTATTTCAATATTGCAACTTGCTGAAAACTGTCCACAGTGTTCCTATTATCCTGATTGAACAGCACTGAAAAAAATTCACTTACAGAGTGCATCAAACATGATTTAGAGCTTGTTTTTGGAAAGTGTTTATTTCTGCATTTCAACATGATTTGGTACTTGTTTTGGAAAACTGTTTATTTCTGTATTTCAACATGATTTAGAGCTTGTTTTTGGAAAAGTGTTTATTTCTGTGTTTCAACATGATTTAGAGCTTGTTTTTGGAAAAGTGTTTATTTCTGTGTTTCAACATGATTTAGAGCTTGTTTTTGGAAAAGTTTTTATTTCTATATTACAACATGATTTAGAGCTTGTTTTTGGAAAAGTGTTTATTTCTGTATTTCAACAAGATTTAGAGCTTGTTTTCTGGAAAAGTGTTTATTTCTGTTTTTCAATGTTGCAACTTGCTGAAAAATGTCCACAGTGTTCCTATTATCCTGATTAAACAGTACTGAAAAAAATTAAATTACAGAGTGCATCAAACATGATTTAGAGCTTGTTTTTGGAAAAGTGTTTATTTCTGTGTTTTAACATGATTTAGAGCTTGTTTTTGGAAAAGTGTTCATTTCTGTATTTCAACATGATTTGGAGCTTGTTTTTGGAAAGTGTTTATTTCTATATTACAACATGATTTGGAGCTTGTTTTTTGGAAAAGTGTTTATTTCTGTATTTCAACATGATTTGGAGCTTGTTTTTTGGAAAAGTGTTTATTTCTGTATTTCAACAAGATTTAGAGCTTGTTTTCTGGAAAAGTGTTTATTTCTGTTTTTCAATGTTGCAACTTGCTGAAAAATGTCCACAGTGTTCCTATTATCCTGATTAAACAGTACTGAAAAAAATTTAATTACAGAGTGCATCAAACATGATTTAGAGCTTGTTTTTGGAAAAGTGTTTATTTCTGTGTTTTAACATGATTTAGAGCTTGTTTTTGGAAAAGTGTTTATTTCTGTATTTCAACATGATTTGGAGCTTGTTTTTTGGAAAAGTGTTTATTTCTGTATTTCAACATGATTTGGAGCTTGTTTTTGGAAAAGTGTTTATTTCTGTATTTCAACATGATTTGGAGCTTGTTTTTGGAAAGTGTTTATTTCTATATTACAACATGATTTGGAGCTTGTTTTTTGGAAAAGTGTTTATTTCTGTATTTCAACATGATTTAGAGCTTGTTTTTGGAAAAGTGTTTATTTCTGTATTTCAATATTGCAACTTGCTGAAAACTGTCCACAGTGTTCCTATTATCCTGATTGAACAGCACTGAAAAAAATTCACTTACAGAGTGCATCAAACATGATTTAGAGCTTGTTTTTGGAAAGTGTTTATTTCTGCATTTCAACATGATTTGGTACTTGTTTTGGAAAACTGTTTATTTCTGTATTTCAACATGATTTAGAGCTTGTTTTTGGAAAAGTGTTTATTTCTGTGTTTCAACATGATTTAGAGCTTGTTTTTGGAAAAGTGTTTATTTCTGTATTTCAACATGATTTGGAGCTTGTTTTTGGAAAAGTGTTTATTTCTGTATTACAATGTTGCAACTTGCTGAAAACTGTCCACAGTGTTCCTGTCATCCTGATTAAAGAGTCCTGAAAAATGTTCACTTGCAGAGTGCATTAAACATCATTTAGAGCTTGTTTTTGGAAAAGTGTTTATTTCTGTATTTCAACATGATTTAGAGCTTGATTTTGGAAAAGTGTTTATTTCTGTATTTCAACATGATTTGGAGCTTGTTTTTGGAAAGTGTTTATTTCTATATTACAACATGATTTGGAGCTTGTTTTTGGAAAGTGTTTATTTCTGCATTTCAACATGATTTGGAACTTGTTTTGGAAAACTGTTTATTTCTGTATTTCAACATGATTTAGAGCTTGTTTTTGGAAAAGTGTTTATTTCTGTATTTCAACATGATTTGGAGCTTGTTTTTTGTAAAAGTGTTTATTTCTGTGTTTCAACATGATTTAGAGCTTGTTTTTGGAAAAGTGTTTATTTCTGTATTTCAACAAGATTTAGAGCTTGTTTTCTGGAAAAGTGTTTATTTCTGTTTTTCAATGTTGCAACTTGCTGAAAAATGTCCAAGGTGTTCCTATTATCCTGATTAAACAGTACTGAAAAAAATTAAATTACAGAGTGCATCAAACATGATTTAGAGCTTGTTTTTGGAAAAGTGTTTATTTCTGTGTTTTAACATGATTTAGAGCTTGTTTTTGGAAAAGTGTTTATTTCTGTATTTCAACATGATTTGGAGCTTGTTTTTGGAAAGTGTTTATTTCTATATTACAACATGATTTGGAGCTTGTTTTTTGGAAAAGTGTTTATTTCTGTGTTTCAACATGATTTAGAGCTTGTTTTTGGAAAAGTGTTTATTTCTGTATTTCAACATGATTTGGAGCTTGTTTTTGGAAAAGTGTTTATTTCTATATTACAACATGATTTGGAGCTTGTTTTTTGGAAAAGTGTTTATTTCTGTATTTCAACATGATTTAGAGCTTGTTTTTGGAAAAGTGTTTATTTCTGTATTTCAATATTGCAACTTGCTGAAAACTGTCCACAGTGTTCCTATTATCCTGATTGAACAGCACTGAAAAAAATTCACTTACAGAGTGCATCAAACATGATTTAGAGCTTGTTTTTGGAAAGTGTTTATTTCTGCATTTCAACATGATTTGGTACTTGTTTTGGAAAACTGTTTATTTCTGTATTTCAACATGATTTAGAGCTTGTTTTTGGAAAAGTGTTTATTTCTGTGTTTCAACATGATTTAGAGCTTGTTTTTGGAAAAGTGTTTATTTCTGTATTTCAACATGATTTGGAGCTTGTTTTTGGAAAAGTGTTTATTTCTGTATTACAATGTTGCAACTTGCTGAAAACTGTCCACAGTGTTCCTGTCATCCTGATTAAACAGTACTGAAAAAAATTAAATTACAGAGTGCATCAAACATGATTTAGAGCTTGTTTTTGGAAAAGTGTTTATTTCTGTGTTTTAACATGATTTAGAGCTTGTTTTTGGAAAAGTGTTTATTTCTGTATTTCAACATGATTTGGAGCTTGTTTTTGGAAAGTGTTTATTTCTATATTACAACATGATTTGGAGCTTGTTTTTTGGAAAAGTGTTTATTTCTGTGTTTCAACATGATTTAGAGCTTGTTTTTGGAAAAGTGTTTATTTCTGTATTTCAACATGATTTGGAGCTTGTTTTTGGAAAAGTGTTTATTTCTATATTACAACATGATTTGGAGCTTGTTTTTTGGAAAAGTGTTTATTTCTGTATTTCAACATGATTTAGAGCTTGTTTTTGGAAAAGTGTTTATTTCTGTATTTCAATATTGCAACTTGCTGAAAACTGTCCACAGTGTTCCTATTATCCTGATTGAACAGCACTGAAAAAAATTCACTTACAGAGTGCATCAAACATGATTTAGAGCTTGTTTTTGGAAAGTGTTTATTTCTGCATTTCAACATGATTTGGTACTTGTTTTGGAAAACTGTTTATTTCTGTATTTCAACATGATTTAGAGCTTGTTTTTGGAAAAGTGTTTATTTCTGTGTTTCAACATGATTTAGAGCTTGATTTTGGAAAAGTGTTTATTTCTGCATTTCAACATGATTTGGAACTTGTTTTGGAAAACTGTTTATTTCTGCATTTCAACATGATTTGGAACTTGTTTTGGAAAACTGTTTATTTCTGTATTTCAACATGATTTAGAGCTTGTTTTTGGAAAAGTGTTTATTCCTGTATTTCAACATGATTTGGAGCTTGTTTTTGGAAAAGTGTTAATTTCTGTATTACAACACAATTTGGAGCTTGTTTTTTGGAAAAGTGTTTATTTCTGTGTTTCAACATGATTTAGAGCTTGTTTTTGGAAAAGTGTTTATTTCTATATTACAACATGATTTGGAGCTTGTTTTTTGGAAAAGTGTTTATTTCTGTATTTCAACATGATTTAGAGCTTGTTTTTGGAAAAGTGTTTATTTCTGTATTTCAATATTGCAACTTGCTGAAAACTGTCCACAGTGTTCCTATTATCCTGATTGAACAGCACTGAAAAAAATTCACTTACAGAGTGCATCAAACATGATTTAGAGCTTGTTTTTGGAAAGTGTTTATTTCTGCATTTCAACATGATTTGGTACTTGTTTTGGAAAACTGTTTATTTCTGTATTTCAACATGATTTAGAGCTTGTTTTTAGGAAAAGTGTTTATTTCTGTGTTTCAACATGATTTAGAGCTTGTTTTTGGAAAAGTGTTTATTTCTGTATTTCAACATGATTTGGAGCTTGTTTTTGGAAAAGTGTTTATTTCTGTATTACAATGTTGCAACTTGCTGAAAACTGTCCACAGTGTTCCTGTCATCCTGATTAAAGAGTCCTGAAAAATGTTCACTTGCAGAGTGCATTAAACATCATTTAGAGCTTGTTTTTGGAAAAGTGTTTATTTCTGTATTTCAACATGATTTAGAGCTTGATTTTGGAAAAGTGTTTATTTCTGCATTTCAACATGATTTGGAACTTGTTTTGGAAAACTGTTTATTTCTGCATTTCAACATGATTTGGAACTTGTTTTGGAAAACTGTTTATTTCTGTATTTCAACATGATTTAGAGCTTGTTTTTGGAAAAGTGTTTATTTCTGTATTTCAACATGATTTGGAGCTTGTTTTTGGAAAAGTGTTAATTTCTGTATTACAACACAATTTGGAGCTTGTTTTTTGGAAAAGTGTTTATTTCTGTGTTTCAACATGATTTAGAGCTTGTTTTTGGAAAAGTGTTAATTTCTGTATTACAACATAATTTGGAGCTTGTTTTTTGGAAAAATGTTTATTTCTGTGTTTCAACATGATTTAGAGCTTGTTTTTGGAAAAGTGTTTATTTCTGTATTTCAACATGATTTGGAGCTTGTTTTTGGAAAGTGTTTATTTCTGTGTTACAACATGATCTGGAGCTTGTTTTTGGAAAGTGTTTATTTCTGCATTTCAACATGATTTGGAGCTTGTTTTTTGGAAAAGTGTTTATTTCTCTATTTCAACATTATTTAGAGCTTGTTTTTGGAAAAGTGTTTATTTCTGTATTTCAACATGATTTAGAGCTTGTTTTTGGAAAAGTGTTTATTTCTGTATTTCAACATGATTTGGAGCTTGTTTTTGGAAAAGTGTTTATTTCTGTATTACAATGTTGCAACTTGCTGAAAACTGTCCACAGTGTTCCTGTCATCCTGATTAAAGAGTCCTGAAAAATGTTCACTTGCAGAGTGCATTAAACATCATTTAGAGCTTGTTTTTGGAAAAGTGTTTATTTCTGTATTTCAACATGATTTAGAGCTTGATTTTGGAAAAGTGTTTATTTCTGTATTTCAACATGATTTGGAGCTTGTTTTTGGAAAGTGTTTATTTCTATATTACAACATGATTTGGAGCTTGTTTTTGGAAAGTGTTTATTTCTGCATTTCAACATGATTTGGAACTTGTTTTGGAAAACTGTTTATTTCTGTATTTCAACATGATTTAGAGCTTGTTTTTGGAAAAGTGTTTATTTCTGTATTTCAACATGATTTGGAGCTTGTTTTTTGTAAAAGTGTTTATTTCTGTGTTTCAACATGATTTAGAGCTTGTTTTTGGAAAAGTGTTTATTTCTGTATTTCAACATGATTTGGAGCTTGTTTTTGGAAAGTGTTTATTTCTGTGTTACAACATGATCTGGAGCTTGTTTTTGGAAAGTGTTTATTTCTGCATTTCAACATGATTTGGAGCTTGTTTTTTGGAAAAGTGTTTATTTCTCTATTTCAACATTATTTAGAGCTTGTTTTTGGAAAAGTGTTTATTTCTGTATTTCAACATGATTTAGAGCTTGTTTTTGGAAAAGTGTTTATTTCTGTATTTCAACATGATTTGGAGCTTGTTTTTGGAAAAGTGTTTATTTCTGTATTACAATGTTGCAACTTGCTGAAAACTGTCCACAGTGTTCCTGTCATCCTGATTAAAGAGTCCTGAAAAATGTTCACTTGCAGAGTGCATTAAACATCATTTAGAGCTTGTTTTTGGAAAAGTGTTTATTTCTGTATTTCAACATGATTTAGAGCTTGATTTTGGAAAAGTGTTTATTTCTGTATTTCAACATGATTTGGAGCTTGTTTTTGGAAAGTGTTTATTTCTATATTACAACATGATTTGGAGCTTGTTTTTGGAAAGTGTTTATTTCTGCATTTCAACATGATTTGGAACTTGTTTTGGAAAACTGTTTATTTCTGTATTTCAACATGATTTAGAGCTTGTTTTTGGAAAAGTGTTTATTTCTGTATTTCAACATGATTTGGAGCTTGTTTTTTGTA
This sequence comes from Salvelinus fontinalis, assembly GCF_029448725.1. Taxonomy (NCBI): domain Eukaryota; kingdom Metazoa; phylum Chordata; class Actinopteri; order Salmoniformes; family Salmonidae; genus Salvelinus; species Salvelinus fontinalis. The sequence continues at coordinate 102,087 of NW_026600334.1, forward strand.
AAAGTGTTTATTTCTGTGTTTCAACATGATTTAGAGCTTGTTTTTGGAAAAGTGTTTATTTCTGTATTTCAACAAGATTTAGAGCTTGTTTTCTGGAAAAGTGTTTATTTCTGTTTTTCAATGTTGCAACTTGCTGAAAAATGTCCAAGGTGTTCCTATTATCCTGATTAAACAGTACTGAAAAAAATTAAATTACAGAGTGCATCAAACATGATTTAGAGCTTGTTTTTGGAAAAGTGTTTATTTCTGTGTTTTAACATGATTTAGAGCTTGTTTTTGGAAAAGTGTTTATTTCTGTATTTCAACATGATTTGGAGCTTGTTTTTGGAAAGTGTTTATTTCTATATTACAACATGATTTGGAGCTTGTTTTTTGGAAAAGTGTTTATTTCTGTGTTTCAACATGATTTAGAGCTTGTTTTTGGAAAAGTGTTTATTTCTGTATTTCAACATGATTTAGAGCTTGTTTTTGGAAAAGTGTTTATTTCTGTATTACAATGTTGCAACTTGCTGAAAACTGTCCACAGTGTTCCTGTCATCCTGATTAAAAAGTCCTGAAAAATGTTCACTTGCAGAGTGCATCAAACATCATTTAGAGCTTGTTTTTGGAAAAGTGTTTATTTCTGTATTTCAACATGATTTAGAGCTTGATTTTGGAAAAGTGTTTATTTCTGCATTTCAACATGATTTGGAACTTGTTTTGGAAAACTGTTTATTTCTGCATTTCAACATGATTTGGAACTTGTTTTGGAAAACTGTTTATTTCTGTATTTCAACATGATTTAGAGCTTGTTTTTGGAAAAGTGTTTATTCCTGTATTTCAACATGATTTGGAGCTTGTTTTTGGAAAAGTGTTAATTTCTGTATTACAACACAATTTGGAGCTTGTTTTTTGGAAAAGTGTTTATTTCTGTGTTTCAACATGATTTAGAGCTTGTTTTTGGAAAAGTGTTTATTTCTATATTACAACATGATTTGGAGCTTGTTTTTTGGAAAAGTGTTTATTTCTGTATTTCAACATGATTTAGAGCTTGTTTTTGGAAAAGTGTTTATTTCTGTATTTCAATATTGCAACTTGCTGAAAACTGTCCACAGTGTTCCTATTATCCTGATTGAACAGCACTGAAAAAAATTCACTTACAGAGTGCATCAAACATGATTTAGAGCTTGTTTTTGGAAAGTGTTTATTTCTGCATTTCAACATGATTTGGTACTTGTTTTGGAAAACTGTTTATTTCTGTATTTCAACATGATTTAGAGCTTGTTTTTGGAAAAGTGTTTATTTCTGTGTTTCAACATGATTTAGAGCTTGTTTTTGGAAAAGTGTTTATTTCTGTATTTCAACATGATTTGGAGCTTGTTTTTGGAAAAGTGTTTATTTCTGTATTACAATGTTGCAACTTGCTGAAAACTGTCCACAGTGTTCCTGTCATCCTGATTAAAGAGTCCTGAAAAATGTTCACTTGCAGAGTGCATTAAACATCATTTAGAGCTTGTTTTTGGAAAAGTGTTTATTTCTGTATTTCAACATGATTTAGAGCTTGATTTTGGAAAAGTGTTTATTTCTGCATTTCAACATGATTTGGAACTTGTTTTGGAAAACTGTTTATTTCTGCATTTCAACATGATTTAGAGCTTGTTTTTGGAAAAGTGTTTATTTCTGTATTTCAACATGATTTGGAGCTTGTTTTTGGAAAAGTGTTTATTTCTGTATTACAATGTTGCAACTTGCTGAAAACTGTCCACAGTGTTCCTGTCATCCTGATTAAAAAGTCCTGAAAAATGTTCACTTGCAGAGTGCATCAAACATCATTTAGAGCTTGTTTTTGGAAAAGTGTTTATTTCTGTATTTCAACATGATTTAGAGCTTGATTTTGGAAAAGTGTTTATTTCTGCATTTCAACATGATTTGGAACTTGTTTTGGAAAACTGTTTATTTCTGCATTTCAACATGATTTGGAACTTGTTTTGGAAAACTGTTTATTTCTGTATTTCAACATGATTTAGAGCTTGTTTTTGGAAAAGTGTTTATTCCTGTATTTCAACATGATTTGGAGCTTGTTTTTGGAAAAGTGTTAATTTCTGTATTACAACACAATTTGGAGCTTGTTTTTTGGAAAAGTGTTTATTTCTGTGTTTCAACATGATTTAGAGCTTGTTTTTGGAAAAGTGTTTATTTCTATATTACAACATGATTTGGAGCTTGTTTTTTGGAAAAGTGTTTATTTCTGTATTTCAACATGATTTAGAGCTTGTTTTTGGAAAAGTGTTTATTTCTGTATTTCAATATTGCAACTTGCTGAAAACTGTCCACAGTGTTCCTATTATCCTGATTGAACAGCACTGAAAAAAATTCACTTACAGAGTGCATCAAACATGATTTAGAGCTTGTTTTTGGAAAGTGTTTATTTCTGCATTTCAACATGATTTGGTACTTGTTTTGGAAAACTGTTTATTTCTGTATTTCAACATGATTTAGAGCTTGTTTTTGGAAAAGTGTTTATTTCTGTGTTTCAACATGATTTAGAGCTTGTTTTTGGAAAAGTGTTTATTTCTGTATTTCAACATGATTTGGAGCTTGTTTTTGGAAAAGTGTTTATTTCTGTATTACAATGTTGCAACTTGCTGAAAACTGTCCACAGTGTTCCTGTCATCCTGATTAAAGAGTCCTGAAAAATGTTCACTTGCAGAGTGCATTAAACATCATTTAGAGCTTGTTTTTGGAAAAGTGTTTATTTCTGTATTTCAACATGATTTAGAGCTTGATTTTGGAAAAGTGTTTATTTCTGCATTTCAACATGATTTGGAACTTGTTTTGGAAAACTGTTTATTTCTGCATTTCAACATGATTTGGAACTTGTTTTGGAAAACTGTTTATTTCTGTATTTCAACATGATTTAGAGCTTGTTTTTGGAAAAGTGTTTATTTCTGTATTTCAACATGATTTGGAGCTTGTTTTTGGAAAAGTGTTAATTTCTGTATTACAACACAATTTGGAGCTTGTTTTTTGGAAAAGTGTTTATTTCTGTGTTTCAACATGATTTAGAGCTTGTTTTTGGAAAAGTGTTTATTTCTGTATTTCAACATGATTTGGAGCTTGTTTTTGGAAAAGTGTTTATTTCTGTATTTCAACATGATTTGGAGCTTGTTTTTGGAAAAGTGTTAATTTCTGTATTACAACATAATTTGGAGCTTGTTTTTTGGAAAAATGTTTATTTCTGTGTTTCAACATGATTTAGAGCTTGTTTTTGGAAAAGTGTTTATTTCTGTATTTCAACATGATTTGGAGCTTGTTTTTGGAAAGTGTTTATTTCTGTGTTACAACATGATCTGGAGCTTGTTTTTGGAAAGTGTTTATTTCTGCATTTCAACATGATTTGGAGCTTGTTTTTTGGAAAAGTGTTTATTTCTCTATTTCAACATTATTTAGAGCTTGTTTTTGGAAAAGTGTTTATTTCTGTATTTCAATATTGCAACTTGCTGAAAACTGTCCACAGTGTTCCTGTCATCCTGATTAAAGAGTCCTGAAAAATGTTCACTTACAGAGTGCATTAAACATGATTTAGAGCTTGTTTTTGGAAAAGTGTTTATTTCTGTATTTCAACATGATTTAGAGCTTGTTTTTGGAAAAGTGTTTATTTCTGTATTTCAATATTGCAACTTGCTGAAAACTGTCCACAGTGTTCCTATTATCCTGATTGAACAGCACTGAAAAAAATTCACTTACAGAGTGCATCAAACATGATTTAGAGCTTGTTTTTGGAAAGTGTTTATTTCTGCATTTCAACATGATTTGGTACTTGTTTTGGAAAACTGTTTATTTCTGTATTTCAACATGATTTAGAGCTTGATTTTGGAAAAGTGTTTATTTCTGTATTTCAACATGATTTGGAGCTTGTTTTTGGAAAGTGTTTATTTCTATATTACAACATGATTTGGAGCTTGTTTTTGGAAAGTGTTTATTTCTGCATTTCAACATGATTTGGAACTTGTTTTGGAAAACTGTTTATTTCTGTATTTCAACATGATTTAGAGCTTGTTTTTGGAAAAGTGTTTATTTCTGTATTTCAACATGATTTGGAGCTTGTTTTTTGTAAAAGTGTTTATTTCTGTGTTTCAACATGATTTAGAGCTTGTTTTTGGAAAAGTGTTTATTTCTGTATTTCAACAAGATTTAGAGCTTGTTTTCTGGAAAAGTGTTTATTTCTGTTTTTCAATGTTGCAACTTGCTGAAAAATGTCCAAGGTGTTCCTATTATCCTGATTAAACAGTACTGAAAAAAATTAAATTACAGAGTGCATCAAACATGATTTAGAGCTTGTTTTTGGAAAAGTGTTTATTTCTGTGTTTTAACATGATTTAGAGCTTGTTTTTGGAAAAGTGTTTATTTCTGTATTTCAACATGATTTGGAGCTTGTTTTTGGAAAGTGTTTATTTCTATATTACAACATGATTTGGAGCTTGTTTTTTGGAAAAGTGTTTATTTCTGTGTTTCAACATGATTTAGAGCTTGTTTTTGGAAAAGTGTTTATTTCTGTATTTCAACATGATTTAGAGCTTGTTTTTGGAAAAGTGTTTATTTCTGTATTACAATGTTGCAACTTGCTGAAAACTGTCCACAGTGTTCCTGTCATCCTGATTAAAAAGTCCTGAAAAATGTTCACTTGCAGAGTGCATCAAACATCATTTAGAGCTTGTTTTTGGAAAAGTGTTTATTTCTGTATTTCAACATGATTTAGAGCTTGATTTTGGAAAAGTGTTTATTTCTGCATTTCAACATGATTTGGAACTTGTTTTGGAAAACTGTTTATTTCTGCATTTCAACATGATTTGGAACTTGTTTTGGAAAACTGTTTATTTCTGTATTTCAACATGATTTAGAGCTTGTTTTTGGAAAAGTGTTTATTCCTGTATTTCAACATGATTTGGAGCTTGTTTTTGGAAAAGTGTTAATTTCTGTATTACAACACAATTTGGAGCTTGTTTTTTGGAAAAGTGTTTATTTCTGTGTTTCAACATGATTTAGAGCTTGTTTTTGGAAAAGTGTTTATTTCTATATTACAACATGATTTGGAGCTTGTTTTTTGGAAAAGTGTTTATTTCTGTATTTCAACATGATTTAGAGCTTGTTTTTGGAAAAGTGTTTATTTCTGTATTTCAATATTGCAACTTGCTGAAAACTGTCCACAGTGTTCCTATTATCCTGATTGAACAGCACTGAAAAAAATTCACTTACAGAGTGCATCAAACATGATTTAGAGCTTGTTTTTGGAAAGTGTTTATTTCTGCATTTCAACATGATTTGGTACTTGTTTTGGAAAACTGTTTATTTCTGTATTTCAACATGATTTAGAGCTTGTTTTTGGAAAAGTGTTTATTTCTGTGTTTCAACATGATTTAGAGCTTGTTTTTGGAAAAGTGTTTATTTCTGTATTTCAACATGATTTGGAGCTTGTTTTTGGAAAAGTGTTTATTTCTGTATTACAATGTTGCAACTTGCTGAAAACTGTCCACAGTGTTCCTGTCATCCTGATTAAAGAGTCCTGAAAAATGTTCACTTGCAGAGTGCATTAAACATCATTTAGAGCTTGTTTTTGGAAAAGTGTTTATTTCTGCATTTCAACATGATTTGGAACTTGTTTTGGAAAACTGTTTATTTCTGCATTTCAACATGATTTAGAGCTTGTTTTTGGAAAAGTGTTTATTTCTGTATTTCAACATGATTTGGAGCTTGTTTTTGGAAAAGTGTTTATTTCTGTATTACAATGTTGCAACTTGCTGAAAACTGTCCACAGTGTTCCTGTCATCCTGATTAAAAAGTCCTGAAAAATGTTCACTTGCAGAGTGCATCAAACATCATTTAGAGCTTGTTTTTGGAAAAGTGTTTATTTCTGTATTTCAACATGATTTAGAGCTTGATTTTGGAAAAGTGTTTATTTCTGCATTTCAACATGATTTGGAACTTGTTTTGGAAAACTGTTTATTTCTGCATTTCAACATGATTTGGAACTTGTTTTGGAAAACTGTTTATTTCTGTATTTCAACATGATTTAGAGCTTGTTTTTGGAAAAGTGTTTATTCCTGTATTTCAACATGATTTGGAGCTTGTTTTTGGAAAAGTGTTAATTTCTGTATTACAACACAATTTGGAGCTTGTTTTTTGGAAAAGTGTTTATTTCTGTGTTTCAACATGATTTAGAGCTTGTTTTTGGAAAAGTGTTTATTTCTATATTACAACATGATTTGGAGCTTGTTTTTTGGAAAAGTGTTTATTTCTGTATTTCAACATGATTTAGAGCTTGTTTTTGGAAAAGTGTTTATTTCTGTATTTCAATATTGCAACTTGCTGAAAACTGTCCACAGTGTTCCTATTATCCTGATTGAACAGCACTGAAAAAAATTCACTTACAGAGTGCATCAAACATGATTTAGAGCTTGTTTTTGGAAAGTGTTTATTTCTGCATTTCAACATGATTTGGTACTTGTTTTGGAAAACTGTTTATTTCTGTATTTCAACATGATTTAGAGCTTGTTTTTGGAAAAGTGTTTATTTCTGTGTTTCAACATGATTTAGAGCTTGTTTTTGGAAAAGTGTTTATTTCTGTATTTCAACATGATTTGGAGCTTGTTTTTGGAAAAGTGTTTATTTCTGTATTACAATGTTGCAACTTGCTGAAAACTGTCCACAGTGTTCCTGTCATCCTGATTAAAGAGTCCTGAAAAATGTTCACTTGCAGAGTGCATTAAACATCATTTAGAGCTTGTTTTTGGAAAAGTGTTTATTTCTGTATTTCAACATGATTTAGAGCTTGATTTTGGAAAAGTGTTTATTTCTGCATTTCAACATGATTTGGAACTTGTTTTGGAAAACTGTTTATTTCTGCATTTCAACATGATTTGGAACTTGTTTTGGAAAACTGTTTATTTCTGTATTTCAACATGATTTAGAGCTTGTTTTTGGAAAAGTGTTTATTTCTGTATTTCAACATGATTTGGAGCTTGTTTTTGGAAAAGTGTTAATTTCTGTATTACAACACAATTTGGAGCTTGTTTTTTGGAAAAGTGTTTATTTCTGTGTTTCAACATGATTTAGAGCTTGTTTTTGGAAAAGTGTTTATTTCTGTATTTCAACATGATTTGGAGCTTGTTTTTGGAAAAGTGTTTATTTCTGTATTTCAACATGATTTGGAGCTTGTTTTTGGAAAAGTGTTAATTTCTGTATTACAACATAATTTGGAGCTTGTTTTTTGGAAAAATGTTTATTTCTGTGTTTCAACATGATTTAGAGCTTGTTTTTGGAAAAGTGTTTATTTCTGTATTTCAACATGATTTGGAGCTTGTTTTTGGAAAGTGTTTATTTCTGTGTTACAACATGATCTGGAGCTTGTTTTTGGAAAGTGTTTATTTCTGCATTTCAACATGATTTGGAGCTTGTTTTTTGGAAAAGTGTTTATTTCTCTATTTCAACATTATTTAGAGCTTGTTTTTGGAAAAGTGTTTATTTCTGTATTTCAATATTGCAACTTGCTGAAAACTGTCCACAGTGTTCCTGTCATCCTGATTAAAGAGTCCTGAAAAATGTTCACTTACAGAGTGCATTAAACATGATTTAGAGCTTGTTTTTGGAAAAGTGTTTATTTCTGTATTTCAACATGATTTAGAGCTTGTTTTTGGAAAAGTGTTTATTTCTGTATTTCAATATTGCAACTTGCTGAAAACTGTCCACAGTGTTCCTATTATCCTGATTGAACAGCACTGAAAAAAATTCACTTACAGAGTGCATCAAACATGATTTAGAGCTTGTTTTTGGAAAGTGTTTATTTCTGCATTTCAACATGATTTGGTACTTGTTTTGGAAAACTGTTTATTTCTGTATTTCAACATGATTTAGAGCTTGTTTTTGGAAAAGTGTTTATTTCTGTGTTTCAACATGATTTAGAGCTTGTTTTTGGAAAAGTGTTTATTTCTGTATTTCAACATGATTTGGAGCTTGTTTTTGGAAAAGTGTTTATTTCTGTATTACAATGTTGCAACTTGCTGAAAACTGTCCACAGTGTTCCTGTCATCCTGATTAAAAAGTCCTGAAAAATGTTCACTTGCAGAGTGCATTAAACATCATTTAGAGCTTGTTTTTGGAAAAGTGTTTATTTCTGTATTTCAACGTGATTTAGAGCTTGATTTTGGAAAAGTGTTTATTTCTGCATTTCAACATGATTTGGAACTTGTTTTGGAAAACTGTTTATTTCTGCATTTCAACATGATTTGGAACTTGTTTTGGAAAACTGTTTATTTCTGTATTTCAACATGATTTAGAGCTTGTTTTTGGAAAAGTGTTTATTCCTGTATTTCAACATGATTTAGAGCTTGTTTTTGGAAAAGTGTTTATTTCTATATTACAACATGATTTGGAGCTTGTTTTTTGGAAAAGTGTTTATTTCTGTATTTCAACATGATTTAGAGCTTGTTTTTGGAAAAGTGTTTATTTCTGTATTTCAATATTGCAACTTGCTGAAAACTGTCCACAGTGTTCCTATTATCCTGATTGAACAGCACTGAAAAAAATTCACTTACAGAGTGCATCAAACATGATTTAGAGCTTGTTTTTGGAAAGTGTTTATTTCTATATTACAACATGATTTGGAGCTTGTTTTTGGAAAGTGTTTATTTCTGCATTTCAACATGATTTGGAACTTGTTTTGGAAAACTGTTTATTTCTGTATTTCAACATGATTTAGAGCTTGTTTTTGGAAAAGTGTTTATTTCTGTATTTCAACATGATTTGGAGCTTGTTTTTTGTAAAAGTGTTTATTTCTGTGTTTCAACATGATTTAGAGCTTGTTTTTGGAAAAGTGTTTATTTCTGTATTTCAACATGATTTGGAGCTTGTTTTTGGAAAGTGTTTATTTCTGTGTTACAACATGATCTGGAGCTTGTTTTTGGAAAGTGTTTATTTCTGCATTTCAACATGATTTGGAGCTTGTTTTTTGGAAAAGTGTTTATTTCTCTATTTCAACATTATTTAGAGCTTGTTTTTGGAAAAGTGTTTATTTCTGTATTTCAACATGATTTAGAGCTTGTTTTTGGAAAAGTGTTTATTTCTGTATTTCAACATGATTTGGAGCTTGTTTTTGGAAAAGTGTTTATTTCTGTATTACAATGTTGCAACTTGCTGAAAACTGTCCACAGTGTTCCTGTCATCCTGATTAAAGAGTCCTGAAAAATGTTCACTTGCAGAGTGCATTAAACATCATTTAGAGCTTGTTTTTGGAAAAGTGTTTATTTCTGTATTTCAACATGATTTAGAGCTTGATTTTGGAAAAGTGTTTATTTCTGTATTTCAACATGATTTGGAGCTTGTTTTTGGAAAGTGTTTATTTCTATATTACAACATGATTTGGAGCTTGTTTTTGGAAAGTGTTTATTTCTGCATTTCAACATGATTTGGAACTTGTTTTGGAAAACTGTTTATTTCTGTATTTCAACATGATTTAGAGCTTGTTTTTGGAAAAGTGTTTATTTCTGTATTTCAACATGATTTGGAGCTTGTTTTTTGTAAAAGTGTTTATTTCTGTGTTTCAACATGATTTAGAGCTTGTTTTTGGAAAAGTGTTTATTTCTGTATTTCAACAAGATTTAGAGCTTGTTTTCTGGAAAAGTGTTTATTTCTGTTTTTCAATGTTGCAACTTGCTGAAAAATGTCCAAGGTGTTCCTATTATCCTGATTAAACAGTACTGAAAAAAATTAAATTACAGAGTGCATCAAACATGATTTAGAGCTTGTTTTTGGAAAAGTGTTTATTTCTGTGTTTTAACATGATTTAGAGCTTGTTTTTGGAAAAGTGTTTATTTCTGTATTTCAACATGATTTGGAGCTTGTTTTTGGAAAGTGTTTATTTCTATATTACAACATGATTTGGAGCTTGTTTTTTGGAAAAGTGTTTATTTCTGTGTTTCAACATGATTTAGAGCTTGTTTTTGGAAAAGTGTTTATTTCTGTATTTCAACATGATTTGGAGCTTGTTTTTGGAAAAGTGTTTATTTCTATATTACAACATGATTTGGAGCTTGTTTTTTGGAAAAGTGTTTATTTCTGTATTTCAACATGATTTAGAGCTTGTTTTTGGAAAAGTGTTTATTTCTGTATTTCAATATTGCAACTTGCTGAAAACTGTCCACAGTGTTCCTATTATCCTGATTGAACAGCACTGAAAAAAATTCACTTACAGAGTGCATCAAACATGATTTAGAGCTTGTTTTTGGAAAGTGTTTATTTCTGCATTTCAACATGATTTGGTACTTGTTTTGGAAAACTGTTTATTTCTGTATTTCAACATGATTTAGAGCTTGTTTTTGGAAAAGTGTTTATTTCTGTGTTTCAACATGATTTAGAGCTTGTTTTTGGAAAAGTGTTTATTTCTGTATTTCAACATGATTTGGAGCTTGTTTTTGGAAAAGTGTTTATTTCTGTATTACAATGTTGCAACTTGCTGAAAACTGTCCACAGTGTTCCTGTCATCCTGATTAAAAAGTCCTGAAAAATGTTCACTTGCAGAGTGCATCAAACATCATTTAGAGCTTGTTTTTGGAAAAGTGTTTATTTCTGTATTTCAACATGATTTAGAGCTTGATTTTGGAAAAGTGTTTATTTCTGCATTTCAACATGATTTGGAACTTGTTTTGGAAAACTGTTTATTTCTGCATTTCAACATGATTTGGAACTTGTTTTGGAAAACTGTTTATTTCTGTATTTCAACATGATTTAGAGCTTGTTTTTGGAAAAGTGTTTATTCCTGTATTTCAACATGATTTGGAGCTTGTTTTTGGAAAAGTGTTAATTTCTGTATTACAACACAATTTGGAGCTTGTTTTTTGGAAAAGTGTTTATTTCTGTGTTTCAACATGATTTAGAGCTTGTTTTTGGAAAAGTGTTTATTTCTATATTACAACATGATTTGGAGCTTGTTTTTTGGAAAAGTGTTTATTTCTGTATTTCAACATGATTTAGAGCTTGTTTTTGGAAAAGTGTTTATTTCTGTATTTCAATATTGCAACTTGCTGAAAACTGTCCACAGTGTTCCTATTATCCTGATTGAACAGCACTGAAAAAAATTCACTTACAGAGTGCATCAAACATGATTTAGAGCTTGTTTTTGGAAAAGTGTTTATTTCTGTATTTCAACATGATTTGGAGCTTGTTTTTGGAAAAGTGTTTATTTCTGCATTTCAACATGATTTGGTACTTGTTTTGGAAAACTGTTTATTTCTGTATTTCAACATGATTTAGAGCTTGTTTTTGGAAAAGTGTTTATTTCTGTGTTTCAACATGATTTAGAGCTTGTTTTTGGAAAAGTGTTTATTTCTGTATTTCAACATGATTTGGAGCTTGTTTTTGGAAAAGTGTTTATTTCTGTATTACAATGTTGCAACTTGCTGAAAACTGTCCACAGTGTTCCTGTCATCCTGATTAAAGAGTCCTGAAAAATGTTCACTTGCAGAGTGCATTAAACATCATTTAGAGCTTGTTTTTGGAAAAGTGTTTATTTCTGTATTTCAACATGATTTAGAGCTTGATTTTGGAAAAGTGTTTATTTCTGCATTTCAACATGATTTGGAACTTGTTTTGGAAAACTGTTTATTTCTGCATTTCAACATGATTTGGAACTTGTTTTGGAAAACTGTTTATTTCTGTATTTCAACATGATTTAGAGCTTGTTTTTGGAAAAGTGTTTATTTCTGTATTTCAACATGATTTGGAGCTTGTTTTTGGAAAAGTGTTTATTTCTGTATTACAATGTTGCAACTTGCTGAAAACTGTCCACAGTGTTCCTGTCATCCTGATTAAAAAGTCCTGAAAAATGTTCACTTGCAGAGTGCATCAAACATCATTTAGAGCTTGTTTTTGGAAAAGTGTTTATTTCTGTATTTCAACATGATTTAGAGCTTGATTTTGGAAAAGTGTTTATTTCTGCATTTCAACATGATTTGGAACTTGTTTTGGAAAACTGTTTATTTCTGCATTTCAACATGATTTGGAACTTGTTTTGGAAAACTGTTTATTTCTGTATTTCAACATGATTTAGAGCTTGTTTTTGGAAAAGTGTTTATTCCTGTATTTCAACATGATTTGGAGCTTGTTTTTGGAAAAGTGTTAATTTCTGTATTACAACACAATTTGGAGCTTGTTTTTTGGAAAAGTGTTTATTTCTGTGTTTCAACATGATTTAGAGCTTGTTTTTGGAAAAGTGTTTATTTCTATATTACAACATGATTTGGAGCTTGTTTTTTGGAAAAGTGTTTATTTCTGTATTTCAACATGATTTAGAGCTTGTTTTTGGAAAAGTGTTTATTTCTGTATTTCAATATTGCAACTTGCTGAAAACTGTCCACAGTGTTCCTATTATCCTGATTGAACAGCACTGAAAAAAATTCACTTACAGAGTGCATCAAACATGATTTAGAGCTTGTTTTTGGAAAGTGTTTATTTCTGCATTTCAACATGATTTGGTACTTGTTTTGGAAAACTGTTTATTTCTGTATTTCAACATGATTTAGAGCTTGTTTTTGGAAAAGTGTTTATTTCTGTGTTTCAACATGATTTAGAGCTTGTTTTTGGAAAAGTGTTTATTTCTGTATTTCAACATGATTTGGAGCTTGTTTTTGGAAAAGTGTTTATTTCTGTATTACAATGTTGCAACTTGCTGAAAACTGTCCACAGTGTTCCTGTCATCCTGATTAAAGAGTCCTGAAAAATGTTCACTTGCAGAGTGCATTAAACATCATTTAGAGCTTGTTTTTGGAAAAGTGTTTATTTCTGTATTTCAACATGATTTAGAGCTTGATTTTGGAAAAGTGTTTATTTCTGCATTTCAACATGATTTGGAACTTGTTTTGGAAAACTGTTTATTTCTGCATTTCAACATGATTTGGAACTTGTTTTGGAAAACTGTTTATTTCTGTATTTCAACATGATTTAGAGCTTGTTTTTGGAAAAGTGTTTATTTCTGTATTTCAACATGATTTGGAGCTTGTTTTTGGAAAAGTGTTAATTTCTGTATTACAACACAATTTGGAGCTTGTTTTTTGGAAAAGTGTTTATTTCTGTGTTTCAACATGATTTAGAGCTTGTTTTTGGAAAAGTGTTTATTTCTGTATTTCAACATGATTTGGAGCTTGTTTTTGGAAAAGTGTTTATTTCTGTATTTCAACATGATTTGGAGCTTGTTTTTGGAAAAGTGTTAATTTCTGTATTACAACATAATTTGGAGCTTGTTTTTTGGAAAAATGTTTATTTCTGTGTTTCAACATGATTTAGAGCTTGTTTTTGGAAAAGTGTTTATTTCTGTATTTCAACATGATTTGGAGCTTGTTTTTGGAAAGTGTTTATTTCTGTGTTACAACATGATCTGGAGCTTGTTTTTGGAAAGTGTTTATTTCTGCATTTCAACATGATTTGGAGCTTGTTTTTTGGAAAAGTGTTTATTTCTCTATTTCAACATTATTTAGAGCTTGTTTTTGGAAAAGTGTTTATTTCTGTATTTCAATATTGCAACTTGCTGAAAACTGTCCACAGTGTTCCTGTCATCCTGATTAAAGAGTCCTGAAAAATGTTCACTTACAGAGTGCATTAAACATGATTTAGAGCTTGTTTTTGGAAAAGTGTTTATTTCTGTATTTCAACATGATTTAGAGCTTGTTTTTGGAAAAGTGTTTATTTCTGTATTTCAATATTGCAACTTGCTGAAAACTGTCCACAGTGTTCCTATTATCCTGATTGAACAGCACTGAAAAAAATTCACTTACAGAGTGCATCAAACATGATTTAGAGCTTGTTTTTGGAAAGTGTTTATTTCTGCATTTCAACATGATTTGGTACTTGTTTTGGAAAACTGTTTATTTCTGTATTTCAACATGATTTAGAGCTTGTTTTTGGAAAAGTGTTTATTTCTGTGTTTCAACATGATTTAGAGCTTGTTTTTGGAAAAGTGTTTATTTCTGTATTTCAACATGATTTGGAGCTTGTTTTTGGAAAAGTGTTTATTTCTGTATTACAATGTTGCAACTTGCTGAAAACTGTCCACAGTGTTCCTGTCATCCTGATTAAAAAGTCCTGAAAAATGTTCACTTGCAGAGTGCATTAAACATCATTTAGAGCTTGTTTTTGGAAAAGTGTTTATTTCTGTATTTCAACGTGATTTAGAGCTTGATTTTGGAAAAGTGTTTATTTCTGCATTTCAACATGATTTGGAACTTGTTTTGGAAAACTGTTTATTTCTGCATTTCAACATGATTTGGAACTTGTTTTGGAAAACTGTTTATTTCTGTATTTCAACATGATTTAGAGCTTGTTTTTGGAAAAGTGTTTATTCCTGTATTTCAACATGATTTGGAGCTTGTTTTTGGAAAAGTGTTAATTTCTGTATTACAACACAATTTGGAGCTTGTTTTTTGGAAAAGTGTTTATTTCTGTGTTTCAACATGATTTAGAGCTTGTTTTTGGAAAAGTGTTTATTTCTGTATTTCAATATTGCAACTTGCTGAAAACTGTCCACAGTGTTCCTATTATCCTGATTGAACAGCACTGAAAAAAATTCACTTACAGAGTGCATCAAACATGATTTAGAGCTTGTTTTTGGAAAGTGTTTATTTCTATATTACAACATGATTTGGAGCTTGTTTTTGGAAAGTGTTTATTTCTGCATTTCAACATGATTTGGAACTTGTTTTGGAAAACTGTTTATTTCTGTATTTCAACATGATTTAGAGCTTGTTTTTGGAAAAGTGTTTATTTCTGTATTTCAACATGATTTGGAGCTTGTTTTTTGTAAAAGTGTTTATTTCTGTGTTTCAACATGATTTAGAGCTTGTTTTTGGAAAAGTGTTTATTTCTGTATTTCAACATGATTTGGAGCTTGTTTTTGGAAAGTGTTTATTTCTGTGTTACAACATGATCTGGAGCTTGTTTTTGGAAAGTGTTTATTTCTGCATTTCAACATGATTTGGAGCTTGTTTTTTGGAAAAGTGTTTATTTCTCTATTTCAACATTATTTAGAGCTTGTTTTTGGAAAAGTGTTTATTTCTGTATTTCAACATGATTTAGAGCTTGTTTTTGGAAAAGTGTTTATTTCTGTATTTCAACATGATTTGGAGCTTGTTTTTGGAAAAGTGTTTATTTCTGTATTACAATGTTGCAACTTGCTGAAAACTGTCCACAGTGTTCCTGTCATCCTGATTAAAGAGTCCTGAAAAATGTTCACTTGCAGAGTGCATTAAACATCATTTAGAGCTTGTTTTTGGAAAAGTGTTTATTTCTGTATTTCAACATGATTTAGAGCTTGATTTTGGAAAAGTGTTTATTTCTGTATTTCAACATGATTTGGAGCTTGTTTTTGGAAAGTGTTTATTTCTATATTACAACATGATTTGGAGCTTGTTTTTGGAAAGTGTTTATTTCTGCATTTCAACATGATTTGGAACTTGTTTTGGAAAACTGTTTATTTCTGTATTTCAACATGATTTAGAGCTTGTTTTTGGAAAAGTGTTTATTTCTGTATTTCAACATGATTTGGAGCTTGTTTTTTGTAAAAGTGTTTATTTCTGTGTTTCAACATGATTTAGAGCTTGTTTTTGGAAAAGTGTTTATTTCTGTATTTCAACAAGATTTAGAGCTTGTTTTCTGGAAAAGTGTTTATTTCTGTTTTTCAATGTTGCAACTTGCTGAAAAATGTCCAAGGTGTTCCTATTATCCTGATTAAACAGTACTGAAAAAAATTAAATTACAGAGTGCATCAAACATGATTTAGAGCTTGTTTTTGGAAAAGTGTTTATTTCTGTGTTTTAACATGATTTAGAGCTTGTTTTTGGAAAGTGTTTATTTCTATATTACAACATGATTTGGAGCTTGTTTTTTGGAAAAGTGTTTATTTCTGTGTTTCAACATGATTTAGAGCTTGTTTTTGGAAAAGTGTTTATTTCTGTATTTCAACATGATATGGAGCTTGTTTTTGGAAAAGTGTTTATTTCTATATTACAACATGATTTGGAGCTTGTTTTTTGGAAAAGTGTTTATTTCTGTATTTCAACATGATTTAGAGCTTGTTTTTGGAAAAGTGTTTATTTCTGTATTTCAATATTGCAACTTGCTGAAAACTGTCCACAGTGTTCCTATTATCCTGATTGAACAGCACTGAAAAAAATTCACTTACAGAGTGCATCAAACATGATTTAGAGCTTGTTTTTGGAAAGTGTTTATTTCTGCATTTCAACATGATTTGGTACTTGTTTTGGAAAACTGTTTATTTCTGTATTTCAACATGATTTAGAGCTTGTTTTTGGAAAAGTGTTTATTTCTGTGTTTCAACATGATTTAGAGCTTGATTTTGGAAAAGTGTTTATTTCTGTATTTCAACATGATTTGGAGCTTGTTTTTGGAAAGTGTTTATTTCTATATTACAACATGATTTGGAGCTTGTTTTTGGAAAGTGTTTATTTCTGCATTTCAACATGATTTGGAACTTGTTTTGGAAAACTGTTTATTTCTGTATTTCAACATGATTTAGAGCTTGTTTTTGGAAAAGTGTTTATTTCTGTATTTCAACATGATTTGGAGCTTGTTTTTTGTAAAAGTGTTTATTTCTGTGTTTCAACATGATTTAGAGCTTGTTTTTGGAAAAGTGTTTATTTCTGTATTTCAACAAGATTTAGAGCTTGTTTTCTGGAAAAGTGTTTATTTCTGTTTTTCAATGTTGCAACTTGCTGAAAAATGTCCAAGGTGTTCCTATTATCCTGATTAAACAGTACTGAAAAAAATTAAATTACAGAGTGCATCAAACATGATTTAGAGCTTGTTTTTGGAAAAGTGTTTATTTCTGTGTTTTAACATGATTTAGAGCTTGTTTTTGGAAAAGTGTTTATTTCTGTATTTCAACATGATTTGGAGCTTGTTTTTGGAAAGTGTTTATTTCTATATTACAACATGATTTGGAGCTTGTTTTTTGGAAAAGTGTTTATTTCTGTGTTTCAACATGATTTAGAGCTTGTTTTTGGAAAAGTGTTTATTTCTGTATTTCAACATGATTTGGAGCTTGTTTTTGGAAAAGTGTTTATTTCTATATTACAACATGATTTGGAGCTTGTTTTTTGGAAAAGTGTTTATTTCTGTATTTCAACATGATTTAGAGCTTGTTTTTGGAAAAGTGTTTATTTCTGTATTTCAATATTGCAACTTGCTGAAAACTGTCCACAGTGTTCCTATTATCCTGATTGAACAGCACTGAAAAAAATTCACTTACAGAGTGCATCAAACATGATTTAGAGCTTGTTTTTGGAAAGTGTTTATTTCTGCATTTCAACATGATTTGGTACTTGTTTTGGAAAACTGTTTATTTCTGTATTTCAACATGATTTAGAGCTTGTTTTTGGAAAAGTGTTTATTTCTGTGTTTCAACATGATTTAGAGCTTGTTTTTGGAAAAGTGTTTATTTCTGTATTTCAACATGATTTGGAGCTTGTTTTTGGAAAAGTGTTTATTTCTGTATTACAATGTTGCAACTTGCTGAAAACTGTCCACAGTGTTCCTGTCATCCTGATTAAAAAGTCCTGAAAAATGTTCACTTGCAGAGTGCATCAAACATCATTTAGAGCTTGTTTTTGGAAAAGTGTTTATTTCTGTATTTCAACATGATTTGGAGCTTGTTTTTGGAAAGTGTTTATTTCTATATTACAACATGATTTGGAGCTTGTTTTTGGAAAGTGTTTATTTCTGCATTTCAACATGATTTGGAACTTGTTTTGGAAAACTGTTTATTTCTGTATTTCAACATGATTTAGAGCTTGTTTTTGGAAAAGTGTTTATTTCTGTATTTCAACATGATTTGGAGCTTGTTTTTTGTAAAAGTGTTTATTTCTGTGTTTCAACATGATTTAGAGCTTGTTTTTGGAAAAGTGTTTATTTCTGTATTTCAACAAGATTTAGAGCTTGTTTTCTGGAAAAGTGTTTATTTCTGTTTTTCAATGTTGCAACTTGCTGAAAAATGTCCAAGGTGTTCCTATTATCCTGATTAAACAGTACTGAAAAAAATTAAATTACAGAGTGCATCAAACATGATTTAGAGCTTGTTTTTGGAAAAGTGTTTATTTCTGTGTTTTAACATGATTTAGAGCTTGTTTTTGGAAAAGTGTTTATTTCTGTATTTCAACATGATTTGGAGCTTGTTTTTGGAAAGTGTTTATTTCTATATTACAACATGATTTGGAGCTTGTTTTTTGGAAAAGTGTTTATTTCTGTGTTTCAACATGATTTAGAGCTTGTTTTTGGAAAAGTGTTTATTTCTGTATTTCAACATGATATGGAGCTTGTTTTTGGAAAAGTGTTTATTTCTATATTACAACATGATTTGGAGCTTGTTTTTTGGAAAAGTGTTTATTTCTGTATTTCAACATGATTTAGAGCTTGTTTTTGGAAAAGTGTTTATTTCTGTATTTCAATATTGCAACTTGCTGAAAACTGTCCACAGTGTTCCTATTATCCTGATTGAACAGCACTGAAAAAAATTCACTTACAGAGTGCATCAAACATGATTTAGAGCTTGTTTTTGGAAAGTGTTTATTTCTGCATTTCAACATGATTTGGTACTTGTTTTGGAAAACTGTTTATTTCTGTATTTCAACATGATTTAGAGCTTGTTTTTGGAAAAGTGTTTATTTCTGTGTTTCAACATGATTTAGAGCTTGATTTTGGAAAAGTGTTTATTTCTGTATTTCAACATGATTTGGAGCTTGTTTTTGGAAAGTGTTTATTTCTATATTACAACATGATTTGGAGCTTGTTTTTGGAAAGTGTTTATTTCTGCATTTCAACATGATTTGGAACTTGTTTTGGAAAACTGTTTATTTCTGTATTTCAACATGATTTAGAGCTTGTTTTTGGAAAAGTGTTTATTTCTGTATTTCAACATGATTTGGAGCTTGTTTTTTGTAAAAGTGTTTATTTCTGTGTTTCAACATGATTTAGAGCTTGTTTTTGGAAAAGTGTTTATTTCTGTATTTCAACAAGATTTAGAGCTTGTTTTCTGGAAAAGTGTTTATTTCTGTTTTTCAATGTTGCAACTTGCTGAAAAATGTCCAAGGTGTTCCTATTATCCTGATTAAACAGTACTGAAAAAAATTAAATTACAGAGTGCATCAAACATGATTTAGAGCTTGTTTTTGGAAAAGTGTTTATTTCTGTGTTTTAACATGATTTAGAGCTTGTTTTTGGAAAAGTGTTTATTTCTGTATTTCAACATGATTTGGAGCTTGTTTTTGGAAAGTGTTTATTTCTATATTACAACATGATTTGGAGCTTGTTTTTTGGAAAAGTGTTTATTTCTGTGTTTCAACATGATTTAGAGCTTGTTTTTGGAAAAGTGTTTATTTCTGTATTTCAACATGATTTGGAGCTTGTTTTTGGAAAAGTGTTTATTTCTATATTACAACATGATTTGGAGCTTGTTTTTTGGAAAAGTGTTTATTTCTGTATTTCAACATGATTTAGAGCTTGTTTTTGGAAAAGTGTTTATTTCTGTATTTCAATATTGCAACTTGCTGAAAACTGTCCACAGTGTTCCTATTATCCTGATTGAACAGCACTGAAAAAAATTCACTTACAGAGTGCATCAAACATGATTTAGAGCTTGTTTTTGGAAAGTGTTTATTTCTGCATTTCAACATGATTTGGTACTTGTTTTGGAAAACTGTTTATTTCTGTATTTCAACATGATTTAGAGCTTGTTTTTGGAAAAGTGTTTATTTCTGTGTTTCAACATGATTTAGAGCTTGTTTTTGGAAAAGTGTTTATTTCTGTATTTCAACATGATTTGGAGCTTGTTTTTGGAAAAGTGTTTATTTCTGTATTACAATGTTGCAACTTGCTGAAAACTGTCCACAGTGTTCCTGTCATCCTGATTAAAAAGTCCTGAAAAATGTTCACTTGCAGAGTGCATCAAACATCATTTAGAGCTTGTTTTTGGAAAAGTGTTTATTTCTGTATTTCAACATGATTTAGAGCTTGTTTTTGGAAAAGTGTTTATTCCTGTATTTCAACATGATTTGGAGCTTGTTTTTGGAAAAGTGTTAATTTCTGTATTACAACACAATTTGGAGCTTGTTTTTTGGAAAAGTGTTTATTTCTGTGTTTCAACATGATTTAGAGCTTGTTTTTGGAAAAGTGTTTATTTCTATATTACAACATGATTTGGAGCTTGTTTTTTGGAAAAGTGTTTATTTCTGTATTTCAACATGATTTAGAGCTTGTTTTTGGAAAAGTGTTTATTTCTGTATTTCAATATTGCAACTTGCTGAAAACTGTCCACAGTGTTCCTATTATCCTGATTGAACAGCACTGAAAAAAATTCACTTACAGAGTGCATCAAACATGATTTAGAGCTTGTTTTTGGAAAGTGTTTATTTCTGCATTTCAACATGATTTGGTACTTGTTTTGGAAAACTGTTTATTTCTGTATTTCAACATGATTTAGAGCTTGTTTTTGGAAAAGTGTTTATTTCTGTGTTTCAACATGATTTAGAGCTTGTTTTTGGAAAAGTGTTTATTTCTGTATTTCAACATGATTTGGAGCTTGTTTTTGGAAAAGTGTTTATTTCTGTATTACAATGTTGCAACTTGCTGAAAACTGTCCACAGTGTTCCTGTCATCCTGATTAAAGAGTCCTGAAAAATGTTCACTTGCAGAGTGCATTAAACATCATTTAGAGCTTGTTTTTGGAAAAGTGTTTATTTCTGTATTTCAACATGATTTAGAGCTTGATTTTGGAAAAGTGTTTATTTCTGCATTTCAACATGATTTGGAACTTGTTTTGGAAAACTGTTTATTTCTGCATTTCAACATGATTTGGAACTTGTTTTGGAAAACTGTTTATTTCTGTATTTCAACATGATTTAGAGCTTGTTTTTGGAAAAGTGTTTATTTCTGTATTTCAACATGATTTGGAGCTTGTTTTTGGAAAAGTGTTAATTTCTGTATTACAACACAATTTGGAGCTTGTTTTTTGGAAAAGTGTTTATTTCTGTGTTTCAACATGATTTAGAGCTTGTTTTTGGAAAAGTGTTTATTTCTGTATTTCAACATGATTTGGAGCTTGTTTTTGGAAAAGTGTTTATTTCTGTATTTCAACATGATTTGGAGCTTGTTTTTGGAAAAGTGTTAATTTCTGTATTACAACATAATTTGGAGCTTGTTTTTTGGAAAAATGTTTATTTCTGTGTTTCAACATGATTTAGAGCTTGTTTTTGGAAAAGTGTTTATTTCTGTATTTCAACATGATTTGGAGCTTGTTTTTGGAAAGTGTTTATTTCTGTGTTACAACATGATCTGGAGCTTGTTTTTGGAAAGTGTTTATTTCTGCATTTCAACATGATTTGGAGCTTGTTTTTTGGAAAAGTGTTTATTTCTCTATTTCAACATTATTTAGAGCTTGTTTTTGGAAAAGTGTTTATTTCTGTATTTCAATATTGCAACTTGCTGAAAACTGTCCACAGTGTTCCTGTCATCCTGATTAAAGAGTCCTGAAAAATGTTCACTTACAGAGTGCATTAAACATGATTTAGAGCTTGTTTTTGGAAAAGTGTTTATTTCTGTATTTCAACATGATTTAGAGCTTGTTTTTGGAAAAGTGTTTATTTCTGTATTTCAATATTGCAACTTGCTGAAAACTGTCCACAGTGTTCCTATTATCCTGATTGAACAGCACTGAAAAAAATTCACTTACAGAGTGCATCAAACATGATTTAGAGCTTGTTTTTGGAAAGTGTTTATTTCTGCATTTCAACATGATTTGGTACTTGTTTTGGAAAACTGTTTATTTCTGTATTTCAACATGATTTAGAGCTTGTTTTTGGAAAAGTGTTTATTTCTGTGTTTCAACATGATTTAGAGCTTGTTTTTGGAAAAGTGTTTATTTCTGTATTTCAACATGATTTGGAGCTTGTTTTTGGAAAAGTGTTTATTTCTGTATTACAATGTTGCAACTTGCTGAAAACTGTCCACAGTGTTCCTGTCATCCTGATTAAAAAGTCCTGAAAAATGTTCACTTGCAGAGTGCATTAAACATCATTTAGAGCTTGTTTTTGGAAAAGTGTTTATTTCTGTATTTCAACATGATTTAGAGCTTGATTTTGGAAAAGTGTTTATTTCTGCATTTCAACATGATTTGGAACTTGTTTTGGAAAACTGTTTATTTCTGCATTTCAACATGATTTGGAACTTGTTTTGGAAAACTGTTTATTTTTGTATTTCAACATGATTTAGAGCTTGTTTTTGGAAAAGTGTTTATTCCTGTATTTCAACATGATTTGGAGCTTGTTTTTGGAAAAGTGTTAATTTCTGTATTACAACACAATTTGGAGCTTGTTTTTTGGAAAAGTGTTTATTTCTGTGTTTCAACATGATTTAGAGCTTGTTTTTGGAAAAGTGTTTATTTCTATATTACAACATGATTTGGAGCTTGTTTTTTGGAAAAGTGTTTATTTCTGTATTTCAACATGATTTAGAGCTTGTTTTTGGAAAAGTGTTTATTTCTGTATTTCAATATTGCAACTTGCTGAAAACTGTCCACAGTGTTCCTATTATCCTGATTGAACAGCACTGAAAAAAATTCACTTACAGAGTGCATCAAACATGATTTAGAGCTTGTTTTTGGAAAGTGTTTATTTCTGCATTTCAACATGATTTGGTACTTGTTTTGGAAAACTGTTTATTTCTGTATTTCAACATGATTTAGAGCTTGTTTTTGGAAAAGTGTTTATTTCTGTGTTTCAACATGATTTAGAGCTTGTTTTTGGAAAAGTGTTTATTTCTGTATTTCAACATGATTTGGAGCTTGTTTTTGGAAAGTGTTTATTTCTGTGTTACAACATGATCTGGAGCTTGTTTTTGGAAAGTGTTTATTTCTGCATTTCAACATGATTTGGAGCTTGTTTTTTGGAAAAGTGTTTATTTCTCTATTTCAACATTATTTAGAGCTTGTTTTTGGAAAAGTGTTTATTTCTGTATTTCAATATTGCAACTTGCTGAAAACTGTCCACAGTGTTCCTGTCATCCTGATTAAAGAGTCCTGAAAAATGTTCACTTACAGAGTGCATTAAACATGATTTAGAGCTTGTTTTTGGAAAAGTGTTTATTTCTGTATTTCAACATGATTTAGAGCTTGTTTTTGGAAAAGTGTTTATTTCTGCATTTCAACATGATTTGGAACTTGTTTTGGAAAACTGTTTATTTCTGTATTTCAACATGATTTAGAGCTTGTTTTTGGAAAAGTGTTAATTTCTGTATTACAACATGATTTGGAGCTTGTTTTTGGAAAGTGTTTATTTCTATATTACAACATGATTTGGAGCTTGTTTTTGGAAAGTGTTTATTTCTGCATTTCAACATGATTTGGAACTTGTTTTGGAAAACTGTTTATTTCTGTATTTCAACATGATTTAGAGCTTGTTTTTGGAAAAGTGTTTATTTCTGTATTTCAACATGATTTGGAGCTTGTTTTTGGAAAAGTGTTAATTTCTGTATTACAACATGATTTGGAGCTTGTTTTTTGGAAAAGTGTTTATTTCTGTGTTTCAACATGATTTAGAGCTTGTTTTTGGAAAAGTGTTTATTTATGTATTTCAACATGATTTGGAGCTTGTTTTTTGTAAAAGTGTTTATTTCTGTGTTTCAACATGATTTAGAGCTTGTTTTTGGAAAAGTGTTTATTTCTATATTACATGATTTAGAGCTTGTTTTTGGAAAAGTGTTTATTTCTGTTTTTCAATGTTGCAACTTGCTGAAAAATGTCCACAGTGTTCCTATTATCCTGATTAAACAGTACTGAAAAAAATTAAATTACAGAGTGCATCAAACATGATTTAGAGCTTGTTTTTGGAAAAGTGTTTATTTCTGTATTTCAACATGATTTAGAGCTTGTTTTTGGAAAAGTGTTTATTTCTGCATTTCAACATGATTTGGAACTTGTTTTGGAAAACTGTTTATTTCTGTATTTCAACATGATTTAGAGCTTGTTTTTGGAAAAGTGTTAATTTCTGTATTACAACATGATTTTGAGCTTGTTTTTGGAAAGTGTTTATTTCTATATTACAACATGATTTGGAGCTTGTTTTTGGAAAGTGTTTATTTCTGCATTTCAACATGATTTGGAACTTGTTTTGGAAAACTGTTTATTTCTGTATTTCAACATGATTTAGAACTTGTTTTTGGAAAAGTGTTTATTTCTGTATTTCAACATGATTTGGAGCTTGTTTTTGGAAAAGTGTTAATTTCTGTATTACAACATGATTTGGAGCTTGTTTTTTGGAAAAGTGTTTATTTCTGTGTTTCAACATGATTTAGAGCTTGTTTTTGGAAAAGTGTTTATTTATGTATTTCAACATGATTTGGAGCTTGTTTTTTGTAAAAGTGTTTATTTCTGTGTTTCAACATGATTTAGAGCTTGTTTTTGGAAAAGTGTTTATTTCTATATTACATGATTTAGAGCTTGTTTTTGGAAAAGTGTTTATTTCTGTATTTCAACAAGATTTAGAGCTTGTTTTCTGGAAAAGTGTTTATTTCTGTTTTTCAATGTTGCAACTTGCTGAAAAATGTCCACAGTGTTCCTATTATCCTGATTAAACAGTACTGAAAAAAATTAAATTACAGAGTGCATCAAACATGATTTAGAGCTTGTTTTTGGAAAAGTGTTTATTTCTGTGTTTTAACATGATTTAGAGCTTGTTTTTGGAAAAGTGTTTATTTCTGTATTTCAACATGATTTAGAGCTTGTTTTTGGAAAAGTGTTTATTTCTGTATTTCAACATGATTTGGAGCTTGTTTTTGGAAAGTGTTTATTTCTATATTATAACATGATTTGGAGCTTGTTTTTGGAAAGTGTTTATTTCTGCATTTCAACATGATTTGGAACTTGTTTTGGAAAACTGTTTATTTCTGTATTTCAACATGATTTAGAGCTTGTTTTTGGAAAAGTGTTAATTTCTGTATTACAACATGATTTGGAAATAGTTTTTTGGAAAAGTGTTTATTTTTCTGTGTTTCAACATGATTTGGAGCTTGTTTTTGGAAAGTGTTTATTTCTATATTACAACATGATTTGGAGCTTGTTTTTGGAAAGTGTTTATTTCTGCATTTCAACATGATTTGGAACTTGTTTTGGAAAACTGTTTATTTCTGTATTTCAACATGATTTAGAGCTTGTTTTTGGAAAAGTGTTTATTTCTGTATTTCAACATGATTTGGAACTTGTTTTTGGAAAAGTGTTAATTTCTGTATTACAACATGATTTGGAGCTTGTTTTTTGGAAAAGTGTTTATTTTTCTGTGTTTCAACATGATTTAGAGCTTGTTTTTGGAAAAGTGTTTATTTCTGTGTTTTAACATGATTTAGAGCTTGTTTTTGGAAAAGTGTTTATTTCTGTATTTCAACATGATTTGGAGCTTGTTTTTGGAAAGTGTTTATTTCTATATTACAACATGATTTGGAGCTTGTTTTTTGGAAAAGTGTTTATTTCTGTATTTCAACATGATTTGGAGCTTGTTTTTTGGAAAAGTGTTTATTTCTGTGTTTCAACATGATTTAGAGCTTGTTTTTGGAAAAGTGTTTATTTCTGTATTTCAACATGATTTGGAGCTTGTTTTTGGAAAAGTGTTTATTTCTATATTACAACATGATTTGGAGCTTGTTTTTTGGAAAAGTGTTTATTTCTGTATTTCAACATGATTTAGAGCTTGTTTTTGGAAAAGTGTTTATTTCTGTATTTCAATATTGCAACTTGCTGAAAACTGTCCACAGTGTTCCTATTATCCTGATTGAACAGCACTGAAACAAATTCACTTACAGAGTGCATCAAACATGATTTAGAGCTTGTTTTTGGAAAGTGTTTATTTCTGCATTTCAACATGATTTGGTACTTGTTTTGGAAAACTGTTTATTTCTGTATTTCAACATGATTTAGAGCTTGTTTTTGGAAAAGTGTTTATTTCTGTGTTTCAACATGATTTAGAGCTTGTTTTTGGAAAAGTGTTTATTTCTGTATTTCAACATGATTTGGAGCTTGTTTTTGGAAAAGTGTTTATTTCTGTATTACAATGTTGCAACTTGCTGAAAACTGTCCACAGTGTTCCTGTCATCCTGATTAAAGAGTCCTGAAAAATGTTCACTTGCAGAGTGCATTAAACATCATTTAGAGCTTGTTTTTGGAAAAGTATTTATTTCTGTATTTCAACATGATTTAGAGCTTGATTTTGGAAAAGTGTTTATTTCTGCATTTCAACATGATTTGGAACTTGTTTTGGAAAACTGTTTATTTCTGCATTTCAACATGATTTGGAACTTGTTTTGGAAAACTGTTTATTTCTGTATTTCAACATGATTTAGAGCTTGTTTTTGGAAAAGTGTTTATTTCTGTATTTCAACATGATTTGGAGCTTGTTTTTGGAAAAGTGTTAATTTCTGTATTACAACACAATTTGGAGCTTGTTTTTTGGAAAAGTGTTTATTTCTGTGTTTCAACATGATTTAGAGCTTGTTTTTGGAAAAGTGTTTATTTCTGTATTTCAACATGATTTGGAGCTTGTTTTTGGAAAAGTGTTTATTTCTGTATTTCAACATGATTTGGAGCTTGTTTTTGGAAAAGTGTTAATTTCTGTATTACAACATAATTTGGAGCTTGTTTTTTGGAAAAATGTTTATTTCTGCGTTTCAACATGATTTAGAGCTTGTTTTTGGAAAAGTGTTTATTTCTGTATTTCAACATGATTTGGAGCTTGTTTTTGGAAAGTGTTTATTTCTGTGTTACAACATGATCTGGAGCTTGTTTTTGGAAAGTGTTTATTTCTATATTACAACATGATTTGGAGCTTGTTTTTTGGAAAAGTGTTTATTTCTGTATTTCAATATTGCAACTTGCTGAAAACTGTCCACAGTGTTCCTATTATCCTGATTGAACAGCACTGAAAAAAATTCACTTACAGAGTGCATCAAACATGATTTAGAGCTTGTTTTTGGAAAGTGTTTATTTCTGCATTTCAACATGATTTGGTACTTGTTTTGGAAAACTGTTTATTTCTGTATTTCAACATGATTTACAGCTTGTTTTTGGAAAAGTGTTTATTTCTGTGTTTCAACATGATTTAGAGCTTGTTTTTGGAAAAGTGTTTATTTCTGTATTTCAACATGATTTGGAGCTTGTTTTTGGAAAAGTGTTTATTTCTGTATTACAATGTTGCAACTTGCTGAAAACTGTCCACAGTATTCCTGTCATCATGATTAAAGAGTCCTGAAAAATGTTCACTTGCAGAGTGCATTAAACATCATTTAGAGCTTGTTTTTGGAAAAGTGTTTATTTCTGTATTTCAACATGATTTAGAGCTTGATTTTGGAAAAGTGTTTATTTCTGCATTTCAACATGATTTGGAACTTGTTTTGGAAAACTGTTTATTTCTGCATTTCAACATGATTTGGAACTTGTTTTGGAAAACTGTTTATTTCTGTATTTCAACATGATTTAGAGCTTGTTTTTGGAAAAGTGTTTATTTCTGTATTTCAACATGATTTGGAGCTTGTTTTTGGAAAAGTGTTAATTTCTGTATTACAACACAATTTGGAGCTTGTTTTTTGGAAAAGTGTTTATTTCTGTGTTTCAACATGATTTAGAGCTTGTTTTTGGAAAAGTGTTTATTTCTGTATTTCAACATGATTTGGAGCTTGTTTTTGGAAAAGTGTTTATTTCTGTATTTCAACATGATTTGGAGCTTGTTTTTGGAAAAGTGTTAATTTCTGTATTACAACATAATTTGGAGCTTGTTTTTTGGAAAAATGTTTATTTCTGTGTTTCAACATGATTTAGAGCTTGTTTTTGGAAAAGTGTTTATTTATGTATTTCAACATGATTTGGAGCTTGTTTTTTGTAAAAGTGTTTATTTCTGTGTTTCAACATGATTTAGAGCTTGTTTTTGGAAAAGTGTTTATTTCTATATTACATGATTTAGAGCTTGTTTTTGGAAAAGTGTTTATTTCTGTATTTCAACAAGATTTAGAGCTTGTTTTCTGGAAAAGTGTTTATTTCTGTTTTTCAATGTTGCAACTTGCTGAAAAATGTCCACAGTGTTCCTATTATCCTGATTAAACAGTACTGAAAAAAATTAAATTACAGAGTGCATCAAACATGATTTAGAGCTTGTTTTTGGAAAAGTGTTTATTTCTGTGTTTTAACATGATTTAGAGCTTGTTTTTGGAAAAGTGTTTATTTCTGTATTTCAACATGATTTAGAGCTTGTTTTTGGAAAAGTGTTTATTTCTGTATTTCAACATGATTTGGAGCTTGTTTTTGGAAAGTGTTTATTTCTATATTATAACATGATTTGGAGCTTGTTTTTGGAAAGTGTTTATTTCTGCATTTCAACATGATTTGGAACTTGTTTTGGAAAACTGTTTATTTCTGTATTTCAACATGATTTAGAGCTTGTTTTTGGAAAAGTGTTAATTTCTGTATTACAACATGATTTGGAAATAGTTTTTTGGAAAAGTGTTTATTTTTCTGTGTTTCAACATGATTTGGAGCTTGTTTTTGGAAAGTGTTTATTTCTATATTACAACATGATTTGGAGCTTGTTTTTGGAAAGTGTTTATTTCTGCATTTCAACATGATTTGGAACTTGTTTTGGAAAACTGTTTATTTCTGTATTTCAACATGATTTAGAGCTTGTTTTTGGAAAAGTGTTTATTTCTGTATTTCAACATGATTTGGAACTTGTTTTTGGAAAAGTGTTAATTTCTGTATTACAACATGATTTGGAGCTTGTTTTTTGGAAAAGTGTTTATTTTTCTGTGTTTCAACATGATTTAGAGCTTGTTTTTGGAAAAGTGTTTATTTCTGTGTTTTAACATGATTTAGAGCTTGTTTTTGGAAAAGTGTTTATTTCTGTATTTCAACATGATTTGGAGCTTGTTTTTGGAAAGTGTTTATTTCTATATTACAACATGATTTGGAGCTTGTTTTTTGGAAAAGTGTTTATTTCTGTATTTCAACATGATTTGGAGCTTGTTTTTTGGAAAAGTGTTTATTTCTGTGTTTCAACATGATTTAGAGCTTGTTTTTGGAAAAGTGTTTATTTCTGTATTTCAACATGATTTGGAGCTTGTTTTTGGAAAAGTGTTTATTTCTATATTACAACATGATTTGGAGCTTGTTTTTTGGAAAAGTGTTTATTTCTGTATTTCAACATGATTTAGAGCTTGTTTTTGGAAAAGTGTTTATTTCTGTATTTCAATATTGCAACTTGCTGAAAACTGTCCACAGTGTTCCTATTATCCTGATTGAACAGCACTGAAACAAATTCACTTACAGAGTGCATCAAACATGATTTAGAGCTTGTTTTTGGAAAGTGTTTATTTCTGCATTTCAACATGATTTGGTACTTGTTTTGGAAAACTGTTTATTTCTGTATTTCAACATGATTTAGAGCTTGTTTTTGGAAAAGTGTTTATTTCTGTGTTTCAACATGATTTAGAGCTTGTTTTTGGAAAAGTGTTTATTTCTGTATTTCAACATGATTTGGAGCTTGTTTTTGGAAAAGTGTTTATTTCTGTATTACAATGTTGCAACTTGCTGAAAACTGTCCACAGTGTTCCTGTCATCCTGATTAAAGAGTCCTGAAAAATGTTCACTTGCAGAGTGCATTAAACATCATTTAGAGCTTGTTTTTGGAAAAGTATTTATTTCTGTATTTCAACATGATTTAGAGCTTGATTTTGGAAAAGTGTTTATTTCTGCATTTCAACATGATTTGGAACTTGTTTTGGAAAACTGTTTATTTCTGCATTTCAACATGATTTGGAACTTGTTTTGGAAAACTGTTTATTTCTGTATTTCAACATGATTTAGAGCTTGTTTTTGGAAAAGTGTTTATTTCTGTATTTCAACATGATTTGGAGCTTGTTTTTGGAAAAGTGTTAATTTCTGTATTACAACACAATTTGGAGCTTGTTTTTTGGAAAAGTGTTTATTTCTGTGTTTCAACATGATTTAGAGCTTGTTTTTGGAAAAGTGTTTATTTCTGTATTTCAACATGATTTGGAGCTTGTTTTTGGAAAAGTGTTTATTTCTGTATTTCAACATGATTTGGAGCTTGTTTTTGGAAAAGTGTTAATTTCTGTATTACAACATAATTTGGAGCTTGTTTTTTGGAAAAATGTTTATTTCTGCGTTTCAACATGATTTAGAGCTTGTTTTTGGAAAAGTGTTTATTTCTGTATTTCAACATGATTTGGAGCTTGTTTTTGGAAAGTGTTTATTTCTGTGTTACAACATGATCTGGAGCTTGTTTTTGGAAAGTGTTTATTTCTATATTACAACATGATTTGGAGCTTGTTTTTTGGAAAAGTGTTTATTTCTGTATTTCAATATTGCAACTTGCTGAAAACTGTCCACAGTGTTCCTATTATCCTGATTGAACAGCACTGAAAAAAATTCACTTACAGAGTGCATCAAACATGATTTAGAGCTTGTTTTTGGAAAGTGTTTATTTCTGCATTTCAACATGATTTGGTACTTGTTTTGGAAAACTGTTTATTTCTGTATTTCAACATGATTTACAGCTTGTTTTTGGAAAAGTGTTTATTTCTGTGTTTCAACATGATTTAGAGCTTGTTTTTGGAAAAGTGTTTATTTCTGTATTTCAACATGATTTGGAGCTTGTTTTTGGAAAAGTGTTTATTTCTGTATTACAATGTTGCAACTTGCTGAAAACTGTCCACAGTATTCCTGTCATCATGATTAAAGAGTCCTGAAAAATGTTCACTTGCAGAGTGCATTAAACATCATTTAGAGCTTGTTTTTGGAAAAGTGTTTATTTCTGTATTTCAACATGATTTAGAGCTTGATTTTGGAAAAGTGTTTATTTCTGCATTTCAACATGATTTGGAACTTGTTTTGGAAAACTGTTTATTTCTGCATTTCAACATGATTTGGAACTTGTTTTGGAAAACTGTTTATTTCTGTATTTCAACATGATTTAGAGCTTGTTTTTGGAAAAGTGTTTATTTCTGTATTTCAACATGATTTGGAGCTTGTTTTTGGAAAAGTGTTAATTTCTGTATTACAACACAATTTGGAGCTTGTTTTTTGGAAAAGTGTTTATTTCTGTGTTTCAACATGATTTAGAGCTTGTTTTTGGAAAAGTGTTTATTTCTGTATTTCAACATGATTTGGAGCTTGTTTTTGGAAAAGTGTTTATTTCTGTATTTCAACATGATTTGGAGCTTGTTTTTGGAAAAGTGTTAATTTCTGTATTACAACATAATTTGGAGCTTGTTTTTTGGAAAAATGTTTATTTCTGTGTTTCAACATGATTTAGAGCTTGTTTTTGGAAAAGTGTTTATTTCTGTATTTCAACATGATTTGGAGCTTGTTTTTGGAAAGTGTTT
Source organism: Salvelinus fontinalis (assembly GCF_029448725.1). Lineage (NCBI taxonomy): Eukaryota > Metazoa > Chordata > Actinopteri > Salmoniformes > Salmonidae > Salvelinus > Salvelinus fontinalis. Next base: position 133,551 of record NW_026600334.1, read on the forward strand.
ATTTCTGTGTTACAACATGATCTGGAGCTTGTTTTTGGAAAGTGTTTATTTCTGCATTTCAACATGATTTGGAGCTTGTTTTTTGGAAAAGTGTTTATTTCTCTATTTCAACATTATTTAGAGCTTGTTTTTGGAAAAGTGTTTATTTCTGTATTTCAATATTGCAACTTGCTGAAAACTGTCCACAGTGTTCCTGTCATCCTGATTAAAGAGTCCTGAAAAATGTTCACTTACAGAGTGCATTAAACATGATTTAGAGCTTGTTTTTGGAAAAGTGTTTATTTCTGTATTTCAACATGATTTAGAGCTTGTTTTTGGAAAAGTGTTTATTTCTGCATTTCAACATGATTTGGAACTTGTTTTTGGAAAAGTGTTTATTTCTGTGTTTCAACATGATTTAGAGCTTGTTTTTGGAAAAGTGTTTATTTCTGTATTTCAACATGATTTGGAGCTTGTTTTTGGAAAAGTGTTTATTTCTGTATTACAATGTTGCAACTTGCTGAAAACTGTCCACAGTATTCCTGTCATCATGATTAAAGAGTCCTGAAAAATGTTCACTTGCAGAGTGCATTAAACATCATTTAGAGCTTGTTTTTGGAAAAGTGTTTATTTCTGTATTTCAACATGATTTAGAGCTTGATTTTGGAAAAGTGTTTATTTCTGCATTTCAACATGATTTGGAACTTGTTTTGGAAAACTGTTTATTTCTGCATTTCAACATGATTTGGAACTTGTTTTGGAAAACTGTTTATTTCTGTATTTCAACATGATTTAGAGCTTGTTTTTGGAAAAGTGTTTATTTCTGTATTTCAACATGATTTGGAGCTTGTTTTTGGAAAAGTGTTAATTTCTGTATTACAACACAATTTGGAGCTTGTTTTTTGGAAAAGTGTTTATTTCTGTGTTTCAACATGATTTAGAGCTTGTTTTTGGAAAAGTGTTTATTTCTGTATTTCAACATGATTTGGAGCTTGTTTTTGGAAAAGTGTTTATTTCTGTATTTCAACATGATTTGGAGCTTGTTTTTGGAAAAGTGTTAATTTCTGTATTACAACATAATTTGGAGCTTGTTTTTTGGAAAAATGTTTATTTCTGTGTTTCAACATGATTTAGAGCTTGTTTTTGGAAAAGTGTTTATTTCTGTATTTCAACATGATTTGGAGCTTGTTTTTGGAAAGTGTTTATTTCTGTGTTACAACATGATCTGGAGCTTGTTTTTGGAAAGTGTTTATTTCTGCATTTCAACATGATTTGGAGCTTGTTTTTTGGAAAAGTGTTTATTTCTCTATTTCAACATTATTTAGAGCTTGTTTTTGGAAAAGTGTTTATTTCTGTATTTCAATATTGCAACTTGCTGAAAACTGTCCACAGTGTTCCTGTCATCCTGATTAAAGAGTCCTGAAAAATGTTCACTTACAGAGTGCATTAAACATGATTTAGAGCTTGTTTTTGGAAAAGTGTTTATTTCTGTATTTCAACATGATTTAGAGCTTGTTTTTGGAAAAGTGTTTATTTCTGCATTTCAACATGATTTGGAACTTGTTTTGGAAAACTGTTTATTTCTGTATTTCAACATGATTTAGAGCTTGTTTTTGGAAAAGTGTTAATTTCTGTATTACAACATGATTTGGAGCTTGTTTTTGGAAAGTGTTTATTTCTATATTACAACATGATTTGGAGCTTGTTTTTGGAAAGTGTTTATTTCTGCATTTCAACATGATTTGGAACTTGTTTTGGAAAACTGTTTATTTCTGTATTTCAACATGATTTAGAGCTTGTTTTTGGAAAAGTGTTTATTTCTGTATTTCAACATGATTTGGAGCTTGTTTTTGGAAAAGTGTTAATTTCTGTATTACAACATGATTTGGAGCTTGTTTTTTGGAAAAGTGTTTATTTCTGTGTTTCAACATGATTTAGAGCTTGTTTTTGGAAAAGTGTTTATTTCTGTATTTCAACATGATTTGGAGCTTGTTTTTGGAAAGTGTTTATTTCTGTGTTACAACATGATCTGGAGCTTGTTTTTGGAAAGTGTTTATTTCTGCATTTCAACATGATTTGGAGCTTGTTTTTTGGAAAAGTGTTTATTTCTCTATTTCAACATTATTTAGAGCTTGTTTTTGGAAAAGTGTTTATTTCTGTATTTCAATATTGCAACTTGCTGAAAACTGTCCACAGTGTTCCTGTCATCCTGATTAAAGAGTCCTGAAAAATGTTCACTTACAGAGTGCATTAAACATGATTTAGAGCTTGTTTTTGGAAAAGTGTTTATTTCTGTATTTCAACATGATTTAGAGCTTGTTTTTGGAAAAGTGTTTATTTCTGCATTTCAACATGATTTGGAACTTGTTTTGGAAAACTGTTTATTTCTGTATTTCAACATGATTTAGAGCTTGTTTTTGGAAAAGTGTTAATTTCTGTATTACAACATGATTTGGAGCTTGTTTTTGGAAAGTGTTTATTTCTATATTACAACATGATTTGGAGCTTGTTTTTGGAAAGTGTTTATTTCTGCATTTCAACATGATTTGGAACTTGTTTTGGAAAACTGTTTATTTCTGTATTTCAACATGATTTAGAGCTTGTTTTTGGAAAAGTGTTTATTTCTGTATTTCAACATGATTTGGAGCTTGTTTTTGGAAAAGTGTTAATTTCTGTATTACAACATGATTTGGAGCTTGTTTTTTGGAAAAGTGTTTATTTCTGTGTTTCAACATGATTTAGAGCTTGTTTTTGGAAAAGTGTTTATTTATGTATTTCAACATGATTTGGAGCTTGTTTTTTGTAAGTGTTTATTTCTGTGTTTCAACATGATTTAGAGCTTGTTTTTGGAAAAGTGTTTATTTCTATATTACATGATTTAGAGCTTGTTTTTGGAAAAGTGTTTATTTCTGTATTTCAACAAGATTTAGAGCTTGTTTTCTGGAAAAGTGTTTATTTCTTCTTTTCAATGTTGCAACTTGCTGAAAAATGTCCAAAGTGTTCCTATTATCCTGATTAAACAGTACTGAAAAAAATTAAATTACAGAGTGCATCAAACATGATTTAGAGCTTGTTTTTGGAAAAGTGTTTATTTCTGTATTTCAACATGATTTAGAGCTTGCTTTTGGAAAAGTGTTTATTTCTGTATTTCAACATGATTTGGAGCTTGTTTTTGGAAAGTGTTTATTTCTATATTATAACATGATTTGGAGCTTGTTTTTGGAAAGTGTTTATTTCTGCATTTCAACATGATTTGGAACTTGTTTTGGAAAACTGTTTATTTCTGTATTTCAACATGATTTAGAGCTTGTTTTTGGAAAAGTGTTAATTTCTGTATTACAACATGATTTGGAAATTGTTTTTTGGAAAAGTGTTTATTTTTCTGTGTTTCAACATGATTTGGAGCTTGTTTTTGGAAAGTGTTTATTTCTATATTACAACATGATTTGGAGTTTTTTTTTGGAAAGTGTTTATTTCTGCATTTCAACATGATTTGGAACTTGTTTTGGAAAACTGTTTATTTCTGTATTTCAACATGATTTAGAGCTTGTTTTTGGAAAAGTGTTTATTTCTGTATTTCAACATGATTTGGAACTTGTTTTTGGAAAAGTGTTAATTTCTGTATTACAACATGATTTGGAGCTTGTTTTTTGGAAAAGTGTTTATTTTTCTGTGTTTCAACATGATTTAGAGCTTGTTTTTGGAAAAGTGTTTATTTCTGTGTTTTAACATGATTTAGAGCTTGTTTTTGGAAAAGTGTTTATTTCTGTATTTCAACATGATTTGGAGCTTGTTTTTGGAAAGTGTTTATTTCTATATTACAACATGATTTGGAGCTTGTTTTTTGGAAAAGTGTTTATTTCTGTATTTCAACATGATTTGGAGCTTGTTTTTTGGAAAAGTGTTTATTTCTGTGTTTCAACATGATTTAGAGCTTGTTTTTGGAAAAGTGTTTATTTCTGTATTTCAACATGATTTGGAGCTTGTTTTTGGAAAAGTGTTTATTTCTATATTACAACAGGATTTGGAGCTTGTTTTTTGGAAAAGTGTTTATTTCTGTATTTCAACATGATTTAGAGCTTGTTTTTGGAAAAGTGTTTATTTCTGTATTTCAATATTGCAACTTGCTGAAAACTGTCCACAGTGTTCCTATTATCCTGATTGAACAGCACTGAAAAAAATTCACTTACAGAGTGCATCAAACATGATTTAGAGCTTGTTTTTGGAAAGTGTTTATTTCTGCATTTCAACATGATTTGGTACTTGTTTTGGAAAACTGTTTATTTCTGTATTTCAACATGATTTAGAGCTTGTTTTTGGAAAAGTGTTTATTTCTGTGTTTCAACATGATTTAGAGCTTGTTTTTGGAAAAGTGTTTATTTCTGTATTTCAACATGATTTGGAGCTTGTTTTTGGAAAAGTGTTTATTTCTGTATTACAATGTTGCAACTTGCTGAAAACTGTCCACAGTGTTCCTGTCATCCTGATTAAAGAGTCCTGAAAAATGTTCACTTGCAGAGTGCATTAAACATCATTTAGAGCTTGTTTTTGGAAAAGTGTTTATTTCTGTATTTCAACATGATTTAGAGCTTGATTTTGGAAAAGTGTTTATTTCTGCATTTAAACATGATTTGGAACTTGTTTTGGAAAACTGTTTATTTCTGCATTTCAACATGATTTGGAACTTGTTTTGGAAAACTGTTTATTTCTGTATTTCAACATGATTTAGAGCTTGTTTTTGGAAAAGTGTTTATTTCTGTATTTCAACATGATTTGGAGCTTGTTTTTGGAAAAGTGTTAATTTCTGTATTACAACATAATTTGGAGCTTGTTTTTTGGAAAAATGTTTATTTCTGTGTTTCAACATGATTTAGAGCTTGTTTTTGGAAAAGTGTTTATTTCTGTATTTCAACATGATTTGGAGCTTGTTTTTGGAAAGTGTTTATTTCTGTGTTACAACATGATCTGGAGCTTGTTTTTGGAAAGTGTTTATTTCTGCATTTCAACATGATTTGGAGCTTGTTTTTTGGAAAAGTGTTTATTTCTCTATTTCAACATTATTTAGAGCTTGTTTTTGGAAAAGTGTTTATTTCTGTATTTCAATATTGCAACTTGCTGAAAACTGTCCACAGTGTTCCTGTCATCCTGATTAAAGAGTCCTGAAAAATGTTCACTTACAGAGTGCATTAAACATGATTTAGAGCTTGTTTTTGGAAAAGTGTTTATTTCTGTATTTCAACATGATTTAGAGCTTGTTTTTGGAAAAGTGTTTATTTCTGCATTTCAACATGATTTGGAACTTGTTTTGGAAAACTGTTTATTTCTGTATTTCAACATGATTTAGAGCTTGTTTTTGGAAAAGTGTTAATTTCTGTATTACAACATGATTTGGAGCTTGTTTTTGGAAAGTGTTTATTTCTATATTACAACATGATTTGGAGCTTGTTTTTGGAAAGTGTTTATTTCTGCATTTCAACATGATTTGGAACTTGTTTTGGAAAACTGTTTATTTCTGTATTTCAACATGATTTAGAGCTTGTTTTTGGAAAAGTGTTTATTTCTGTATTTCAACATGATTTGGAGCTTGTTTTTGGAAAAGTGTTAATTTCTGTATTACAACATGATTTGGAGCTTGTTTTTTGGAAAAGTGTTTATTTCTGTGTTTCAACATGATTTAGAGCTTGTTTTTGGAAAAGTGTTTATTTATGTATTTCAACATGATTTGGAGCTTGTTTTTTGTAAGTGTTTATTTCTGTGTTTCAACATGATTTAGAGCTTGTTTTTGGAAAAGTGTTTATTTCTATATTACATGATTTAGAGCTTGTTTTTGGAAAAGTGTTTATTTCTGTATTTCAACAAGATTTAGAGCTTGTTTTCTGGAAAAGTGTTTATTTCTTCTTTTCAATGTTGCAACTTGCTGAAAAATGTCCAAAGTGTTCCTATTATCCTGATTAAACAGTACTGAAAAAAATTAAATTACAGAGTGCATCAAACATGATTTAGAGCTTGTTTTTGGAAAAGTGTTTATTTCTGTATTTCAACATGATTTAGAGCTTGCTTTTGGAAAAGTGTTTATTTCTGTATTTCAACATGATTTGGAGCTTGTTTTTGGAAAGTGTTTATTTCTATATTATAACATGATTTGGAGCTTGTTTTTGGAAAGTGTTTATTTCTGCATTTCAACATGATTTGGAACTTGTTTTGGAAAACTGTTTATTTCTGTATTTCAACATGATTTAGAGCTTGTTTTTGGAAAAGTGTTAATTTCTGTATTACAACATGATTTGGAAATTGTTTTTTGGAAAAGTGTTTATTTTTCTGTGTTTCAACATGATTTGGAGCTTGTTTTTGGAAAGTGTTTATTTCTATATTACAACATGATTTGGAGTTTTTTTTTGGAAAGTGTTTATTTCTGCATTTCAACATGATTTGGAACTTGTTTTGGAAAACTGTTTATTTCTGTATTTCAACATGATTTAGAGCTTGTTTTTGGAAAAGTGTTTATTTCTGTATTTCAACATGATTTGGAACTTGTTTTTGGAAAAGTGTTAATTTCTGTATTACAACATGATTTGGAGCTTGTTTTTTGGAAAAGTGTTTATTTTTCTGTGTTTCAACATGATTTAGAGCTTGTTTTTGGAAAAGTGTTTATTTCTGTGTTTTAACATGATTTAGAGCTTGTTTTTGGAAAAGTGTTTATTTCTGTATTTCAACATGATTTGGAGCTTGTTTTTGGAAAGTGTTTATTTCTATATTACAACATGATTTGGAGCTTGTTTTTTGGAAAAGTGTTTATTTCTGTATTTCAACATGATTTGGAGCTTGTTTTTTGGAAAAGTGTTTATTTCTGTGTTTCAACATGATTTAGAGCTTGTTTTTGGAAAAGTGTTTATTTCTGTATTTCAACATGATTTGGAGCTTGTTTTTGGAAAAGTGTTTATTTCTATATTACAACATGATTTGGAGCTTGTTTTTTGGAAAAGTGTTTATTTCTGTATTTCAACATGATTTAGAGCTTGTTTTTGGAAAAGTGTTTATTTCTGTATTTCAATATTGCAACTTGCTGAAAACTGTCCACAGTGTTCCTATTATCCTGATTGAACAGCACTGAAAAAAATTCACTTACAGAGTGCATCAAACATGATTTAGAGCTTGTTTTTGGAAAGTGTTTATTTCTGCATTTCAACATGATTTGGTACTTGTTTTGGAAAACTGTTTATTTCTGTATTTCAACATGATTTAGAGCTTGTTTTTGGAAAAGTGTTTATTTCTGTGTTTCAACATGATTTAGAGCTTGTTTTTGGAAAAGTGTTTATTTCTGTATTTCAACATGATTTGGAGCTTGTTTTTGGAAAAGTGTTTATTTCTGTATTACAATGTTGCAACTTGCTGAAAACTGTCCACAGTGTTCCTGTCATCCTGATTAAAGAGTCCTGAAAAATGTTCACTTGCAGAGTGCATTAAACATCATTTAGAGCTTGTTTTTGGAAAAGTGTTTATTTCTGTATTTCAACATGATTTAGAGCTTGATTTTGGAAAAGTGTTTATTTCTGCATTTAAACATGATTTGGAACTTGTTTTGGAAAACTGTTTATTTCTGCATTTCAACATGATTTGGAACTTGTTTTGGAAAACTGTTTATTTCTGTATTTCAACATGATTTAGAGCTTGTTTTTGGAAAAGTGTTTATTTCTGTATTTCAACATGATTTGGAGCTTGTTTTTGGAAAAGTGTTAATTTCTGTATTACAACACAATTTGGAGCTTGTTTTTTGGAAAAGTGTTTATTTCTGTGTTTCAACATGATTTAGAGCTTGTTTTTGGAAAAGTGTTTATTTCTGTATTTCAACATGATTTGGAGCTTGTTTTTGGAAAAGTGTTTATTTCTGTATTTCAACATGATTTGGAGCTTGTTTTTGGAAAAGTGTTAATTTCTGTATTACAACATAATTTCGAGCTTGTTTTTTGGAAAAATGTTTATTTCTGTGTTTCAACATGATTTAGAGCTTGTTTTTGGAAAAGTGTTTATTTCTGTATTTCAACATGATTTGGAGCTTGTTTTTGGAAAGTGTTTATTTCTGTGTTACAACATGATCTGGAGCTTGTTTTTGGAAAGTGTTTATTTCTGCATTTCAACAAGATTTAGAGCTTGTTTTCTGGAAAAGTGTTTATTTCTGTTTTTCAATGTTGCAACTTGCTGAAAAATGTCCAAGGTGTTCCTATTATCCTGATTAAACAGTACTGAAAAAAATTAAATTACAGAGTGCATCAAACATGATTTAGAGCTTGTTTTTGGAAAAGTGTTTATTTCTGTGTTTTAACATGATTTAGAGCTTGTTTTTGGAAAAGTGTTTATTTCTGTATTTCAACATGATTTAGAGCTTGTTTTTGGAAAAGTGTTTATTTCTGTATTTCAACATGATTTGGAGCTTGTTTTTGGAAAGTGTTTATTTCTATATTATAACATGATTTGGAGCTTGTTTTTGGAAAGTGTTTATTTCTGCATTTCAACATGATTTGGAACTTGTTTTGGAAAACTGTTTATTTCTGTATTTCAACATGATTTAGAGCTTGTTTTTGGAAAAGTGTTAATTTCTGTATTACAACATGATTTGGAAATTGTTTTTTGGAAAAGTGTTTATTTTTCTGTGTTTCAACATGATTTGGAGCTTGTTTTTGGAAAGTGTTATTTCTATATTACAACATGATTTGGAGCTTGTTTTTGGAAAGTGTTTATTTCTGCATTTCAACATGATTTGGAACTTGTTTTGGAAAAGTGTTAATTTCTGTATTACAACATGATTTGGAGCTTGTTTTTTGGAAAAGTGTTTATTTTTCTGTGTTTCAACATGATTTAGAGCTTGTTTTTGGAAAAGTGTTTATTTCTGTGTTTTAACATGATTTAGAGCTTGTTTTTGGAAAAGTGTTTATTTCTGTATTTCAACATGATTTGGAGCTTGTTTTTGGAAAAGTGTTTATTTCTATATTACAACATGATTTGGAGCTTGTTTTTTGGAAAAGTGTTTATTTCTGTATTTCAACATGATTTAGAGCTTGTTTTTGGAAAAGTGTTTATTTCTGTATTTCAATATTGCAACTTGCTGAAAACTGTCCACAGTGTTCCTATTATCCTGATTGAACAGCACTGAAAGAAATTCACTTACAGAGTGCATCAAACATGATTTAGAGCTTGTTTTTGGAAAGTGTTTATTTCTGCATTTCAACATGATTTGGTACTTGTTTTGGAAAACTGTTTATTTCTGTATTTCAACATGATTTAGAGCTTGTTTTTGGAAAAGTGTTTATTTCTGTGTTTCAACATGATTTAGAGCTTGTTTTTGGAAAAGTGTTTATTTCTGTATTTCAACATGATTTGGAGCTTGTTTTTGGAAAAGTGTTTATTTCTGTATTACAATGTTGCAACTTGCTGAAAACTGTCCACAGTGTTCCTGTCATCCTGATTGAACAGCACTGAAAAAAATTCACTTACAGAGTGCATCAAACATGATTTAGAGCTTGTTTTTGGAAAGTGTTTATTTCTATATTACAACATGATTTGGAGCTTGTTTTTGGAAAGTGTTTATTTCTGCATTTCAACAAGATTTAGAGCTTGTTTTCTGGAAAAGTGTTTATTTCTGTTTTTCAATGTTGCAACTTGCTGAAAAATGTCCAAGGTGTTCCTATTATCCTGATTAAACAGTACTGAAAAAAATTAAATTACAGAGTGCATCAAACATGATTTAGAGCTTGTTTTTGGAAAAGTGTTTATTTCTGTGTTTTAACATGATTTAGAGCTTGTTTTTGGAAAAGTGTTTATTTCTGTATTTCAACATGATTTAGAGCTTGTTTTTGGAAAAGTGTTTATTTCTGTATTTCAACATGATTTGGAGCTTGTTTTTGGAAAGTGTTTATTTCTATATTATAACATGATTTGGAGCTTGTTTTAGGAAAGTGTTTATTTCTGCATTTCAACATGATTTGGAACTTGTTTTGGAAAACTGTTTATTTCTGTATTTCAACATGATTTAGAGCTTGTTTTTGGAAAAGTGTTAATTTCTGTATTACAACATGATTTGGAAATTGTTTTTTGGAAAAGTGTTTATTTTTCTGTGTTTCAACATGATTTGGAGCTTGTTTTTGGAAAGTGTTATTTCTATATTACAACATGATTTGGAGCTTGTTTTTGGAAAGTGTTTATTTCTGCATTTCAACATGATTTGGAACTTGTTTTGGAAAAGTGTTAATTTCTGTATTACAACATGATTTGGAGCTTGTTTTTTGGAAAAGTGTTTATTTTTCTGTGTTTCAACATGATTTAGAGCTTGTTTTTGGAAAAGTGTTTATTTCTGTGTTTTAACATGATTTAGAGCTTGTTTTTGGAAAAGTGTTTATTTCTGTATTTCAACATGATTTGGAGCTTGTTTTTGGAAAGTGTTTATTTCTATATTACAACATGATTTGGAGCTTGTTTTTTGGAAAAGTGTTTATTTCTGTATTTCAACATGATTTGGAGCTTGTTTTTTGGAAAAGTGTTTATTTCTGTGTTTCAACATGATTTAGAGCTTGTTTTTGGAAAAGTGTTTATTTCTGTATTTCAACATGATTTGGAGCTTGTTTTTTGGAAAAGTGTTTATTTCTGTATTTCAACATGATTTAGAGCTTGTTTTTGGAAAAGTGTTTATTTCTGTATTTCAATATTGCAACTTGCTGAAAACTGTCCACAGTGTTCCTATTATCCTGATTGAACAGCACTGAAAAAAATTCACTTACAGAGTGCATCAAACATGATTTAGAGCTTGTTTTTGGAAAGTGTTTATTTCTGCATTTCAACATGATTTGGTACTTGTTTTGGAAAACTGTTTATTTCTGTATTTCAACATGATTTAGAGCTTGTTTTTGGAAAAGTGTTTATTTCTGTGTTTCAACATGATTTAGAGCTTGTTTTTGGAAAAGTGTTTATTTCTGTATTTCAACATGATTTGGAGCTTGTTTTTGGAAAAGTGTTTATTTCTGTATTACAATGTTGCAACTTGCTGAAAACTGTCCACAGTGTTCCTGTCATCCTGATTAAAGAGTCCTGAAAAATGTTCACTTGCAGAGTGCATTAAACATCATTTAGAGCTTGTTTTTGGAAAAGTGTTTATTTCTGTATTTCAACATGATTTAGAGCTTGATTTTGGAAAAGTGTTTATTTCTGCATTTCAACATGATTTGGAACTTGTTTTGGAAAACTGTTTATTTCTGCATTTCAACATGATTTGGAACTTGTTTTGGAAAACTGTTTATTTCTGTATTTCAACATGATTTAGAGCTTGTTTTTGGAAAAGTGTTTATTTCTGTATTTCAACATGATTTGGAGCTTGTTTTTGGAAAAGTGTTAATTTCTGTATTACAACACAATTTGGAGCTTGTTTTTTGGAAAAGTGTTTATTTCTGTGTTTCAACATGATTTAGAGCTTGTTTTTGGAAAAGTGTTTATTTCTGTATTTCAACATGATTTGGAGCTTGTTTTTGGAAAAGTGTTTATTTCTGTATTTCAACATGATTTGGAGCTTGTTTTTGGAAAAGTGTTAATTTCTGTATTACAACATAATTTGGAGCTTGTTTTTTGGAAAAATGTTTATTTCTGTGTTTCAACATGATTTAGAGCTTGTTTTTGGAAAAGTGTTTATTTCTGTATTTCAACATGATTTGGAGCTTGTTTTTGGAAAGTGTTTATTTCTATATTACAACATGATTTGGAGCTTGTTTTTTGGAAAAGTGTTTATTTCTGTATTTCAACATGATTTGGAGCTTGTTTTTTGGAAAAGTGTTTATTTCTGTGTTTCAACATGATTTAGAGCTTGTTTTTGGAAAAGTGTTTATTTCTGTATTTCAACATGATTTGGAGCTTGTTTTTGGAAAAGTGTTTATTTCTATATTACAACATGATTTGGAGCTTGTTTTTTGGAAAAGTGTTTATTTCTGTATTTCAACATGATTTAGAGCTTGTTTTTGGAAAAGTGTTTATTTCTGTATTTCAATATTGCAACTTGCTGAAAACTGTCCACAGTGTTCCTATTATCCTGATTGAACAGCACTGAAAAAAATTCACTTACAGAGTGCATCAAACATGATTTAGAGCTTGTTTTTGGAAAGTGTTTATTTCTATATTACAACATGATTTGGAGCTTGTTTTTGGAAAGTGTTTATTTCTGCATTTCAACATGATTTGGAACTTGTTTTGGAAAAGTGTTAATTTCTGTATTACAACATGATTTGGAGCTTGTTTTTTGGAAAAGTGTTTATTTTTCTGTGTTTCAACATGATTTAGAGCTTGTTTTTGGAAAAGTGTTTATTTCTGTGTTTTAACATGATTTAGAGCTTGTTTTTGGAAAAGTGTTTATTTCTGTATTTCAACATGATTTGGAGCTTGTTTTTGGAAAGTGTTTATTTCTATATTACAACATGATTTGGAGCTTGTTTTTTGGAAAAGTGTTTATTTCTGTATTTCAACATGATTTGGAGCTTGTTTTTTGGAAAAGTGTTTATTTCTGTGTTTCAACATGATTTAGAGCTTGTTTTTGGAAAAGTGTTTATTTCTGTATTTCAATATTGCAACTTGCTGAAAACTGTCCACAGTGTTCCTATTATCCTGATTGAACAGCACTGAAAAAAATTCACTTACAGAGTGCATCAAACATGATTTAGAGCTTGTTTTTGGAAAGTGTTTATTTCTATATTACAACATGATTTGGAGCTTGTTTTTGGAAAGTGTTTATTTCTGCATTTCAACATGATTTGGAACTTGTTTTGGAAAAGTGTTAATTTCTGTATTACAACATGATTTGGAGCTTGTTTTTTGGAAAAGTGTTTATTTTTCTGTGTTTCAACATGATTTAGAGCTTGTTTTTGGAAAAGTGTTTATTTCTGTGATTTAACATGATTTAGAGCTTGTTTTTGGAAAAGTGTTTATTTCTGTATTTCAACATGATTTGGAGCTTGTTTTTGGAAAGTGTTTATTTCTATATTACAACATGATTTGGAGCTTGTTTTTTGGAAAAGTGTTTATTTCTGTATTTCAACATGATTTGGAGCTTGTTTTTTGGAAAAGTGTTTATTTCTGTGTTTCAACATGATTTAGAGCTTGTTTTTGGAAAAGTGTTTATTTCTGTATTTCAACATGATTTGGAGCTTGTTTTTTGGAAAAGTGTTTATTTCTGTATTTCAACATGATTTAGAGCTTGTTTTTGGAAAAGTGTTTATTTCTGTATTTCAATATTGCAACTTGCTGAAAACTGTCCACAGTGTTCCTATTATCCTGATTGAACAGCACTGAAAAAAATTCACTTACAGAGTGCATCAAACATGATTTAGAGCTTGTTTTTGGAAAGTGTTTATTTCTGCATTTCAACATGATTTGGTACTTGTTTTGGAAAACTGTTTATTTCTGTATTTCAACATGATTTAGAGCTTGTTTTTGGAAAAGTGTTTATTTCTGTGTTTCAACATGATTTAGAGCTTGTTTTTGGAAAAGTGTTTATTTCTGTATTTCAACATGATTTGGAGCTTGTTTTTGGAAAAGTGTTTATTTCTGTATTACAATGTTGCAACTTGCTGAAAACTGTCCACAGTGTTCCTGTCATCCTGATTAAAGAGTCCTGAAAAATGTTCACTTGCAGAGTGCATTAAACATCATTTAGAGCTTGTTTTTGGAAAAGTGTTTATTTCTGTATTTCAACATGATTTAGAGCTTGATTTTGGAAAAGTGTTTATTTCTGCATTTCAACATGATTTGGAACTTGTTTTGGAAAACTGTTTATTTCTGCATTTCAACATGATTTGGAACTTGTTTTGGAAAACTGTTTATTTCTGTATTTCAACATGATTTAGAGCTTGTTTTTGGAAAAGTGTTTATTTCTGTATTTCAACATGATTTGGAGCTTGTTTTTGGAAAAGTGTTAATTTCTGTATTACAACACAATTTGGAGCTTGTTTTTTGGAAAAGTGTTTATTTCTGTGTTTCAACATGATTTAGAGCTTGTTTTTGGAAAAGTGTTTATTTCTGTATTTCAACATGATTTGGAGCTTGTTTTTGGAAAAGTGTTTATTTCTGTATTTCAACATGATTTGGAGCTTGTTTTTGGAAAAGTGTTAATTTCTGTATTACAACATAATTTGGAGCTTGTTTTTTGGAAAAATGTTTATTTCTGTGTTTCAACATGATTTAGAGCTTGTTTTTGGAAAAGTGTTTATTTCTGTATTTCAACATGATTTGGAGCTTGTTTTTGGAAAGTGTTTATTTCTATATTACAACATGATTTGGAGCTTGTTTTTTGGAAAAGTGTTTATTTCTGTATTTCAACATGATTTGGAGCTTGTTTTTTGGAAAAGTGTTTATTTCTGTGTTTCAACATGATTTAGAGCTTGTTTTTGGAAAAGTGTTTATTTCTGTATTTCAACATGATTTGGAGCTTGTTTTTGGAAAAGTGTTTATTTCTATATTACAACATGATTTGGAGCTTGTTTTTTGGAAAAGTGTTTATTTCTGTATTTCAACATGATTTAGAGCTTGTTTTTGGAAAAGTGTTTATTTCTGTATTTCAATATTGCAACTTGCTGAAAACTGTCCACAGTGTTCCTATTATCCTGATTGAACAGCACTGAAAAAAATTCACTTACAGAGTGCATCAAACATGATTTAGAGCTTGTTTTTGGAAAGTGTTTATTTCTATATTACAACATGATTTGGAGCTTGTTTTTGGAAAGTGTTTATTTCTGCATTTCAACATGATTTGGAACTTGTTTTGGAAAAGTGTTAATTTCTGTATTACAACATGATTTGGAGCTTGTTTTTTGGAAAAGTGTTTATTTTTCTGTGTTTCAACATGATTTAGAGCTTGTTTTTGGAAAAGTGTTTATTTCTGTGTTTTAACATGATTTAGAGCTTGTTTTTGGAAAAGTGTTTATTTCTGTATTTCAACATGATTTGGAGCTTGTTTTTGGAAAGTGTTTATTTCTATATTACAACATGATTTGGAGCTTGTTTTTTGGAAAAGTGTTTATTTCTGTATTTCAACATGATTTGGAGCTTGTTTTTTGGAAAAGTGTTTATTTCTGTGTTTCAACATGATTTAGAGCTTGTTTTTGGAAAAGTGTTTATTTCTGTATTTCAATATTGCAACTTGCTGAAAGCTGTCCACAGTGTTCCTATTATCCTGATTGAACAGCACTGAAAAAAATTCACTTACAGAGTGCATCAAACATGATTTAGAGCTTGTTTTTGGAAAGTGTTTATTTCTGCATTTCAACATGATTTGGTACTTGTTTTGGAAAACTGTTTATTTCTGTATTTCAACATGATTTAGAGCTTGTTTTTGGAAAACTGTTTATTTCTGTGTTTCAACATGATTTAGAGCTTGTTTTTGGAAAAGTGTTTATTTCTGTATTTCAACATGATTTGGAGCTTGTTTTTGGAAAAGTGTTTATTTCTGTATTACAATGTTGCAACTTGCTGAAAACTGTCCACAGTGTTCCTGTCATCCTGATTAAAGAGTCCTGAAAAATGTTCACTTGCAGAGTGCATTAAACATCATTTAGAGCTTGTTTTTGGAAAAGTGTTTATTTCTGTATTTCAACATGATTTAGAGCTTGATTTTGGAAAAGTGTTTATTTCTGCATTTCAACATGATTTGGAACTTGTTTTGGAAAACTGTTTATTTCTGCATTTCAACATGATTTGGAACTTGTTTTGGAAAACTGTTTATTTCTGTATTTCAACATGATTTAGAGCTTGTTTTTGGAAAAGTGTTTATTTCTGTATTTCAACATGATTTGGAGCTTGTTTTTGGAAAAGTGTTAATTTCTGTATTACAACACAATTTGGAGCTTGTTTTTTGGAAAAGTGTTTATTTCTGTGTTTCAACATGATTTAGAGCTTGTTTTTGGAAAAGTGTTTATTTCTGTATTTCAACATGATTTGGAGCTTGTTTTTGGAAAAGTGTTTATTTCTGTATTTCAACATGATTTGGAGCTTGTTTTTGGAAAAGTGTTAATTTCTGTATTACAACAAAATTTGGAGCTTGTTTTTTGGAAAAATGTTTATTTCTGTGTTTCAACATGATTTAGAGCTTGTTTTTGGAAAAGTGTTTATTTCTGTATTTCAACATGATTTGGAGCTTGTTTTTGGAAAGTGTTTATTTCTGTGTTACAACATGATCTGGAGCTTGTTTTTGGAAAGTGTTTATTTCTGCATTTCAACAAGATTTAGAGCTTGTTTTCTGGAAAAGTGTTTATTTCTGTTTTTCAATGTTGCAACTTGCTGAAAAATGTCCAAGGTGTTCCTATTATCCTGATTAAACAGTACTGAAAAAAAATAAATTACAGAGTGCATCAAACATGATTTAGAGCTTGTTTTTGGAAAAGTGTTTATTTCTGTGTTTTAACATGATTTGGAGCTTGTTTTTGGAAAAGTGTTTATTTCTGTATTTCAACATGATTTGGAGCTTGTTTTTGGAAAAGTGTTTATTTCTGTATTTCAACATGATTTGGAGCTTGTTTTTGGAAAAGTGTTAATTTCTGTATTACAACATAATTTGGAGCTTGTTTTTTGGAAAAATGTTTATTTCTGTGTTTCAACATGATTTAGAGCTTGTTTTTGGAAAAGTGTTTATTTCTGTATTTCAACATGATTTGGAGCTTGTTTTTGGAAAGTGTTTATTTCTGTGTTACAACATGATCTGGAGCTTGTTTTTGGAAAGTGTTTATTTCTGCATTTCAACAAGATTTAGAGCTTGTTTTCTGGAAAAGTGTTTATTTCTGTTTTTCAATGTTGCAACTTGCTGAAAAATGTCCAAGGTGTTCCTATTATCCTGATTAAACAGTACTGAAAAAAATTAAATTACAGAGTGCATCAAACATGATTTAGAGCTTGTTTTTGGAAAAGTGTTTATTTCTGCATTTCAACATGATTTGGTACTTGTTTTGGAAAACTGTTTATTTCTGTATTTCAACATGATTTAGAGCTTGTTTTTGGAAAAGTGTTTATTTCTGTGTTTCAACATGATTTAGAGCTTGTTTTTGGAAAAGTGTTTATTTCTGTATTTCAACATGATTTGGAGCTTGTTTTTGGAAAAGTGTTTATTTCTGTATTACAATGTTGCAACTTGCTGAAAACTGTCCACAGTGTTCCTGTCATCCTGATTAAAAAGTCCTGAAAAATGTTCACTTGCAGAGTGCATTAAACATCATTTAGAGCTTGTTTTTGGAAAAGTGTTTATTTCTGTATTTCAACATGATTTAGAGCTTGATTTTGGAAAAGTGTTTATTTCTGCATTTCAACATGATTTGGAACTTGTTTTGGAAAACTGTTTATTTCTGCATTTCAACATGATTTGGAACTTGTTTTGGAAAACTGTTTATTTCTGTATTTCAACATGATTTAGAGCTTGTTTTTGGAAAAGTGTTTATTTCTGTATTTCAACATGATTTGGAGCTTGTTTTTGGAAAAGTGTTAATTTCTGTATTACAACACAATTTGGAGCTTGTTTTTTGGAAAAGTGTTTATTTCTGTGTTTCAACATGATTTAGAGCTTGTTTTTGGAAAAGTGTTTATTTCTATATTACAACATGATTTGGAGCTTGTTTTTTGGAAAAGTGTTTATTTCTGTATTTCAACATGATTTAGAGCTTGTTTTTGGAAAAGTGTTTATTTCTGTATTTCAATATTGCAACTTGCTGAAAACTGTCCACAGTGTTCCTATTATCCTGATTGAACAGCACTGAAAAAAATTCACTTACAGAGTGCATCAAACATGATTTAGAGCTTGTTTTTGGAAAGTGTTTATTTCTGCATTTCAACATCATTTGGTACTTGTTTTGGAAAACTGTTTATTTCTGTATTTCAACATGATTTAGAGCTTGTTTTTGGAAAGTGTTTATTTCTGTGTTTCAACATGATTTAGAGCTTGTTTTTGGAAAAGTGTTTATTTCTGTATTTCAACATGATTTGGAGCTTGTTTTTGGAAAAGTGTTTATTTCTGTATTACAATGTTGCAACTTGCTGAAAACTGTCCACAGTGTTCCTGTCATCCTGATTAAGGAGTCCTGAAAAATGTTCACTTGCAGAGTGCATTAAACATCATTTAGAGCTTGTTTTTGGAAAAGTGTTTATTTCTGTATTTCAACATGATTTAGAGCTTGATTTTGGAAAAGTGTTTATTTCTGCATTTCAACATGATTTGGAACTTGTTTTGGAAAACTGTTTATTTCTGCATTTCAACATGATTTGGAACTTGTTTTGGAAAACTGTTTATTTCTGTATTTCAACATGATTTAGAGCTTGTTTTTGGAAAAGTGTTTATTTCTGTATTTCAACATGATTTGGAGCTTGTTTTTGGAAAAGTGTTAATTTCTGTATTACAACACAATTTGGAGCTTGTTTTTTGGAAAAGTGTTTATTTCTGTGTTTCAACATGATTTAGAGCTTGTTTTTGGAAAAGTGTTTATTTCTGTATTTCAACATGATTTGGAGCTTGTTTTTGGAAAAGTGTTTATTTCTGTATTTCAACATGATTTGGAGCTTGTTTTTGGAAAAGTGTTAATTTCTGTATTACAACATAATTTGGAGCTTGTTTTTTGGAAAAATGTTTATTTCTGTGTTTCAACATGATTTAGAGCTTGTTTTTGGAAAAGTGTTTATTTCTGTATTTCAACATGATTTGGAGCTTGTTTTTGGAAAGTGTTTATTTCTGTGTTACAACATGATCTGGAGCTTGTTTTTGGAAAGTGTTTATTTCTGCATTTCAACATGATTTGGAGCTTGTTTTTTGGAAAAGTGTTTATTTCTCTATTTCACCATTATTTAGAGCTTGTTTTTGGAAAAGTGTTTATTTCTGTATTTCAATATTGCAACTTGCTGAAAACTGTCCACAGTGTTCCTGTCATCCTGATTAAAGAGTCCTGAAAAATGTTCACTTACAGAGTGCATTAAACATGATTTAGAGCTTGTTTTTGGAAAAGTGTTTATTTCTGTATTTCAACATGATTTAGAGCTTGTTTTTGGAAAAGTGTTTATTTCTGCATTTCAACATGATTTGGAACTTGTTTTGGAAAACTGTTTATTTCTGTATTTCAACATGATTTAGAGCTTGTTTTTGGAAAAGTGTTAATTTCTGTATTACAACATGATTTGGAGCTTGTTTTTGGAAAGTGTTTATTTCTATATTACAACATGATTTGGAGCTTGTTTTTGGAAAGTGTTTATTTCTGCATTTCAACATGATTTGGAACTTGTTTTGGAAAACTGTTTATTTCTGTATTTCAACATGATTTAGAGCTTGTTTTTGGAAAAGTGTTTATTTCTGTATTTCAACATGATTTGGAGCTTGTTTTTGGAAAAGTGTTAATTTCTGTATTACAACATGATTTGGAGCTTGTTTTTTGGAAAAGTGTTTATTTCTGTGTTTCAACATGATTTAGAGCTTGTTTTTGGAAAAGTGTTTATTTATGTATTTCAACATGATTTGGAGCTTGTTTTTTGTAAAAGTGTTTATTTCTGTGTTTCAACATGATTTAGAGCTTGTTTTTGGAAAAGTGTTTATTTCTATATTACATGATTTAGAGCTTGTTTTTGGAAAGTGTTTATTTCTGCATTTCAACATGATTTGGAGCTTGTTTTTTGGAAAAGTGTTTATTTCTCTATTTCAACATTATTTAGAGCTTGTTTTTGGAAAAGTGTTTATTTCTGTATTTCAATATTGCAACTTGCTGAAAACTGTCCACAGTGTTCCTGTCATCCTGATTAAAGAGTCCTGAAAAATGTTCACTTACAGAGTGCATTAAACATGATTTAGAGCTTGTTTTTGGAAAAGTGTTTATTTCTGTATTTCAACATGATTTAGAGCTTGTTTTTGGAAAAGTGTTTATTTCTGCATTTCAACATGATTTGGAACTTGTTTTGGAAAACTGTTTATTTCTGTATTTCAACATGATTTAGAGCTTGTTTTTGGAAAAGTGTTAATTTCTGTATTACAACATTATTTGGAGCTTGTTTTTGGAAAGTGTTTATTTCTATATTACAACATGATTTGGAGCTTGTTTTTGGAAAGTGTTTATTTCTGCATTTCAACATGATTTGGAACTTGTTTTGGAAAAGTGTTAATTTCTGTATTACAACATGATTTGGAGCTTGTTTTTTGGAAAAGTGTTTATTTCTTTGTTTCAACATGATTTAGAGCTTGTTTTTGGAAAAGTGTTTATTTATGTATTTCAACATGAGTTGGAGCTTGTTTTTTGTAAAAGTGTTTATTTCTGTGTTTCAACATGATTTAGAGCTTGTTTTTGGAAAAGTGTTTATTTCTATATTACATGATTTAGAGCTTGTTTTTGGAAAAGTGTTTATTTCTGTATTTCAACAAGATTTAGAGCTTGTTTTCTGGAAAAGTGTTTATTTCTGTTTTTCAATGTTGCAACTTGCTGAAAAATGTCCACAGTGTTCCTATTATCCTGATTAAACAGTACTGAAAAAAATTAAATTACAGAGTGCATCAAACATGATTTAGAGCTTGTTTTTGGAAAAGTGTTTATTTCTGTGTTTTAACATGATTTAGAGCTTGTTTTTGGAAAAGTGTTTATTTCTGTATTTCAACATGATTTAGAGCTTGTTTTTGGAAAAGTGTTTATTTCTGTATTTCAACATGATTTGGAGCTTGTTTTTGGAAAGTGTTTATTTCTATATTATAACATGATTTGGAGCTTGTTTTTGGAAAGTGTTTATTTCTGCATTTCAACATGATTTGGAACTTGTTTTGGAAAACTGTTTATTTCTGTATTTCAACATGATTTAGAGCTTGTTTTTGGAAAAGTGTTAATTTCTGTATTACAACATGATTTGGAAATTGTTTTTTGGAAAAGTGTTTATTTTTCTGTGTTTCAACATGATTTGGAGCTTGTTTTTGGAAAGTGTTTATTTCTATATTACAACATGATTTGGAGCTTGTTTTTGGAAAGTGTTTATTTCTGCATTTCAACATGATTTGGAACTTGTTTTGGAAAACTGTTTATTTCTGTATTTCAACATGATTTAGAGCTTGTTTTTGGAAAAGTGTTTATTTCTGTATTTCAACATGATTTGGAACTTGTTTTTGGAAAAGTGTTAATTTCTGTATTACAACATGATTTGGAGCTTGTTTTTTGGAAAAGTGTTTATTTTTCTGTGTTTCAACATGATTTAGAGCTTGTTTTTGGAAAAGTGTTTATTTCTGTGTTTTAACATGATTTAGAGCTTGTTTTTGGAAAAGTGTTTATTTCTGTATTTCAACATGATTTGGAGCTTGTTTTTGGAAAGTGTTTATTTCTATATTACAACATGATTTGGAGCTTGTTTTTTGGAAAAGTGTTTATTTCTGTATTTCAACATGATTTGGAGCTTGTTTTTTGGAAAAGTGTTTATTTCTGTGTTTCAACATGATTTAGAGCTTGTTTTTGGAAAAGTGTTTATTTCTGTATTTCAACATGATTTGGAGCTTGTTTTTGGAAAAGTGTTTATTTCTATATTACAACATGATTTGGAGCTTGTTTTTTGGAAAAGTGTTTATTTCTGTATTTCAACATGATTTAGAGCTTGTTTTTGGAAAAGTGTTTATTTCTGTATTTCAATATTGCAACTTGCTGAAAACTGTCCACAGTGTTCCTATTATCCTGATTGAACAGCACTGAAAAAAATTCACTTACAGAGTGCATCAAACATGATTTAGAGCTTGTTTTTGGAAAGTGTTTATTTCTGCATTTCAACATGATTTGGTACTTGTTTTGGAAAACTGTTTATTTCTGTATTTCAACATGATTTAGAGCTTGTTTTTGGAAAAGTGTTTATTTCTGTGTTTCAACATGATTTAGAGCTTGTTTTTGGAAAAGTGTTTATTTCTGTATTTCAACATGATTTGGAGCTTGTTTTTGGAAAAGTGTTTATTTCTGTATTACAATGTTGCAACTTGCTGAAAACTGTCCACAGTGTTCCTGTCATCCTGATTAAAGAGTCCTGAAAAATGTTCACTTGCAGAGTGCATTAAACATCATTTAGAGCTTGTTTTTTGGAAAAGTGTTTATTTCTGTGTTTCAACATGATTTAGAGCTTGTTTTTGGAAAAGTGTTTATTTCTGTATTTCAACATGATTTGGAACTTGTTTTGGAAAACTGTTTATTTCTGCATTTCAACATGATTTGGAACTTGTTTTGGAAAAGTGTTAATTTCTGTATTACAACATAATTTGGAGCTTGTTTTTTGGAAAAATGTTTATTTCTGTGTTTCAACATGATTTGGAGCTTGTTTTTGGAAAGTGTTTATTTCTGTGTTACAACATGATCTGGAGCTTGTTTTTGGAAAGTGTTTATTTCTGTATTTCAACATGATTTGGAGCTTGTTTTTGGAAAAGTGTTAATTTCTGTATTACAACATGATTTGGAGCTTGTTTTTTGTAAAAGTGTTTATTTCTGTGTTTCAACATGATTGAGAGCTTGTTTTTGGAAAAGTGTTTATTTCTATATTACATGATTTAGAGCTTGTTTTTGGAAAGTGTTTATTTCTGCATTTCAACATGATTTGGAGCTTGTTTTTTGGAAAAGTGTTTATTTCTCTATTTCAACATTATTTAGAGCTTGTTTTTGGAAAAGTGTTTATTTCTGTATTTCAATATTGCAACTTGCTGAAAACTGTCCACAGTGTTCCTGTCATCCTGATTAAAGAGTCCTGAAAAATGTTCACTTACAGAGTGCATTAAACATGATTTAGAGCTTGTTTTTGGAAAAGTGTTTATTTCTGTATTTCAACATGATTTAGAGCTTGTTTTTGGAAAAGTGTTTATTTCTGCATTTCAACATGATTTGGAACTTGTTTTGGAAAACTGTTTATTTCTGTATTTCAACATGATTTAGAGCTTGTTTTTGGAAAAGTGTTAATTTCTGTATTACAACATGATTTGGAGCTTGTTTTTGGAAAGTGTTTATTTCTATATTACAACAAGATTTGGAGCTTGTTTTTGGAAAGTGTTTATTTCTGCATTTCAACATGATTTGGAACTTGTTTTGGAAAAGTGTTAATTTCTGTATTACAACATGATTTGGAGCTTGTTTTTTGGAAAAGTGTTTATTTCTGTGTTTCAACATGATTTAGAGCTTGTTTTTGGAAAAGTGTTTATTTATGTATTTCAACATGATTTGGAGCTTGTTTTTTGTAAAAGTGTTTATTTCTGTGTTTCAACATGATTTAGAGCTTGTTTTTGGAAAAGTGTTTATTTCTATATTACATGATTTAGAGCTTGTTTTTGGAAAAGTGTTTATTTCTGTATTTCAACAAGATTTAGAGCTTGTTTTCTGGAAAAGTGTTTATTTCTGTTTTTCAATGTTGCAACTTGCTGAAAAATGTCCACAGTGTTCCTATTATCCTGATTAAACAGTACTGAAAAAAATTTAATTACAGAGTGCATCAAACATGATTTAGAGCTTGTTTTTGGAAAAGTGTTTATTTCTGTGTTTTAACATGATTTAGAGCTTGTTTTTGGAAAAGTGTTTATTTCTGTATTTCAACATGATTTAGAGCTTGTTTTTGGAAAAGTGTTTATTTCTGTATTTCAACATGATTTGGAGCTTGTTTTTGGAAAGTGTTTATTTCTATATTATAACATGATTTGGAGCTTGTTTTTGGAAAGTGTTTATTTCTGCATTTCAACATGATTTGGAACTTGTTTTGGAAAACTGTTTATTTCTGTATTTCAACATGATTTAGAGCTTGTTTTTGGAAAAGTGTTAATTTCTGTATTACAACATGATTTGGAAATTGTTTTTTGGAAAAGTGTTTATTTTTCTGTGTTTCAACATGATTTGGAGCTTGTTTTTGGAAAGTGTTTATTTCTGCATTTCAACATGATTTGGAACTTGTTTTGGAAAACTGTTTATTTCTGTATTTCAACATGATTTAGAGCTTGTTTTTGGAAAAGTGTTTATTTCTGTATTTCAACATGATTTGGAACTTGTTTTTGGAAAAGTGTTAATTTCTGTATTACAACATGATTTGGAGCTTGTTTTTTGGAAAAGTGTTTATTTTTCTGTGTTTCAACATGATTTAGAGCTTGTTTTTGGAAAAGTGTTTATTTCTGTGTTTTAACATGATTTAGAGCTTGTTTTTGGAAAAGTGTTTATTTCTGTATTTCAACATGATTTGGAGCTTGTTTTTGGAAAGTGTTTATTTCTAAATTACAACATGATTTGGAGCTTGTTCTTTGGAAAAGTGTTTATTTCTGTATTTCAACATGATTTGGAGCTTGTTTTTTGGAAAAGTGTTTATTTCTGTGTTTCAACATGATTTAGAGCTTGTTTTTGGAAAAGTGTTTATTTCTGTATTTCAACATGATTTGGAGCTTGTTTTTGGAAAAGTGTTTATTTCTATATTACAACATGATTTGGAGCTTGTTTTTTGGAAAAGTGTTTATTTCTGTATTTCAACATGATTTAGAGCTTGTTTTTGGAAAAGTGTTTATTTCTGTATTTCAATATTGCAACTTGCTGAAAACTGTCCACAGTGTTCCTATTATCCTGATTGAACAGCACTGAAAAAAATTCACTTACAGAGTGCATCAAACATGATTTAGAGCTTGTTTTTGGAAAGTGTTTATTTCTGCATTTCAACATGATTTGGTACTTGTTTTGGAAAACTGTTTATTTCTGTATTTCAACATGATTTAGAGCTTGTTTTTGGAAAAGTGTTTATTTCTGTGTTTCAACATGATTTAGAGCTTGTTTTTGGAAAAGTGTTTATTTCTGTATTTCAACATGATTTGGAACTTGTTTTGGAAAACTGTTTATTTCTGTATTTCAACATGATTTGGAGCTTGTTTTTGGAAAAGTGTTAATTTCTGTATTACAACACAATTTGGAGCTTGTTTTTTGGAAAAGTGTTTATTTCTGTGTTTCAACATGATTTAGAGCTTGATTTTGGAAAAGTGTTTATTTCTGCATTTCAACATGATTTGGAACTTGTTTTGGAAAACTGTTTATTTCTGCATTTCAACATGATTTGGAACTTGTTTTGGAAAACTGTTTATTTCTGTATTTCAACATGATTTAGAGCTTGTTTTTGGAAAAGTGTTTATTTCTGTATTTCAACATGATTTGGAGCTTGTTTTTGGAAAAGTGTTAATTTCTGTATTACAACATGATTTAGAGCTTGTTTTTGGAAAGTGTTTGTTTCTGCATTTCAACATGATTTGGTACTTGTTTTGGAAAACTGTTTATTTCTGTATTTCAACATGATTTAGAGCTTGTTTTTGGAAAAGTGTATATTTCTGTGTTTCAACATGATTTAGAGCTTGTTTTTGGAAAAGTGTTTATTTCTGTATTTCAACATGATTTGGAGCTTGTTTTTGGAAAAGTGTTTATTTCTGTATTACAATGTTGCAACTTGCTGAAAACTGTCCACAGTGTTCCTGTCATCCTGATTAAAGAGTCCTGAAAAATGTTCACTTGCAGAGTGCATTAAACATCATTTAGAGCTTGTTTTTGGAAAAGTGTTTATTTCTGTATTTCAACATGATTTAGAGCTTGATTTTGGAAAAGTGTTTATTTCTGCATTTCAACATGATTTGGAACTTGTTTTGGAAAACTGTTTATTTCTGCATTTCAACATGATTTGGAACTTGTTTTGGAAAACTGTTTATTTCTGTATTTCAACATGATTTAGAGCTTGTTTTTGGAAAAGTGTTTATTTCTGTATTTCAACATGATTTGGAGCTTGTTTTTGGAAAAGTGTTTATTTCTGTATTTCAACATGATTTGGAGCTTGTTTTTGGAAAAGTGTTTATTTCTGTATTTCAACATGATTTGGAGCTTGTTTTTGGAAAAGTGTTAATTTCTGTATTACAACATAATTTGGAGCTTGTTTTTTGGAAAAATGTTTATTTCTGTGTTTCAACATGATTTAGAGCTTGTTTTTGGAAAAGTGTTTATTTCTGTATTTCAACATGATTTGGAGCTTGTTTTTGGAAAGTGTTTATTTCTGTGTTACAACATGATCTGGAGCTTGTTTTTGGAAAGTGTTTATTTCTGCATTTCAACATGATTTGGAGCTTGTTTTTTGGAAAAGTGTTTATTTCTCTATTTCAACATTATTTAGAGCTTGTTTTTGGAAAAGTGTTTATTTCTGTATTTCAATATTGCAACTTGCTGAAAACTGTCCACAGTGTTCCTGTCATCCTGATTAAAGAGTCCTGAAAAATGTTCACTTACAGAGTGCATTAAACATGATTTAGAGCTTGTTTTTGGAAAAGTGTTTATTTCTGTATTTCAACATGATTTAGAGCTTGTTTTTGGAAAAGTGTTTATTTCTGCATTTCAACATGATTTGGAACTTGTTTTGGAAAACTGTTTATTTCTGTATTTCAACATGATTTAGAGCTTGTTTTTGGAAAAGTGTTAATTTCTGTATTACAACATGATTTGGAGCTTGTTTTTGGAAAGTGTTTATTTCTATATTACAACATGATTTGGAGCTTGTTTTTGGAAAGTGTTTATTTCTGCATTTCAACATGATTTGGAACTTGTTTTGGAAAAGTGTTTATTTCTGTATTTCAACATGATTTAGAGCTTGTTTTTGGAAAAGTGTTTACTTCTGTATTTCAACATGATTTGGAGCTTGTTTTTGGAAAAGTGTTAATTTCTGTATTACAACATGATTTGGAGCTTGTTTTTTGGAAAAGTGTTTATTTATGTATTTCAACATGATTTGGAGCTTGTTTTTTGTAAAAGTGTTTATTTCTGTGTTTCAACATGATTTAGAGCTTGTTTTTGGAAAAGTGTTTATTTCTATATTACAACATGATTTAGAGCTTGTTTTTGGAAAAGTGTTTATTTCTGTATTTCAACAAGATTTAGAGCTTGTTTTCTGGAAAAGTGTTTATTTCTGTTTTTCAATGTTGCAACTTGCTGAAAAATGTCCACAGTGTTCCTATTATCCTGATTAAACAGTACTGAAAAAAATTAAATTACAGAGTGCATCAAACATGATTTAGAGCTTGTTTTTGGAAAAGTGTTTATTTCTGTGTTTTAACATGATTTAGAGCTTGTTTTTGGAAAAGTGTTTATTTCTGTATTTCAACATGATTTAGAGCTTGTTTTTGGAAAAGTGTTTATTTCTGTATTTCAACATGATTTGGAGCTTGTTTTTGGAAAGTGTTTATTTCTATATTATAACATGATTTTGAGCTTGTTTTTGGAAAGTGTTTATTTCTGCATTTCAACATGATTTGGAACTTGTTTTGGAAAACTGTTTATTTCTGTATTTCAACATGATTTAGAGCTTTTTTTTGGAAAAGTGTTAATTTCTGTATTACAACATGATTTGGAGCTTGTTTTTTGGAAAAGTGTTTATTTTTCTGTGTTTCAACATGATTTGGAGCTTGTTTTTGGAAAGTGTTTATTTCTATATTACAACATGATTTGGAGCTTGTTTTTGGAAAGTGTTTATTTCTGCATTTCAACATGATTTGGAACTTGTTTTTGAAAACTGTTTATTTCTGTATTTCAACATGATTTAGAGCTTGTTTTTGGAAAAGTGTTTATTTCTGTATTTCAACATGATTTGGAACTTGTTTTTGGAAAAGTGTTAATTTCTGTATTACAACATGATTTGGAGCTTGTTTTTTGGAAAAGTGTTTATTTTTCTGTGTTTCAACATGATTTAGAGCTTGTTTTTGGAAAAGTGTTTATTTCTGTATTTCAACATGATTTAGAGCTTGTTTTTGGAAAGTGTTTATTTCTGCATTTCAACATGATTTGGAACTTGTTTTGGAAAACTGTTTATTTCTGTATTTCAACATGATTTAGAGCTTGTTTTTGGAAAAGTGTTTATTTCTGTATTTCAACATGATTTGGAACTTGTTTTTGGAAAAGTGTTAATTTCTGTATTACAACATGATTTGGAGCTTGTTTTTTGGAAAAGTGTTTATTTTTCTGTGTTTCAACATGATTTAGAGCTTGTTTTTGGAAAAGTGTTTATTTCTGTATTTCAACATGATTTAGAGCTTGTTTTTGGAAAGTGTTTATTTCTGCATTTCAACATGATTTGGAACTTGTTTTGGAAAACTGTTTATTTCTGTATTTCAACATGATTTAGAGCTTGTTTTTGGAAAAGTGTTAATTTCTGTATTACAACATGAGTTGGAGCTTGTTTTTTGGAAAAGTGTTTATTTCTGTGTTTCAACATGATTTAGAGCTTGTTTTTGGAAAAGTGTTTATTTCTGTGTTTCAACATGATTTAGAGCTTGTTTTTGGAAAAGTGTTTATTTATGTATTTCAACATGATTTGGAGCTTGTTTTTTGGAAAAGTGTTTATTTATGTATTTCAACATGATTTGGAGCTTGTTTTTTGGAAAAGTGTTTATTTCTGTGTTTCAACATGATTTAGAGCTTGTTTTTGGAAAAGTGTTTATTTATGTGTTTCAACAAGATTTAGAGCTTGTTTTCTGGAAAAGTGTTTATTTCTGTTTTTCAATGTTGCAACTTGCTGAAAAATGTCCAAGGTGTTCCTATTATCCTGATTAAACAGTACTGAAAAAAATTAAATTACAGAGTGCATCAAACATGATTTAGAGCTTGTTTTTGGAAAAGTGTTTATTTCTGTGTTTTAACATGATTTAGAGCTTGTTTTTGGAAAAGTGTTTATTTCTGTGTTTTAACATGATTTAGAGCTTGTTTTTGGAAAAGTGTTTATTTCTGTATTTCAACATGATTTGGAGCTTGTTTTTGGAAAGTGTTTATTTCTATATTACAACATGATTTGGAGCTTGTTTTTTGGAAAAGTGTTTATTTCTGTGTTTCAACATGATTTGGAGCTTGTTTTTTGGAAAAGTGTTTATTTCTGTGTTTCAACATGATTTAGAGCTTGTTTTTGGAAAAGTGTTTATTTCTGTATTTCAACATGATTTGGAGCTTGTTTTTGGAAAAGTGTTTATTTCTATATTACAACATGATTTGGAGCTTGTTTTTTGGAAAAGTGTTTATTTCTGTATTTCAACATGATTTAGAGCTTGTTTTTGGAAAAGTGTTTATTTCTGTATTTCAATATTGCAACTTGCTGAAAACTGTCCACAGTGTTCCTATTATCCTGATTGAACAGCACTGAAAAAAATTCACTTACAGAGTGCATCAAACATGATTTAGAGCTTGTTTTTGGAAAGTGTTTATTTCTGCATTTCAACATGATTTGGTACTTGTTTTGGAAAACTGTTTATTTCTGTATTTCAACATGATTTAGAGCTTGTTTTTGGAAAAGTGTTTATTTCTGTGTTTCAACATGATTTAGAGCTTGTTTTTGGAAAAGTGTTTATTTCTGTATTTCAACATGATTTGGAGCTTGTTTTTGGAAAAGTGTTTATTTCTGTATTACAATGTTGCAACTTGCTGAAAACTGTCCACAGTGTTCCTGTCATCCTGATTAAAGAGTCCTGAAAAATGTTCACTTGCAGAGTGCATTAAACATCATTTAGAGCTTGTTTTTGGAAAAGTGTTTATTTCTGTATTTCAACATGATTTAGAGCTTGTGTCACGATCGTGTGGAGGATTGACGGACCAATACGCAGCACTTGGAAAATAAGCCATCTCCTTTTTATTCACGAAGACGGCACACGAAACAAAAACACTTAAACACCAAACAAAACAAGAAAACGATCGTGAAGCTAAAACAACGATGTGCACACACTGGCTACAAACGTATCACATAGACAATTACTCACAACCAATGAGAGCCTATGGCTACCCTAAATAAGGCTCCCAATCAGAGACAACCGAAATCAGCTGTCTCTAATTGGGAACTCATTCAGGTAACCATAGACTCTCCTAGACAACTAAACATACATAGACAACGCTAGACATCTACACTCAACACAAACCCATATACTACACCCCATAACCCCTTTACCATGTAAACACCCAAAACTAACAAAACATAAACATTCCCCATGTCACACCCTGACCTAACTAAAATAATAAAGAAAACAAAGAATACTAAGGCCAGGGCGTGACATAACCCCCCCCTTGAGGCGCGAACTCCGAGCGCACCATACACAGTCTAGGGGAGGGTCTGGGTGGGCTTCCCTCCACGGTGGCGGCTCCGGCTCTGGTCGTGGTCCCCACTTCACCACAGTCCCTAACCACCTCCTTAGCTTCTTCAAAATGACCCCTCTCCACATTAATCCCATTGCATTAAGGGACAGCTCCGGACTAAGGGCCAGTACCAGGGTAAGGGGCAGTACCAGGGTAAGGGGCAGTACCAGGGTCAGGGGCAGTACCAGGGTCAGGGGCAGTACCAGGGTAAGGGGCAGTACCAGGGTAAGGGGCAGCACCAGGGTAAGGGGCAGCACCAGGATAAGGGGCAGCACCAGGATAAGTGGCAGCTCCGGACTGAAGAATGGCAGCTCCGGACTGAGGGACTGCGGCTCCGGACTGAGGGACTGCAGCTCCGGACTGAGGGATGGCCCATGGCTGGCTGACGGATCTGGCTGCTCATGGCTAGCTGACGGATCTGGCTGCTCATGGCTAGCTGACGGATCTGGCTGCTCATGGCTAGCTGACGGATCTGGCTGCTCATGGCTAGCTGACGGATCTGGCTGCTCATGGCTAGCTGACGGATCTGGCTGCTCATGGCTAGCTGACGGATCTGGCTGCTCATGGCTAGCTGACGGATCTGGCTGCTCATGGCTAGCTGACGGATCTGGCTGCTCATGGCTAGCTGACGGATCTGGCTGCTCATGGCTGGCTGACGGATCTGGCTGCTCATGGCTGGCTGACGGATCTGGCTGCTCATGGCTAGCTGACGGATCTGGCTGCTCATGGCTAGCTGACGGATCTGGCTGCTCATGGCTAGCTGACGGATCTGGCTGCTCATGACTAGCTGACGGATCTGGCTGCTCATGGCTAGCTGACGGATCTGGCTGCTCATGGCTAGCTGACGGATCTGGCTGCTCATGGCTAGCTGACGGATCTGGCTGCTCATGGCTAGCTGACGGATCTGGCTGCTCATGGCTGGCTGACGGATCTGGCTGCTCATGGCTGGCTGACTGATCTGGCTGCTCCTGTCTGGTTGGCGGCTCTGGCAGATCCTGTCTGGTTGGCGGCTCTGGCAGATCCTGTCTGGTTGGCGGCTCTGGCGGATCCTGTCTGGTTGACGGCTCTGGCAGATCCTGTCTGACGGACGGCTCTAGCGGCTCCTGTCTGGCTGGCGGCTCTAGCGGCTCCTGTCTGGCGGACGGCTCAGTGGGCTCATGGCAGACGGGCGGCTTTGCAGGCTCATGGCAGACGGGCGGCTTTGCAGGCTCATTGCAGACAGATGGCTCAGATGGCGCTGGGGAGACGGATGGCTCAGATGGCGCTGGGGAGACGGATGGCTCAGATGGCGCTTGGCAGACGGGCAGTTCAGTCATCGCTGTGCAGACGGCAGACTCCTGCCGGCTGAGGCGCACTGTAGGCCTGGTGCGTGGTGCCGGAACTGGTAGCACCGGGCTGGGGACACGCATCTCAGGGCTAGTGCGGGGAGAAGGAACAGGGCATACTGGACCCTGGAGACGCACATTAGGCCTAGTGCGTGGTGCCGGAACTGGTGGTACCGGGCTAGGGACACGCATCTCAAGGCTAGTGCGGGGAGCAACAACAGGGCACACTGGACTCTCAAGGCGTACTATAGGCCTTGTGCGTGGTACCGGTACTGGTGGTACCGGGCTGAGGACCCGCACATCAGGGCGAGTACGGGGAGAAGGAACAGTGCGTACAGGACTCTGGAGACACACAGAGGGCTTGGTGCGTGGTGTAGGCACTGGTGGTAATGTGCTGGAGACACGCACCACAGGGCTAGTACGTGGAGGAACAACAGGGCTCTGGAGACACCCAGGAAGCTTGATGCGTGGTGTAGGCACTGGTGGTAATGGGCTGGAAACACGCACCTCAAAGCTAGTGCGGGGAGCAGGAACAGTGCGTAAAGGGCTCTGGAGACGCACCTTACACCTAGTGCTTGGTGCCGGAACTAGTGGTACAGGGCTGGGGACATGCATCTCAGGATGAGTGCAAAAAGTAGGAACAGGACACACCGGGTTGTGAAGGTGTACTGGAGACCTGGTGTGTATAGCCGGCATCAAATCTTCCGGAACTTTAACACAAGTTTCAGGCTGAGTACGAGGAACTGACACAGGTGGCATCGGACAGCTAATACGCTCCTCAGGGAGAATGCATTGCATACTCTGCCAAACCAACAGCTCTCTCTCTTCACTCTCCTCCAATTTCGTCAACAACTCTTCGAATGTCTCATAATCTCCCATTCGTTCACTCTCCTCCAATCTGTCCAATAACTCCTCGACACACTCAGACTCACCCCTCAACTTCGCCGACTGCTCCGAGTGCCCCCCTCCAAATTTTTTTTTGTGCTGTCTCTTGGGCTTCCTCCCGTGTCGCCGTGCTGCCTCCATCTCTGCCTTGGGGCAGTGATATTCCCCTGGCTGTGACCAGGGTCCTCTCCCGTCTAGAATTTCCTCCCACGTCCAGGAGTCTTGACATTGCTGCTGTTGCTTTGTTTTCCGCTGCTTGGTCCGATGGTGGGTAATTCTGTCACGATCGTGTGGAGGATTGACGGACCAATACGCAGCACTTGGAAAATAAGCCATCTCCTTTTTATTCACGAAGACGGCACACGAAACAAAAACACTTAAACACCAAACAAAACAAGAAAACGATCGTGAAGCTAAAACAACGATGTGCACACACTGGCTACAAACGTATCACATAGACAATTACTCACAACCAATGAGAGCCTATGGCTACCCTAAATAAGGCTCCCAATCAGAGACAACCGAAATCAGCTGTCTCTAATTGGGAACTCATTCAGGTAACCATAGACTCTCCTAGACAACTAAACATACATAGACAACGCTAGACATCTACACTCAACACAAACCCATATACTACACCCCATAACCCCTTTACCATATAAACACCCAAAACTAACAAAACATAAACATTCCCCATGTCACACCCTGACCTAACTAAAATAATAAAGAAAACAAAGAATACTAAGGCCAGGGCGTGACAGCTTGATTTTGGAAAAGTGTTTATTTCTGCATTTCAACATGATTTGGAACTTGTTTTGGAAAACTGTTTATTTCTGCATTTCAACATGATTTGGAACTTGTTTTGGAAAACTGTTTATTTCTGTATTTCAACATGATTTAGAGCTTGTTTTTGGAAAAGTGTTTATTTCTGTATTTCAACATGATTTGGAGCTTGTTTTTGGAAAAGTGTTAATTTCTGTATTACAACACAATTTGGAGCTTGTTTTTTGGAAAAGTGTTTATTTCTGTGTTTCAACATGATTTAGAGCTTGTTTTTGGAAAAGTGTTTATTTCTGTATTTCAACATGATTTGGAGCTTGTTTTTGGAAAAGTGTTTATTTCTGTATTTCAACATGATTTGGAGCTTGTTTTTGGAAAAGTGTTAATTTCTGTATTACAACATAATTTGGAGCTTGTTTTTTGGAAAAATGTTTATTTCTGTGTTTCAACATGATTTAGAGCTTGTTTTTGGAAAAGTGTTTATTTCTGTATTTCAACATGATTTGGAGCTTGTTTTTGGAAAGTGTTTATTTCTGTGTTACAACATGATCTGGAGCTTGTTTTTGGAAAGTGTTTATTTCTGCATTTCAACATGATTTGGAGCTTGTTTTTTGGAAAAGTGTTTATTTCTCTATTTCAACATTATTTAGAGCTTGTTTTTGGAAAAGTGTTTATTTCTGTATTTCAATATTGCAACTTGCTGAAAACTGTCCACAGTGTTCCTGTCATCCTGATTAAAGAGTCCTGAAAAATGTTCACTTACAGAGTGCATTAAACATGATTTAGAGCTTGTTTTTGGAAAAGTGTTTATTTCTGTATTTCAACATGATTTAGAGCTTGTTTTTGGAAAAGTGTTTATTTCTGCATTTCAACATGATTTGGAACTTGTTTTGGAAAACTGTTTATTTCTGTATTTCAACATGATTTGGAGCTTGTTTTTGGAAAAGTGTTAATTTCTGTATTACAACACAATTTGGAGCTTGTTTTTTGGAAAAGTGTTTATTTCTGTGTTTCAACATGATTTAGAGCTTGTTTTTGGAAAAGTGTTTATTTCTGTATTTCAACATGATTTGGAGCTTGTTTTTGGAAAAGTGTTTATTTCTGTATTTCAACATGATTTGGAGCTTGTTTTTGGAAAAGTGTTAATTTCTGTATTACAACATAATTTGGAGCTTGTTTTTTGGAAAAATGTTTATTTCTGTGTTTCAACATGATTTAGAGCTTGTTTTTGGAAAAGTGTTTATTTCTGTATTTCAACATGATTTGGAGCTTGTTTTTGGAAAGTGTTTATTTCTGTGTTACAACATGATCTGGAGCTTGTTTTTGGAAAGTGTTTATTTCTGCATTTCAACATGATTTGGAGCTTGTTTTTTGGAAAAGTGTTTATTTCTCTATTTCAACATTATTTAGAGCTTGTTTTTGGAAAAGTGTTTATTTCTGTATTTCAATATTGCAACTTGCTGAAAACTGTCCACAGTGTTCCTGTCATCCTGATTAAAGAGTCCTGAAAAATGTTCACTTACAGAGTGCATTAAACATGATTTAGAGCTTGTTTTTGGAAAAGTGTTTATTTCTGTATTTCAACATGATTTAGAGCTTGTTTTTGGAAAAGTGTTAATTTCTGTATTACAACATGATTTGGAGCTTGTTTTTGGAAAGTGTTTATTTCTATATTACAACATGATTTGGAGCTTGTTTTTGGAAAGTGTTTATTTCTGCATTCCAACATGATTTGGAACTTGTTTTGGAAAACTGTTTATTTCTGTATTTCAACATGATTTAGAGCTTGTTTTTGGAAAAGTGTTTATTTCTGTATTTCAACATGATTTGGAGCTTGTTTTTGGAAAAGTGTTAATTTCTGTATTACAACATGATTTGGAGCTTGTTTTTTGGAAAAGTGTTTATTTCTGTGTTTCAACATGATTTAGAGCTTGTTTTTGGAAAAGTGTTTATTTCTATATTACAACATGATTTAGAGCTTGTTTTTGGAAAAGTGTTTATTTCTGTATTTCAACAAGATTTAGAGCTTGTTTTCTGGAAAAGTGTTTATTTCTGTTTTTCAATGTTGCAACTTGCTGAAAAATGTCCACAGTGTTCCTATTATCCTGATTAAACAGTACTGAAAAAAATTAAATTACAGAGTGCATCAAACATGATTTAGAGCTTGTTTTTGGAAAAGTGTTTATTTCTGTGTTTTAACATGATTTAGAGCTTGTTTTTGGAAAAGTGTTTATTTCTGTATTTCAACATGATTTAGAGCTTGTTTTTGGAAAAGTGTTTATTTCTGTATTTCAACATGATTTGGAGCTTGTTTTTGGAAAGTGTTTATTTCTATATTATAACATGATTTGGAGCTTGTTTTTGGAAAGTGTTTATTTCTGCATTTCAACATGATTTGGAACTTGTTTTGGAAAACTGTTTATTGCTGTATTTCAACATGATTTAGAGCTTGTTTTTGGAAAAGTGTTAATTTCTGTATTACAACATGATTTGGAGCTTGTTTTTTGGAAAAGTGTTTATTTTTCTGTGTTTCAACATGATTTGGAGCTTGTTTTTGGAAAGTGTTTATTTCTATATTACAACATGATTTGGAGCTTGTTTTTGGAAAGTGTTTATTTCTGCATTTCAACATGATTTGGAACTTG
The DNA here is from genome assembly GCF_029448725.1 of Salvelinus fontinalis. Classification (NCBI taxonomy): domain Eukaryota; kingdom Metazoa; phylum Chordata; class Actinopteri; order Salmoniformes; family Salmonidae; genus Salvelinus; species Salvelinus fontinalis. Next base: position 169,293 of record NW_026600334.1, read on the forward strand.
TTTTGGAAAACTGTTTATTTCTGTATTTCAACATGATTTAGAGCTTGTTTTTGGAAAAGTGTTTATTTCTGTATTTCAACATGATTTGGAACTTGTTTTTGGAAAAGTGTTAATTTCTGTATTACAACATGATTTGGAGCTTGTTTTTTGGAAAAGTGTTTATTTTTCTGTGTTTCAACATGATTTAGAGCTTGTTTTTGGAAAAGTGTTTATTTCTGTATTTCAACATGATTTAGAGCTTGTTTTTGGAAAGTGTTTATTTCTGCATTTCAACATGATTTGGAACTTGTTTTGGAAAACTGTTTATTTCTGTATTTCAACATGATTTAGAGCTTGTTTTTGGAAAAGTGTTAATTTCTGTATTACAACATGAGTTGGAGCTTGTTTTTTGGAAAAGTGTTTATTTCTGTGTTTCAACATGATTTAGAGCTTGTTTTTGGAAAAGTGTTTATTTCTGCATTTCAACATGATTTGGAACTTGTTTTGGAAAACTGTTTATTTCTGTATTTCAACATGATTTAGAGCTTGTTTTTGGAAAAGTGTTTATTTCTGTATTTCAACATGATTTGGAACTTGTTTTTGGAAAAGTGTTAATTTCTGTATTACAACATGATTTGGAGCTTGTTTTTTGGAAAAGTGTTTATTTTTCTGTGTTTCAACATGATTTAGAGCTTGTTTTTGGAAAAGTGTTTATTTCTGTATTTCAACATGATTTAGAGCTTGTTTTTGGAAAGTGTTTATTTCTGCATTTCAACATGATTTGGAACTTGTTTTGGAAAACTGTTTATTTCTGTATTTCAACATGATTTAGAGCTTGTTTTTGGAAAAGTGTTAATTTCTGTATTACAACATGAGTTGGAGCTTGTTTTTTGGAAAAGTGTTTATTTCTGTGTTTCAACATGATTTAGAGCTTGTTTTTGGAAAAGTGTTTATTTCTGTGTTTCAACATGATTTAGAGCTTGTTTTTGGAAAAGTGTTTATTTATGTATTTCAACATGATTTGGAGCTTGTTTTTTGTAAAAGTGTTTATTTCTGTGTTTCAACATGATTTAGAGCTTGTTTTTTGGAAAAGTGTTTATTTCTGTGTTTCAACATGATTTAGAGCTTGTATTTGGAAAAGTGTTTATTTATGTATTTCAACATGATTTGGAGCTTGTTTTTTCGAAAAGTGTTTATTTATGTATTCAACATGATTTGGAGCTTGTTTTTTGGAAAAGTGTTTATTTCTGTGTTTCAACATGATTTAGAGCTTGTTTTTGGAAAAGTGTTTATTTATGTGTTTCAACAAGATTTAGAGCTTGTTTTCTGGAAAAGTGTTTATTTCTGTTTTTCAATGTTGCAACTTGCTGAAAAATGTCCAAGGTGTTCCTATTATCCTGATTAAACAGTACTGAAAAAAATTAAATTACAGAGTGCATCAAACATGATTTAGAGCTTGTTTTTGGAAAAGTGTTTATTTCTGTGTTTTAACATGATTTAGAGCTTGTTTTTGGAAAAGTGTTTATTTCTGTGTTTTAAAATGATTTAGAGCTTGTTTTTGGAAAAGTGTTTATTTCTGTATTTCAACATGATTTGGAGCTTGTTTTTGGAAAGTGTTTATTTCTATATTACAACATGATTTGGAGCTTGTTTTTTGGAAAAGTGTTTATTTCTGTATTTCAACATGATTTGGAGCTTGTTTTTTGGAAAAGTGTTTATTTCTGTGTTTCAACATGATTTAGAGCTTGTTTTTGGAAAAGTGTTTATTTCTGTATTTCAACATGATTTGGAGCTTGTTTTTGGAAAAGTGTTTATTTCTGTATTTCAACATGATTTGGAGCTTGTTTTTGGAAAGTGTTTATTTCTATATTACAACATGATTTGGAGCTTGTTTTTTGGAAAAGTGTTTATTTCTGTATTTCAATATTGCAACTTGCTGAAAACTGTCCACAGTGTTCCTATTATCCTGATTGAACAGCACTGAAAAAAATTCACTTACAGAGTGCATCAAACATGATTTAGAGCTTGTTTTTGGAAAGTGTTTATTTCTGTATTTCAACATGATTTAGAGCTTGATTTTGGAAAAGTGTTTATTTCTGCATTTCAACATGATTTGGAACTTGTTTTGGAAAAGTGTTTATTTCTGCATTTCAACATGATTTGGAACTTGTTTTGGAAAACTGTTTATTTCTGTATTTCAACATGATTTAGAGCTTGTTTTTGGAAAAGTGTTTATTTCTGTATTTCAACATGATTTGGAGCTTGTTTTTGGAAAAGTGTTAATTTCTGTATTACAACACAATTTGGAGCTTGTTTTTTGGAAAAGTGTTTATTTCTGTGTTTCAACATGATTTAGAGCTTGTATTTGGAAAAGTGTTTATTTATGTATTTCAACATGATTTGGAGCTTGTTTTTTGGAAAAGTGTTTATTTATGTATTTCAACATGATTTGGAGCTTGTTTTTGGAAAAGTGTTTATTTCTGTATTTCAACATGATTTGGAGCTTGTTTTTGGAAAAGTGTTTATTTCTGTATTTCAACATGATTTGGAGCTTGTTTTTGGAAAAGTGTTAATTTCTGTATTACAACATAATTTGGAGCTTGTTTTTTGGAAAAATGTTTATTTCTGTGTTTCAACATGATTTAGAGCTTGTTTTTGGAAAAGTGTTTATTTCTGTATTTCAACATGATTTGGAGCTTGTTTTTGGAAAGTGTTTATTTCTGTGTTACAACATGATCTGGAGCTTGTTTTTGGAAAGTGTTTATTTTTGCATTTCAACATGATTTGGAGCTTGTTTTTTGGAAAAGTGTTTATTTCTCTATTTCAACATTATTTAGAGCTTGTTTTTGGAAAAGTGTTTATTTCTGTATTTCAATATTGCAACTTGCTGAAAACTGTCCACAGTGTTCCTGTCATCCTGATTAAAGAGTCCTGAAAAATGTTCACTTACAGAGTGCATTAAACATGATTTAGAGCTTGTTTTTGGAAAAGTGTTTATTTCTGTATTTCAACATGATTTAGAGCTTGTTTTTGGAAAAGTGTTTATTTCTGCATTTCAACATGATTTGGAACTTGTTTTGGAAAACTGTTTATTTCTGTATTTCAACATGATTTGGAGCTTGTTTTTGGAAAAGTGTTAATTTCTGTATTACAACATGATTTGGAGCTTGTTTTTTGGAAAAGTGTTTATTTTTCTGTGTTTCAACATGATTTAGAGCTTGTTTTTGGAAAAGTGTTTATTTCTGTATTTCAACATGATTTAGAGCTTGTTTTTGGAAAGTGTTTATTTCTGCATTTCAACATGATTTGGAACTTGTTTTGGAAAACTGTTTATTTCTGTATTTCAACATGATTTAGAGCTTGTTTTTGGAAAAGTGTTAATTTCTGTATTACAACATGAGTTGGAGCTTGTTTTTTGGAAAAGTGTTTATTTCTGTGTTTCAACATGATTTAGAGCTTGTTTTTGGAAAAGTGTTTATTTCTGTGTTTCAACATGATTTAGAGCTTGTTTTTGGAAAAGTGTTTATTTCTGTGTTTCAACATGATTTAGAGCTTGTTTTTGGAAAAGTGTTTATTTCTGTGTTTCAACATGATTTGGAGCTTGTTTTTTGTAAAAGTGTTTATTTCTGTGTTTCAACATGATTTAGAGCTTGTTTTTTGGAAAAGTGTTTATTTCTGTGTTTCAACATGATTTAGAGCTTGTATTTGGAAAAGTGTTTATTTATGTATTTCAACATGATTTGGAGCTTGTTTTTTGGAAAAGTGTTTATTTATGTATTTCAACATGATTTGGAGCTTGTTTTTTGGAAAAGTGTTTATTTCTGTGTTTCAACATGATTTAGAGCTTGTTTTTGGAAAAGTGTTTATTTATGTGTTTCAACAAGATTTAGAGCTTGTTTTCTGGAAAAGTGTTTATTTCTGTTTTTCAATGTTGCAACTTGCTGAAAAATGTCCAAGGTGTTCCTATTATCCTGATTAAACAGTACTGAAAAAAATTAAATTACAGAGTGCATCAAACATGATTTAGAGCTTGTTTTTGGAAAAGTGTTTATTTCTGTGTTTTAACATGATTTAGAGCTTGTTTTTGGAAAAGTGTTTATTTCTGTGTTTTAAAATGATTTAGAGCTTGTTTTTGGAAAAGTGTTTATTTCTGTATTTCAACATGATTTGGAGCTTGTTTTTGGAAAGTGTTTATTTCTATATTACAACATGATTTGGAGCTTGTTTTTTGGAAAAGTGTTTATTTCTGTATTTCAACATGATTTGGAGCTTGTTTTTTGGAAAAGTGTTTATTTCTGTGTTTCAACATGATTTAGAGCTTGTTTTTGGAAAAGTGTTTATTTCTGTATTTCAACATGATTTGGAGCTTGTTTTTGGAAAAGTGTTTATTTCTGTATTTCAACATGATTTGGAGCTTGTTTTTGGAAAGTGTTTATTTCTATATTACAACATGATTTGGAGCTTGTTTTTTGGAAAAGTGTTTATTTCTGTATTTCAATATTGCAACTTGCTGAAAACTGTCCACAGTGTTCCTATTATCCTGATTGAACAGCACTGAAAAAAATTCACTTACAGAGTGCATCAAACATGATTTAGAGCTTGTTTTTGGAAAGTGTTTATTTCTGCATTTCAACATGATTTGGTACTTGTTTTGGAAAACTGTTTATTTCTGTATTTCAACATGATTTAGAGCTTGTTTTTGGAAAAGTGTTTATTTCTGTGTTTCAACATGATTTAGAGCTTGTTTTTGGAAAAGTGTTTATTTCTGTATTTCAACATGATTTGGAGCTTGTTTTTGGAAAAGTGTTTATTTCTGTATTACAATGTTGCAACTTGCTGAAAACTGTCCACAGTGTTCCTTTCATCCTGATTAAAGAGTCCTGAAAAATGTTCACTTGCAGAGTGCATTAAACATCATTTAGAGCTTGTTTTTGGAAAAGTGTTTATTTCTGTATTTCAACATGATTTAGAGCTTGATTTTGGAAAAGTGTTTATTTCTGCATTTCAACATGATTTGGAACTTGTTTTGGAAAAGTGTTTATTTCTGCATTTCAACATGATTTGGAACTTGTTTTGGAAAACTGTTTATTTCTGTATTTCAACATGATTTAGAGCTTGTTTTTGGAAAAGTGTTTATTTCTGTATTTCAACATGATTTGGAGCTTGTTTTTGGAAAAGTGTTAATTTCTGTATTACAACACAATTTGGAGCTTGTTTTTTGGAAAAGTGTTTATTTCTGTGTTTCAACATGATTTAGAGCTTGTTTTTGGAAAAGTGTTTATTTCTGTATTTCAACATGATTTGGAGCTTGTTTTTGGAAAAGTGTTTATTTCTGTATTTCAACAAGATTTAGAGCTTGTTTTTGGAAAAGTGTTTATTTCTGTATTTCAATATTGCAACTTGCTGAAAACTGTCCACAGTGTTCCTGTCATCCTGATTAAAGAGTCCTGAAAAATGTTCACTTACAGAGTGCATTAAACATGATTTAGAGCTTGTTTTTGGAAAAGTGTTTATTTCTGTATTTCAACATGATTTAGAGCTTGTTTTTGGAAAAGTGTTTATTTCTGCATTTCAACATGATTTGGAACTTGTTTTGGAAAACTGTTTATTTCTGTATTTCAACATGATTTGGAGCTTGTTTTTGGAAAAGTGTTAATTTCTGTATTACAACACAATTTGGAGCTTGTTTTTTGGAAAAGTGTTTATTTCTGTGTTTCAACATGATTTAGAGCTTGTTTTTGGAAAAGTGTTTATTTCTGTATTTCAACATGATTTGGAGCTTGTTTTTGGAAAAGTGTTTATTTCTGTATTTCAACATGATTTGGAGCTTGTTTTTGGAAAAGTGTTAATTTCTGTATTACAACATAATTTGGAGCTTGTTTTTTGGAAAAATGTTTATTTCTGTGTTTCAACATGATTTAGAGCTTGTTTTTGGAAAAGTGTTTATTTCTGTATTTCAACATGATTTGGAGCTTGTTTTTGGAAAGTGTTTATTTCTGTGTTACAACATGATCTGGAGCTTGTTTTTGGAAAGTGTTTATTTCTGCATTTCAACATGATTTGGAGCTTGTTTTTTGGAAAAGTGTTTATTTCTCTATTTCAACATTATTTAGAGCTTGTTTTTGGAAAAGTGTTTATTTCTGTATTTCAATATTGCAACTTGCTGAAAACTGTCCACAGTGTTCCTGTCATCCTGATTAAAGAGTCCTGAAAAATGTTCACTTACAGAGTGCATTAAACATGATTTAGAGCTTGTTTTTGGAAAAGTGTTTATTTCTGTATTTCAACATGATTTAGAGCTTGTTTTTGGAAAAGTGTTTATTTCTGCATTTCAACATGATTTGGAACTTGTTTTGGAAAACTGTTTATTTCTGTATTTCAACATGATTTAGAGCTTGTTTTTGGAAAAGTGTTAATTTCTGTATTACAACATGATTTGGAGCTTGTTTTTGGAAAGTGTTTATTTCTATATTACAACATGATTTGGAGCTTGTTTTTGGAAAGTGTTTATTTCTGCATTTCAACATGATTTGGAACTTGTTTTGGAAAACTGTTTATTTCTGTATTTCAACATGATTTAGAGCTTGTTTTTGGAAAAGTGTTTATTTCTGTATTTCAACATGATTTGGAGCTTGTTTTTGGAAAAGTGTTAATTTCTGTATTACAACATGATTTGGAGCTTGTTTTTTGGAAAAGTGTTTATTTCTGTGTTTCAACATGATTTAGAGCTTGTTTTTGGAAAAGTGTTTATTTATGTATTTCAACATGATTTGGAGCTTGTTTTTTGTAAAAGTGTTTATTTCTGTGTTTCAACATGATTTAGAGCTTGTTTTTGGAAAAGTGTTTATTTCTATATTACAACATGATTTAGAGCTTGTTTTTGGAAAAGTGTTTATTTCTGTATTTCAACAAGATTTAGAGCTTGTTTTCTGGAAAAGTGTTTATTTCTGTTTTTCAATGTTGCAACTTGCTGAAAAATGTCCACAGTGTTCCTATTATCCTGATTAAACAGTACTGAAAAAAATTAAATTACAGAGTGCATCAAACATGATTTAGAGCTTGTTTTTGGAAAAGTGTTTATTTCTGTGTTTTAACATGATTTAGAGCTTGTTTTTGGAAAAGTGTTTATTTCTGTATTTCAACATGATTTAGAGCTTGTTTTTGGAAAAGTGTTTATTTCTGTATTTCAACATGATTTGGAGCTTGTTTTTGGAAAGTGTTTATTTCTATATTATAACATGATTTGGAGCTTGTTTTTGGAAAGTGTTTATTTCTGCATTTCAACATGATTTGGAACTTGTTTTGGAAAACTGTTTATTTCTGTATTTCAACATGATTTAGAGCTTGTTTTTGGAAAAGTGTTAATTTCTGTATTACAACATGATTTGGAGCTTGTTTTTTGGAAAAGTGTTTATTTTTCTGTGTTTCAACATGATTTGGAGCTTGTTTTTGGAAAGTGTTTATTTCTATATTACAACATGATTTGGAGCTTGTTTTTGGAAAGTGTTTATTTCTGCATTTCAACATGATTTGGAACTTGTTTTGGAAAACTGTTTATTTCTGTATTTCAACATGATTTAGAGCTTGTTTTTGGAAAAGTGTTTATTTCTGTATTTCAACATGATTTGGAACTTGTTTTTGGAAAAGTGTTAATTTCTGTATTACAACATGATTTGGAGCTTGTTTTTTGGAAAAGTGTTTATTTTTCTGTGTTTCAACATGATTTAGAGCTTGTTTTTGGAAAAGTGTTTATTTCTGTATTTCAACATGATTTAGAGCTTGTTTTTGGAAAGTGTTTATTTCTGCATTTCAACATGATTTGGAACTTGTTTTGGAAAACTGTTTATTTCTGCATTTCAACATGATTTAGAGCTTGTTTTTGGAAAAGTGTTAATTTCTGTATTACAACATGAGTTGGAGCTTGTTTTTTGGAAAAGTGTTTATTTCTGTGTTTCAACATGATTTAGAGCTTGTTTTTGGAAAAGTGTTTATTTCTGCATTTCAACATGATTTGGAACTTGTTTTGGAAAACTGTTTATTTCTGTATTTCAACATGATTTAGAGCTTGTTTTTGGAAAAGTGTTTATTTCTGTATTTCAACATGATTTAGAGCTTGTTTTTGGAAAAGTGTTAATTTCTGTATTACAACATGATTTGGAGCTTGTTTTTTGGAAAAGTGTTTATTTTTCTGTGTTTCAACATGATTTAGAGCTTGTTTTTGGAAAAGTGTTTATTTCTGTATTTCAACATGATTTAGAGCTTGTTTTTGGAAAGTGTTTATTTCTGCATTTCAACATGATTTGGAACTTGTTTTGGAAAACTGTTTATTTCTGTATTTCAACATAATTTAGAGCTTGTTTTTGGAAAAGTGTTAATTTCTGTATTACAACATGAGTTGGAGCTTGTTTTTTGGAAAAGTGTTTATTTCTGTGTTTCAACATGATTTAGAGCTTGTTTTTGGAAAAGTGTTTATTTCTGTGTTTCAACATGATTTAGAGCTTGTTTTTGGAAAAGTGTTTATTTATGTATTTCAACATGATTTGGAGCTTGTTTTTTGTAAAAGTGTTTATTTCTGTGTTTCAACATGATTTAGAGCTTGTTTTTTGGAAAAGTGTTTATTTCTGTGTTTCAACATGATTTAGAGCTTGTATTTGGAAAAGTGTTTATTTATGTATTTCAACATGATTTGGAGCTTGTTTTTTGGAAAAGTGTTTATTTATGTATTTCAACATGATTTGGAGCTTGTTTTTTGGAAAAGTGTTTATTTCTGTGTTTCAACATGATTTAGAGCTTGTTTTTGGAAAAGTGTTTATTTATGTGTTTCAACAAGATTTAGAGCTTGTTTTCTGGAAAAGTGTTTATTTCTGTTTTTCAATGTTGCAACTTGCTGAAAAATGTCCAAGGTGTTCCTATTATCCTGATTAAACAGTACTGAAAAAAATTAAATTACAGAGTGCATCAAACATGATTTAGAGCTTGTTTTTGGAAAAGTGTTTATTTCTGTGTTTTAACATGATTTAGAGCTTGTTTTTGGAAAAGTGTTTATTTCTGTGTTTTAAAATGATTTAGAGCTTGTTTTTGGAAAAGTGTTTATTTCTGTATTTCAACATGATTTGGAGCTTGTTTTTGGAAAGTGTTTATTTCTATATTACAACATGATTTGGAGCTTGTTTTTTGGAAAAGTGTTTATTTCTGTATTTCAACATGATTTGGAGCTTGTTTTTTGGAAAAGTGTTTATTTCTGTGTTTCAACATGATTTAGAGCTTGTTTTTGGAAAAGTGTTTATTTCTGTATTTCAACATGATTTAGAGCTTGTTTTTGGAAAAGTGTTTATTTCTGTGTTTCAACATGATTTAGAGCTTGTTTTTGGAAAAGTGTTTATTTCTGTATTTCAACATGATTTGGAGCTTGTTTTTGGAAAAGTGTTTATTTCTGTATTACAATGTTGCAACTTGCTGAAAACTGTCCACAGTGTTCCTTTCATCCTGATTAAAGAGTCCTGAAAAATGTTCACTTGCAGAGTGCATTAAACATCATTTAGAGCTTGTTTTTGGAAAAGTGTTTATTTCTGTATTTCAACATGATTTAGAGCTTGATTTTGGAAAAGTGTTTATTTCTGCATTTCAACATGATTTGGAACTTGTTTTGGAAAAGTGTTTATTTCTGCATTTCAACATGATTTGGAACTTGTTTTGGAAAACTGTTTATTTCTGTGTTTCAACATGATTTAGAGCTTGTTTTTTGGAAAAGTGTTAATTTCTGTATTACAACATGATTTGGAGCTTGTTTTTTGGAAAAGTGTTTATTTTTCTGTGTTTCAACATGATTTAGAGCTTGTTTTTGGAAAAGTGTTTATTTCTGTATTTCAACATGATTTAGAGCTTGTTTTTGGAAAGTGTTTATTTCTGCATTTCAACATGATTTGGAACTTGTTTTGGAAAACTGTTTATTTCTGTATTTCAACATGATTTAGAGCTTGTTTTTGGAAAAGTGTTAATTTCTGTATTACAACATGAGTTGGAGCTTGTTTTTTGGAAAAGTGTTTATTTCTGTGTTTCAACATGATTTAGAGCTTGTTTTTGGAAAAGTGTTTATTTCTGCATTTCAACATGATTTGGAACTTGTTTTGGAAAAGTGTTTATTTCTGTATTTCAACATGATTTAGAGCTTGTTTTTGGAAAGTGTTTATTTCTGCATTTCAACATGATTTGGAACTTGTTTTGGAAAACTGTTTATTTCTGTATTTCAACATGATTTAGAGCTTGTTTTTGGAAAAGTGTTAATTTCTGTATTACAACATGAGTTGGAGCTTGTTTTTTGGAAAAGTGTTTATTTCTGTTTCAACATGATTTAGAGCTTGTTTTTGGAAAAGTGTTTATTTCTGTATTTCAACATGATTTGGAGCTTGTTTTTGGAAAAGTGTTTATTTCTGTATTTCAACATGATTTGGAGCTTGTTTTTGGAAAAGTGTTAATTTCTGTATTACAACATAATTTGGAGCTTGTTTTTTGGAAAAATGTTTATTTCTGTGTTTCAACATGATTTAGAGCTTGTTTTTGGAAAAGTGTTTATTTCTGTATTTCAACATGATTTGGAGCTTGTTTTTGGAAAGTGTTTATTTCTGTGTTACAACATGATCTGGAGCTTGTTTTTGGAAAGTGTTTATTTCTGCATTTCAACATGATTTGGAGCTTGTTTTTTGGAAAAGTGTTTATTTCTCTATTTCAACATTATTTAGAGCTTGTTTTTGGAAAAGTGTTTATTTCTGTATTTCAATATTGCAACTTGCTGAAAACTGTCCACAGTGTTCCTGTCATCCTGATTAAAGAGTCCTGAAAAATGTTCACTTACAGAGTGCATTAAACATGATTTAGAGCTTGTTTTTGGAAAAGTGTTTATTTCTGTATTTCAACATGATTTAGAGCTTGTTTTTGGAAAAGTGTTTATTTCTGCATTTCAACATGATTTGGAACTTGTTTTGGAAAACTGTTTATTTCTGTATTTCAACATGATTTGGAGCTTGTTTTTGGAAAAGTGTTAATTTCTGTATTACAACACAATTTGGAGCTTGTTTTTTGGAAAAGTGTTTATTTCTGTGTTTCAACATGATTTAGAGCTTGTTTTTGGAAAAGTGTTTATTTCTGTATTTCAACATGATTTGGAGCTTGTTTTTGGAAAAGTGTTTATTTCTGTATTTCAACATGATTTGGAGCTTGTTTTTGGAAAAGTGTTAATTTCTGTATTACAACATAATTTGGAGCTTGTTTTTTGGAAAAATGTTTATTTCTGTGTTTCAACATGATTTAGAGCTTGTTTTTGGAAAAGTGTTTATTTCTGTATTTCAACATTATTTAGAGCTTGTTTTTGGAAAAGTGTTTATTTCTGTATTTCAATATTGCAACTTGCTGAAAACTGTCCACAGTGTTCCTGTCATCCTGATTAAAGAGTCCTGAAAAATGTTCACTTACAGAGTGCATTAAACATGATTTAGAGCTTGTTTTTGGAAAAGTGTTTATTTCTGTATTTCAACATGATTTAGAGCTTGTTTTTGGAAAAGTGTTTATTTCTGCATTTCAACATGATTTGGAACTTGTTTTGGAAAACTGTTTATTTCTGTATTTCAACATGATTTAGAGCTTGTTTTTGGAAAAGTGTTAATTTCTGTATTACAACATGATTTGGAGCTTGTTTTTGGAAAGTGTTTATTTCTATATTACAACATGATTTGGAGCTTGTTTTTGGAAAGTGTTTATTTCTGCATTTCAACATGATTTGGAACTTGTTTTGGAAAACTGTTTATTTCTGTATTTCAACATGATTTAGAGCTTGTTTTTGGAAAAGTGTTTATTTATGTATTTCAACATGATTTGGAGCTTGTTTTTTGTAAAAGTGTTTATTTCTGTGTTTCAACATGATTTAGAGCTTGTTTTTGGAAAAGTGTTTATTTCTATATTACAACATGATTTAGAGCTTGTTTTTGGAAAAGTGTTTATTTCTGTATTTCAACAAGATTTAGAGCTTGTTTTCTGGAAAAGTGTTTATTTCTGTTTTTCAATGTTGCAACTTGCTGAAAAATGTCCACAGTGTTCCTATTATCCTGATTAAACAGTACTGAAAAAAATTAAATTACAGAGTGCATCAAACATGATTTAGAGCTTGTTTTTGGAAAAGTGTTTATTTCTGTGTTTTAACATGATTTAGAGCTTGTTTTTGGAAAAGTGTTTATTTCTGTATTTCAACATGATTTAGAGCTTGTTTTTGGAAAAGTGTTTATTTCTGTATTTCAACATGATTTGGAGCTTGTTTTTGGAAAGTGTTTATTTCTATATTATAACATGATTTGGAGCTTGTTTTTGGAAAGTGTTTATTTCTGCATTTCAACATGATTTGGAACTTGTTTTGGAAAACTGTTTATTTCTGTATTTCAACATGATTTAGAGCTTGTTTTTGGAAAAGTGTTAATTTCTGTATTACAACATGATTTGGAGCTTGTTTTTTGGAAAAGTGTTTATTTTTCTGTGTTTCAACATGATTTGGAGCTTGTTTTTGGAAAGTGTTTATTTCTATATTACAACATGATTTGGAGCTTGTTTTTGGAAAGTGTTTATTTCTGCATTTCAACATGATTTGGAACTTGTTTTGGAAAACTGTTTATTTCTGTATTTCAACATGATTTAGAGCTTGTTTTTGGAAAAGTGTTTATTTCTGTATTTCAACATGATTTGGAACTTGTTTTTGGAAAAGTGTTAATTTCTGTATTACAACATGATTTGGAGCTTGTTTTTTGGAAAAGTGTTTATTTTTCTGTGTTTCAACATGATTTAGAGCTTGTTTTTGGAAAGTGTTTATTTCTGCATTTCAACATGATTTGGAACTTGTTTTGGAAAACTGTTTATTTCTGTATTTCAACATGATTTAGAGCTTGTTTTTGGAAAAGTGTTAATTTCTGTATTACAACATGAGTTGGAGCTTGTTTTTTGGAAAAGTGTTTATTTCTGTGTTTCAACATGATTTAGAGCTTGTTTTTGGAAAAGTGTTTATTTCTGCATTTCAACATGATTTGGAACTTGTTTTGGAAAACTGTTTATTTCTGTATTTCAACATGATTTAGAGCTTGTTTTTGGAAAAGTGTTTATTTCTGTATTTCAACATGATTTGGAACTTGTTTTTGGAAAAGTGTTAATTTCTGTATTACAACATGATTTGGAGCTTGTTTTTTGGAAAAGTGTTTATTTTTCTGTGTTTCAACATGATTTAGAGCTTGTTTTTGGAAAAGTGTTTATTTCTGTATTTCAACATGATTTGGAACTTGTTTTGGAAAACTGTTTATTTCTGTATTTCAACATGATTTAGAGCTTGTTTTTGGAAAAGTGTTAATTTCTGTATTACAACATGAGTTGGAGCTTGTTTTTTGGAAAAGTGTTTATTTCTGTGTTTCAACATGATTTAGAGCTTGTTTTTGGAAAAGTGTTTATTTCTGCATTTCAACATGATTTGGAACTTGTTTTGGAAAACTGTTTATTTCTGTATTTCAACATGATTTAGAGCTTGTTTTTGGAAAAGTGTTTATTTCTGTATTACAACATGATTTGGAGCTTGTTTTTTGGAAAAGTGTTTATTTTTCTGTGTTTCAACATGATTTGGAGCTTGTTTTTGGAAAGTGTTTATTTCTATATTACAACATGATTTGGAGCTTGTTTTTGGAAAGTGTTTATTTCTGCATTTCAACATGATTTGGAACTTGTTTTGGAAAACTGTTTATTTCTGTATTTCAACATGATTTAGAGCTTGTTTTTGGAAAAGTGTTTATTTCTGTATTTCAACATGATTTGGAACTTGTTTTTGGAAAAGTGTTAATTTCTGTATTACAACATGATTTGGAGCTTGTTTTTTGGAAAAGTGTTTATTTTTCTGTGTTTCAACATGATTTAGAGCTTGTTTTTGGAAAAGTGTTTATTTCTGTATTTCAACATGATTTAGAGCTTGTTTTTGGAAAGTGTTTATTTCTGCATTTCAACATGATTTGGAACTTGTTTTGGAAAACTGTTTATTTCTGTATTTCAACATGATTTAGAGCTTGTTTTTGGAAAAGTGTTAATTTCTGTATTACAACATGAGTTGGAGCTTGTTTTTTGGAAAAGTGTTTATTTCTGTGTTTCAACATGATTTAGAGCTTGTTTTTGGAAAAGTGTTTATTTCTGCATTTCAACATGATTTGGAACTTGTTTTGGAAAAGTGTTAATTTCTGTATTACAACATGATTTGGAGCTTGTTTTTTGGAAAAGTGTTTATTTTTCTGTGTTTCAACATGATTTAGAGCTTGTTTTTGGAAAAGTGTTTATTTCTGTATTTCAACATGATTTAGAGCTTGTTTTTGGAAAGTGTTTATTTCTGCATTTCAACATGATTTGGAACTTGTTTTGGAAAACTGTTTATTTCTGTATTTCAACATGATTTAGAGCTTGTTTTTGGAAAAGTGTTAATTTCTGTATTACAACATGAGTTGGAGCTTGTTTTTTGGAAAAGTGTTTATTTCTGTGTTTCAACATGATTTAGAGCTTGTTTTTGGAAAAGTGTTTATTTCTGCATTTCAACATGATTTGGAACTTGTTTTGGAAAACTGTTTATTTCTGTATTTCAACATGATTTAGAGCTTGTTTTTGGAAAAGTGTTTATTTCTGTATTACAACATGATTTGGAGCTTGTTTTTTGGAAAAGTGTTTATTTTTCTGTGTTTCAACATGATTTAGAGCTTGTTTTTGGAAAAGTGTTTATTTCTGTATTTCAACATGATTTAGAGCTTGTTTTTGGAAAGTGTTTATTTCTGCATTTCAACATGATTTGGAACTTGTTTTGGAAAACTGTTTATTTCTGTATTTCAACATGATTTAGAGCTTGTTTTTGGAAAAGTGTTAATTTCTGTATTACAACATGATTTGGAGCTTGTTTTTTGGAAAAGTGTTTATTTCTGTGTTTCAACATGATTTAGAGCTTGTTTTTGGAAAAGTGTTTATTTCTGTATTTCAACATGATTTAGAGCTTGTTTTTGGAAAGTGTTTATTTCTGCATTTCAACATGATTTGGAACTTGTTTTGGAAAACTGTTTATTTCTGTATTTCAACATGATTTAGAGCTTGTTTTTGGAAAAGTGTTAATTTCTGTATTACAACATGAGTTGGAGCTTGTTTTTTGGAAAGTGTTTATTTCTGCATTTCAACATGATTTGGAACTTGTTTTGGAAAACTGTTTATTTCTGTATTTCAACATGATTTAGAGCTTGTTTTTGGAAAAGTGTTAATTTCTGTATTACAACATGATTTGGAGCTTGTTTTTGGAAAAGTGTTTATTTCTGTGTTTCAACATGATTTGGAGCTTGTTTTTGGAAAGTGTTTATTTCTATATTACAACATGATTTGGAGCTTGTTTTTGGAAAGTGTTTATTTCTGCATTTCAACATGATTTGGAACTTGTTTTGGAAAACTGTTTATTTCTGTATTTCAACATGATTTAGAGCTTGTTTTTGGAAAAGTGTTTATTTCTGTATTTCAACATGATTTGGAGCTTGTTTTTGGAAAAGTGTTAATTTCTGTATTACAACATGATTTGGAGCTTGTTTTTTGGAAAAGTGTTTATTTTTCTGTGTTTCAACATGATTTAGAGCTTGTTTTTGGAAAAGTGTTTATTTCTGTATTTCAACATGATTTAGAGCTTGTTTTTGGAAAGTGTTTATTTCTGCATTTCAACATGATTTGGAACTTGTTTTGGAAAACTGTTTATTTCTGTATTTCAACATGATTTAGAGCTTGTTTTTGGAAAAGTGTTAATTTCTGTATTACAACATGAGTTGGAGCTTGTTTTTTGGAAAAGTGTTTATTTCTGTGTTTCAACATGATTTAGAGCTTGTTTTTGGAAAAGTGTTTATTTCTGCATTTCAACATGATTTGGAACTTGTTTTGGAAAACTGTTTATTTCTGTATTTCAACATGATTTAGAGCTTGTTTTTGGAAAAGTGTTTATTTCTGTATTTCAACATGATTTGGAACTTGTTTTTGGAAAAGTGTTAATTTCTGTATTACAACATGATTTGGAGCTTGTTTTTTGGAAAAGTGTTTATTTTTCTGTGTTTCAACATGATTTAGAGCTTGTTTTTGGAAAAGTGTTTATTTCTGTATTTCAACATGATTTAGAGCTTGTTTTTGGAAAGTGTTTATTTCTGCATTTCAACATGATTTGGAACTTGTTTTGGAAAACTGTTTATTTCTGTATTTCAACATGATTTAGAGCTTGTTTTTGGAAAAGTGTTAATTTCTGTATTACAACATGAGTTGGAGCTTGTTTTTTGGAAAAGTGTTTATTTCTGTGTTTCAACATGATTTAGAGCTTGTTTTTGGAAAAGTGTTTATTTCTGCATTTCAACATGATTTGGAACTTGTTTTGGAAAACTGTTTATTTCTGTATTTCAACATGATTTAGAGCTTGTTTTTGGAAAAGTGTTTATTTCTGTATTACAACATGATTTGGAGCTTGTTTTTTGGAAAAGTGTTTATTTTTCTGTGTTTCAACATGATTTAGAGCTTGTTTTTGGAAAAGTGTTTATTTCTGTATTTCAACATGATTTAGAGCTTGTTTTTGGAAAGTGTTTATTTCTGCATTTCAACATGATTTGGAACTTGTTTTGGAAAACTGTTTATTTCTGTATTTCAACATGATTTAGAGCTTGTTTTTGGAAAAGTGTTAATTTCTGTATTACAACATGAGTTGGAGCTTGTTTTTTGGAAAAGTGTTTATTTCTGTGTTTCAACATGATTTAGAGCTTGTTTTTGGAAAAGTGTTTATTTCTGCATTTCAACATGATTTGGAACTTGTTTTGGAAAACTGTTTATTTCTGTATTTCAACATGATTTAGAGCTTGTTTTTGGAAAAGTGTTTATTTCTGTATTACAACATGATTTGGAGCTTGTTTTTTGGAAAAGTGTTTATTTTTCTGTGTTTCAACATGATTTAGAGCTTGTTTTTGGAAAAGTGTTTATTTCTGTATTTCAACATGATTTAGAGCTTGTTTTTGGAAAGTGTTTATTTCTGCATTTCAACATGATTTGGAACTTGTTTTGGAAAACTGTTTATTTCTGTATTTCAACATGATTTAGAGCTTGTTTTTGGAAAAGTGTTAATTTCTGTATTACAACATGATTTGGAGCTTGTTTTTGGAAAAGTGTTTATTTCTGTGTTTCAACATGATTTAGAGCTTGTTTTTGGAAAAGTGTTTATTTCTGCATTTCAACATGATTTGGAACTTGTTTTGGAAAACTGTTTATTTCTGTATTTCAACATGATTTAGAGCTTGTTTTTGGAAAAGTGTTTATTTCTGTATTACAACATGATTTGGAGCTTGTTTTTTGGAAAAGTGTTTATTTTTCTGTGTTTCAACATGATTTAGAGCTTGTTTTTGGAAAAGTGTTTATTTCTGTATTTCAACATGATTTAGAGCTTGTTTTTGGAAAGTGTTTATTTCTGCATTTCAACATGATTTGGAACTTGTTTTGGAAAACTGTTTATTTCTGTATTTCAACATGATTTAGAGCTTGTTTTTGGAAAAGTGTTAATTTCTGTATTACAACATGATTTGGAGCTTGTTTTTTGGAAAAGTGTTTATTTTTCTGTGTTTCAACATGATTTAGAGCTTGTTTTTGGAAAAGTGTTTATTTCTGTATTTCAACATGATTTAGAGCTTGTTTTTGGAAAGTGTTTATTTCTGCATTTCAACATGATTTGGAACTTGTTTTGGAAAACTGTTTATTTCTGTATTTCAACATGATTTAGAGCTTGTTTTTGGAAAAGTGTTAATTTCTGTATTACAACATGATTTGGAGCTTGTTTTTTGGAAAAGTGTTTATTTTTCTGTGTTTCAACATGATTTGGAGCTTGTTTTTGGAAAGTGTTTATTTCTATATTACAACATGATTTGGAGCTTGTTTTTGGAAAGTGTTTATTTCTGCATTTCAACATGATTTGGAACTTGTTTTGGAAAACTGTTTATTTCTGTATTTCAACATGATTTAGAGCTTGTTTTTGGAAAAGTGTTTATTTCTGTATTTCAACATGATTTGGAACTTGTTTTTGGAAAAGTGTTAATTTCTGTATTACAACATGATTTGGAGCTTGTTTTTTGGAAAAGTGTTTATTTTTCTGTGTTTCAACATGATTTAGAGCTTGTTTTTGGAAAAGTGTTTATTTCTGTATTTCAACATGATTTAGAGCTTGTTTTTGGAAAGTGTTTATTTCTGCATTTCAACATGATTTGGAACTTGTTTTGGAAAACTGTTTATTTCTGTATTTCAACATGATTTAGAGCTTGTTTTTGGAAAAGTGTTAATTTCTGTATTACAACATGAGTTGGAGCTTGTTTTTTGGAAAAGTGTTTATTTCTGTGTTTCAACATGATTTAGAGCTTGTTTTTGGAAAAGTGTTTATTTCTGCATTTCAACATGATTTGGAACTTGTTTTGGAAAACTGTTTATTTCTGTATTTCAACATGATTTAGAGCTTGTTTTTGGAAAAGTGTTTATTTCTGTATTTCAACATGATTTGGAACTTGTTTTTGGAAAAGTGTTAATTTCTGTATTACAACATGATTTGGAGCTTGTTTTTTGGAAAAGTGTTTATTTTTCTGTGTTTCAACATGATTTAGAGCTTGTTTTTGGAAAAGTGTTTATTTCTGTATTTCAACATGATTTAGAGCTTGTTTTTGGAAAGTGTTTATTTCTGCATTTCAACATGATTTGGAACTTGTTTTGGAAAACTGTTTATTTCTGTATTTCAACATGATTTAGAGCTTGTTTTTGGAAAAGTGTTAATTTCTGTATTACAACATGAGTTGGAGCTTGTTTTTTGGAAAAGTGTTTATTTCTGTGTTTCAACATGATTTAGAGCTTGTTTTTGGAAAAGTGTTTATTTCTGCATTTCAACATGATTTGGAACTTGTTTTGGAAAACTGTTTATTTCTGTATTTCAACATGATTTAGAGCTTGTTTTTGGAAAAGTGTTTATTTCTGTATTACAACATGATTTGGAGCTTGTTTTTTGGAAAAGTGTTTATTTTTCTGTGTTTCAACATGATTTAGAGCTTGTTTTTGGAAAAGTGTTTATTTCTGTATTTCAACATGATTTAGAGCTTGTTTTTGGAAAGTGTTTATTTCTGCATTTCAACATGATTTGGAACTTGTTTTGGAAAACTGTTTATTTCTGTATTTCAACATGATTTAGAGCTTGTTTTTGGAAAAGTGTTAATTTCTGTATTACAACATGAGTTGGAGCTTGTTTTTTGGAAAAGTGTTTATTTCTGTGTTTCAACATGATTTAGAGCTTGTTTTTGGAAAAGTGTTTATTTCTGCATTTCAACATGATTTGGAACTTGTTTTGGAAAACTGTTTATTTCTGTATTTCAACATGATTTAGAGCTTGTTTTTGGAAAAGTGTTTATTTCTGTATTACAACATGATTTGGAGCTTGTTTTTTGGAAAAGTGTTTATTTTTCTGTGTTTCAACATGATTTAGAGCTTGTTTTTGGAAAAGTGTTTATTTCTGTATTTCAACATGATTTAGAGCTTGTTTTTGGAAAGTGTTTATTTCTGCATTTCAACATGATTTGGAACTTGTTTTGGAAAACTGTTTATTTCTGTATTTCAACATGATTTAGAGCTTGTTTTTGGAAAAGTGTTAATTTCTGTATTACAACATGAGTTGGAGCTTGTTTTTTGGAAAAGTGTTTATTTCTGTGTTTCAACATGATTTAGAGCTTGTTTTTGGAAAAGTGTTTATTTATGTATTTCAACATGATTTGGAGCTTGTTTTTTGTAAAAGTGTTTATTTCTGTGTTTCAACATGATTTAGAGCTTGTTTTTGGAAAAGTGTTTATTTCTATATTACAACATGATTTAGAGCTTGTTTTTGGAAAAGTGTTTATTTCTGTATTTCAACAAGATTTAGAGCTTGTTTTCTGGAAAAGTGTTTATTTCTGTTTTTCAATGTTGCAACTTGCTGAAAAATGTCCACAGTGTTCCTATTATCCTGATTAAACAGTACTGAAAAAATTAAATTACAGAGTGCATCAAACATGATTTAGAGCTTGTTTTTGGAAAAGTGTTTATTTCTGTGTTTTAACATGATTTAGAGCTTGTTTTTGGAAAAGTGTTTATTTCTGTATTTCAACATGATTTGGAGCTTGTTTTTGGAAAGTGTTTATTTCTATATTACAACATGATTTGGAGCTTGTTTTTTGGAAAAGTGTTTATTTCTGTATTTCAACATGATTTGGAGCTTGTTTTTTGGAAAAGTGTTTATTTCTGTATTTCAACATGATTTGGAGCTTGTTTTTTGGAAAAGTGTTTATTTCTGTGTTTCAACATGATTTAGAGCTTGTTTTTGGAAAAGTGTTTATTTCTGTATTTCAACATGATTTGGAGCTTGTTTTTGGAAAAGTGTTTATTTCTGTATTTCAACATGATTTGGAGCTTGTTTTTGGAAAGTGTTTATTTCTATATTACAACATGATTTGGAGCTTGTTTTTTGGAAAAGTGTTTATTTCTGTATTTCAATATTGCAACTTGCTGAAAACTGTCCACAGTGTTCCTATTATCCTGATTGAACAGCACTGAAAAAAATTCACTTACAGAGTGCATCAAACATGATTTAGAGCTTGTTTTTGGAAAGTGTTTATTTCTGCATTTCAACATGATTTGGTACTTGTTTTGGAAAACTGTTTATTTCTGTATTTCAACATGATTTAGAGCTTGTTTTTGGAAAAGTGTTTATTTCTGTGTTTCAACATGATTTAGAGCTTGTTTTTGGAAAAGTGTTTATTTCTGTATTTCAACATGATTTGGAGCTTGTTTTTGGAAAAGTGTTTATTTCTGTATTACAATGTTGCAACTTGCTGAAAACTGTCCACAGTGTTCCTGTCATCCTGATTAAAGAGTCCTGAAAAATGTTCACTTGCAGAGTGCATTAAACATCATTTAGAGCTTGTTTTTGGAAAAGTGTTAATTTCTGTATTACAACATGATTTGGAGCTTGTTTTTGGAAAGTGTTTATTTCTATATTACAACATGATTTGGAGCTTGTTTTTGGAAAAGTGTTTATTTCTGCATTTCAACATGATTTGGAACTTGTTTTGGAAAACTGTTTATTTCTGTATTTCAACATGATTTAGAGCTTGTTTTTGGAAAAGTGTTTATTTCTGTATTTCAACATGATTTGGAACTTGTTTTTGGAAAAGTGTTAATTTCTGTATTACAACATGATTTGGAGCTTGTTTTTTGGAAAAGTGTTTATTTTTCTGTGTTTCAACATGATTTAGAGCTTGTTTTTGGAAAAGTGTTTATTTCTGTATTTCAACATGATTTAGAGCTTGTTTTTGGAAAGTGTTTATTTCTGCATTTCAACATGATTTGGAACTTGTTTTGGAAAACTGTTTATTTCTGTATTTCAACATGATTTAGAGCTTGTTTTTGGAAAAGTGTTTATTTCTGTATTTCAACATGATTTGGAGCTTGTTTTTGGAAAAGTGTTAATTTCTGTATTACAACATGATTTGGAGCTTGTTTTTTGGAAAAGTGTTTATTTCTGTGTTTCAACATGATTTAGAGCTTGTTTTTGGAAAAGTGTTTATTTATGTATTTCAACATGATTTGGAGCTTGTTTTTTGTAAAAGTGTTTATTTCTGTGTTTCAACATGATTTAGAGCTTGTTTTTGGAAAAGTGTTTATTTCTATATTACAACATGATTTAGAGCTTGTTTTTGGAAAAGTGTTTATTTCTGTATTTCAACAAGATTTAGAGCTTGTTTTCTGGAAAAGTGTTTATTTCTGTTTTTCAATGTTGCAACTTGCTGAAAAATGTCCACAGTGTTCCTGTCATCCTGATTAAAGAGTCCTGAAAAATGTTCACTTACAGAGTGCATTAAACATGATTTAGAGCTTGTTTTTGGAAAAGTGTTTATTTCTGTGTTTCAACATGATTTAGAGCTTGTTTTTGGAAAAGTGTTTATTTATGTATTTCAACATGATTTGGAGCTTGTTTTTTGTAAAAGTGTTTATTTCTGTGTTTCAACATGATTTAGAGCTTGTTTTTGGAAAAGTGTTTATTTCTATATTACAACATGATTTAGAGCTTGTTTTTGGAAAAGTGTTTATTTCTGTATTTCAACAAGATTTAGAGCTTGTTTTCTGGAAAAGTGTTTATTTCTGTTTTTCAATGTTGCAACTTGCTGAAAAATGTCCACAGTGTTCCTATTATCCTGATTAAACAGTACTGAAAAAAATTAAATTACAGAGTGCATCAAACATGATTTAGAGCTTGTTTTTGGAAAAGTGTTTATTTCTGTGTTTTAACATGATTTAGAGCTTGTTTTTGGAAAAGTGTTTATTTCTGTATTTCAACATGATTTAGAGCTTGTTTTTGGAAAAGTGTTTATTTCTGTATTTCAACATGATTTGGAGCTTGTTTTTGGAAAGTGTTTATTTCTATATTATAACATGATTTGGAGCTTGTTTTTGGAAAGTGTTTATTTCTGCATTTCAACATGATTTGGAACTTGTTTTGGAAAACTGTTTATTTCTGTATTTCAACATGATTTAGAGCTTGTTTTTGGAAAAGTGTTAATTTCTGTATTACAACATGATTTGGAGCTTGTTTTTTGGAAAAGTGTTTATTTTTCTGTGTTTCAACATGATTTGGAGCTTGTTTTTGGAAAGTGTTTATTTCTATATTACAACATGATTTGGAGCTTGTTTTTGGAAAGTGTTTATTTCTGCATTTCAACATGATTTGGAACTTGTTTTGGAAAACTGTTTATTTCTGTATTTCAACATGATTTAGAGCTTGTTTTTGGAAAAGTGTTTATTTCTGTATTTCAACATGATTTGGAACTTGTTTTTGGAAAAGTGTTAATTTCTGTATTACAACATGATTTGGAGCTTGTTTTTTGGAAAAGTGTTTATTTCTGTGTTTCAACATGATTTAGAGCTTGTTTTTGGAAAAGTGTTTATTTATGTATTTCAACATGATTTGGAGCTTGTTTTTTGTAAAAGTGTTTATTTCTGTGTTTCAACATGATTTAGAGCTTGTTTTTTGGAAAAGTGTTTATTTCTGTGTTTCAACATGATTTAGAGCTTGTATTTGGAAAAGTGTTTATTTATGTATTTCAACATGATTTGGAGCTTGTTTTTTGGAAAAGTGTTTATTTATGTATTTCAACATGATTTGGAGCTTGTTTTTTGGAAAAGTGTTTATTTCTGTGTTTCAACATGATTTAGAGCTTGTTTTTGGAAAAGTGTTTATTTATGTGTTTCAACAAGATTTAGAGCTTGTTTTCTGGAAAAGTGTTTATTTCTGTTTTTCAATGTTGCAACTTGCTGAAAAATGTCCAAGGTGTTCCTATTATCCTGATTAAACAGTACTGAAAAAAATTAAATTACAGAGTGCATCAAACATGATTTAGAGCTTGTTTTTGGAAAAGTGTTTATTTCTGTGTTTTAACATGATTTAGAGCTTGTTTTTGGAAAAGTGTTTATTTCTGTGTTTTAAAATGATTTAGAGCTTGTTTTTGGAAAAGTGTTTATTTCTGTATTTCAACATGATTTGGAGCTTGTTTTTGGAAAGTGTTTATTTCTATATTACAACATGATTTGGAGCTTGTTTTTTGGAAAAGTGTTTATTTCTGTATTTCAACATGATTTGGAGCTTGTTTTTTGGAAAAGTGTTTATTTCTGTGTTTCAACATGATTTAGAGCTTGTTTTTGGAAAAGTGTTTATTTCTGTATTTCAACATGATTTGGAGCTTGTTTTTGGAAAAGTGTTTATTTCTGTATTTCAACATGATTTGGAGCTTGTTTTTGGAAAGTGTTTATTTCTATATTACAACATGATTTGGAGCTTGTTTTTTGGAAAAGTGTTTATTTCTGTATTTCAATATTGCAACTTGCTGAAAACTGTCCACAGTGTTCCTATTATCCTGATTGAACAGCACTGAAAAAAATTCACTTACAGAGTGCATCAAACATGATTTAGAGCTTGTTTTTGGAAAGTGTTTATTTCTGCATTTCAACATGATTTGGTACTTGTTTTGGAAAACTGTTTATTTCTGTATTTCAACATGATTTAGAGCTTGTTTTTGGAAAAGTGTTTATTTCTGTGTTTCAACATGATTTAGAGCTTGTTTTTGGAAAAGTGTTTATTTCTGTATTTCAACATGATTTGGAGCTTGTTTTTTGGAAAAGTGTTTATTTTTCTGTGTTTCAACATGATTTAGAGCTTGTTTTTGGAAAAGTGTTTATTTCTGTATTTCAACATGATTTAGAGCTTGTTTTTGGAAAGTGTTTATTTCTGCATTTCAACATGATTTGGAACTTGTTTTGGAAAACTGTTTATTTCTGTATTTCAACATGATTTAGAGCTTGTTTTTGGAAAAGTGTTAATTTCTGTATTACAACATGAGTTGGAGCTTGTTTTTTGGAAAAGTGTTTATTTCTGTGTTTCAACATGATTTAGAGCTTGTTTTTGGAAAAGTGTTTATTTCTGCATTTCAACATGATTTGGAACTTGTTTTGGAAAAGTGTTTATTTCTGTATTTCAACATGATTTAGAGCTTGTTTTTGGAAAGTGTTTATTTCTGCATTTCAACATGATTTGGAACTTGTTTTGGAAAACTGTTTATTTCTGTATTTCAACATGATTTAGAGATTGTTTTTGGAAAAGTGTTAATTTCTGTATTACAACATGAGTTGGAGCTTGTTTTTTGGAAAAGTGTTTATTTCTGTGTTTCAACATGATTTAGAGCTTGTTTTTGGAAAAGTGTTTATTTCTGTGTTTCAACATGATTTAGAGCTTGTTTTTGGAAAAGTGTTTATTTATGTATTTCAACATGATTTGGAGCTTGTTTTTTGTAAAAGTGTTTATTTCTGTGTTTCAACATGATTTAGAGCTTGTTTTTTGGAAAAGTGTTTATTTCTGTGTTTCAACATGATTTAGAGCTTGTATTTGGAAAAGTGTTTATTTATGTATTTCAACATGATTTGGAGCTTGTTTTTGGAAAAGTGTTAATTTCTGTATTACAACATAATTTGGAGCTTGTTTTTTGGAAAAATGTTTATTTCTGTGTTTCAACATGATTTAGAGCTTGTTTTTGGAAAAGTGTTTATTTCTGTATTTCAACATGATTTGGAGCTTGTTTTTGGAAAGTGTTTACTTCTGTGTTACAACATGATCTGGAGCTTGTTTTTGGAAAGTGTTTATTTTTGCATTTCAACATGATTTGGAGCTTGTTTTTTGGAAAAGTGTTTATTTCTCTATTTCAACATTATTTAGAGCTTGTTTTTGGAAAAGTGTTTATTTCTTTATTTCAATATTGCAACTTGCTGAAAACTGTCCACAGTGTTCCTGTCATCCTGATTAAAGAGTCCTGAAAAATGTTCACTTACAGAGTGCATTAAACATGATTTAGAGCTTGTTTTTGGAAAAGTGTTTATTTCTGTATTTCAACATGATTTAGAGCTTGTTTTTGGAAAAGTGTTTATTTCTGCATTTCAACATGATTTGGAACTTGTTTTGGAAAACTGTTTATTTCTGTATTTCAACATGATTTGGAGCTTGTTTTTGGAAAAGTGTTAATTTCTGTATTACAACACAATTTGGAGCTTGTTTTTTGGAAAAGTGTTTATTTCTGTGTTTCAACATGATTTAGAGCTTGTTTTTGGAAAAGTGTTTATTTCTGTATTTCAACATGATTTGGAGCTTGTTTTTGGAAAAGTGTTTATTTCTGTATTTCAACATGATTTGGAGCTTGTTTTTGGAAAAGTGTTAATTTCTGTATTACAACATAATTTGGAGCTTGTTTTTTGGAAAAATGTTTATTTCTGTGTTTCAACATGATTTAGAGCTTGTTTTTGGAAAAGTGTTTATTTCTGTATTTCAACATGATTTGGAGCTTGTTTTTGGAAAGTGTTTATTTCTGTGTTACAACCTGATCTGGAGCTTGTTTTTGGAAAGTGTTTATTTCTGCATTTCAACATGATTTGGAGCTTGTTTTTTGGAAAAGTGTTTATTTCTCTATTTCAACATTATTTAGAGCTTGTTTTTGGAAAAGTGTTTATTTCTGTATTTCAATATTGCAACTTGCTGAAAACTGTCCACAGTGTTCCTGTCATCCTGATTAAAGAGTCCTGAAAAATGTTCACTTACAGAGTGCATTAAACATGATTTAGAGCTTGTTTTTGGAAAAGTGTTTATTTCTGTATTTCAACATGATTTAGAGCTTGTTTTTGGAAAAGTGTTTATTTCTGCATTTCAACATGATTTGGAACTTGTTTTGGAAAACTGTTTATTTCTGTATTTCAACATGATTTAGAGCTTGTTTTTGGAAAAGTGTTAATTTCTGTATTACAACATGATTTGGAGCTTGTTTTTGGAAAGTGTTTATTTCTATATTACAACATGATTTGGAGCTTGTTTTTGGAAAGTGTTTATTTCTGCATTTCAACATGATTTGGAACTTGTTTTGGAAAACTGTTTATTTCTGTATTTCAACATGATTTAGAGCTTGTTTTTGGAAAAGTGTTTATTTCTGTATTTCAACATGATTTGGAGCTTGTTTTTGGAAAAGTGTTAATTTCTGTATTACAACATGATTTGGAGCTTGTTTTTTGGAAAAGTGTTTATTTCTGTGTTTCAACATGATTTAGAGCTTGTTTTTGGAAAAGTGTTTATTTATGTATTTCAACATGATTTGGAGCTTGTTTTTTGTAAAAGTGTTTATTTCTGTGTTTCAACATGATTTAGAGCTTGTTTTTGGAAAAGTGTTTATTTCTATATTACAACATGATTTAGAGCTTGTTTTTGGAAAAGTGTTTATTTCTGTATTTCAACAAGATTTAGAGCTTGTTTTCTGGAAAAGTGTTTATTTCTGTTTTTCAATGTTGCAACTTGCTGAAAAATGTCCACAGTGTTCCTATTATCCTGATTAAACAGTACTGAAAAAAATTAAATTACAGAGTGCATCAAACATGATTTAGAGCTTGTTTTTGGAAAAGTGTTTATTTCTGTGTTTTAACATGATTTAGAGCTTGTTTTTGGAAAAGTGTTTATTTCTGTATTTCAACATGATTTAGAGCTTGTTTTTGGAAAAGTGTTTATTTCTGTATTTCAACATGATTTGGAGCTTGTTTTTGGAAAGTGTTTATTTCTATATTATAACATGATTTGGAGCTTGTTTTTGGAAAGTGTTTATTTCTGCATTTCAACATGATTTGGAACTTGTTTTGGAAAACTGTTTATTTCTGTATTTCAACATGATTTAGAGCTTGTTTTTGGAAAAGTGTTAATTTCTGTATTACAACATGATTTGGAGCTTGTTTTTTGGAAAAGTGTTTATTTTTCTGTGTTTCAACATGATTTGGAGCTTGTTTTTGGAAAGTGTTTATTTCTATATTACAACATGATTTGGAGCTTGTTTTTGGAAAGTGTTTATTTCTGCATTTCAACATGATTTGGAACTTGTTTTGGAAAACTGTTTATTTCTGTATTTCAACATGATTTAGAGCTTGTTTTTGGAAAAGTGTTTATTTCTGTATTTCAACATGATTTGGAACTTGTTTTTGGAAAAGTGTTAATTTCTGTATTACAACATGATTTGGAGCTTGTTTTTTGGAAAAGTGTTTATTTCTGTGTTTCAACATGATTTAGAGCTTGTTTTTGGAAAAGTGTTTATTTCTGCATTTCAACATGATTTGGAACTTGTTTTGGAAAACTGTTTATTTCTGTATTTCAACATGATTTAGAGCTTGTTTTTGGAAAAGTGTTTATTTCTGTATTTCAACATGATTTGGAACTTGTTTTTGGAAAAGTGTTAATTTCTGTATTACAACATGATTTGGAGCTTGTTTTTTGGAAAAGTGTTTATTTTTCTGTGTTTCAACATGATTTAGAGCTTGTTTTTGGAAAAGTGTTTATTTCTGTATTTCAACATGATTTAGAGCTTGTTTTTGGAAAGTGTTTATTTCTGCATTTCAACATGATTTGGAACTTGTTTTGGAAAACTGTTTATTTCTGTATTTCAACATGATTTAGAGCTTGTTTTTGGAAAAGTGTTAATTTCTGTATTACAACATGAGTTGGAGCTTGTTTTTTGGAAAAGTGTTTATTTCTGTGTTTCAACATGATTTAGAGCTTGTTTTTGGAAAAGTGTTTATTTCTGCATTTCAACATGATTTGGAACTTGTTTTGGAAAACTGTTTATTTCTGTATTTCAACATGATTTAGAGCTTGTTTTTGGAAAAGTGTTTATTTCTGTATTACAACATGATTTGGAGCTTGTTTTTTGGAAAAGTGTTTATTTTTCTGTGTTTCAACATGATTTAGAGCTTGTTTTTGGAAAAGTGTTTATTTCTGTATTTCAACATGATTTAGAGCTTGTTTTTGGAAAGTGTTTATTTCTGCATTTCAACATGATTTGGAACTTGTTTTGGAAAACTGTTTATTTCTGTATTTCAACATGATTTAGAGCTTGTTTTTGGAAAAGTGTTAATTTCTGTATTACAACATGAGTTGGAGCTTGTTTTTTGGAAAAGTGTTTATTTCTGTGTTTCAACATGATTTAGAGCTTGTTTTTGGAAAAGTGTATATTTCTGCATTTCAACATGATTTGGAACTTGTTTTGGAAAACTGTTTATTTCTGTATTTCAACATGATTTAGAGCTTGTTTTTGGAAAAGTGTTTATTTCTGTATTACAACATGATTTGGAGCTTGTTTTTTGGAAAAGTGTTTATTTTTCTGTGTTTCAACATGATTTAGAGCTTGTTTTTGGAAAAGTGTTTATTTCTGTATTTCAACATGATTTAGAGCTTGTTTTTGGAAAGTGTTTATTTCTGCATTTCAACATGATTTGGAACTTGTTTTGGAAAACTGTTTATTTCTGTATTTCAACATGATTTAGAGCTTGTTTTTGGAAAAGTGTTAATTTCTGTATTACAACATGATTTGGAGCTTGTTTTTTGGAAAAGTGTTTATTTTTCTGTGTTTCAACATGATTTGGAGCTTGTTTTTGGAAAGTGTTTATTTCTATATTACAACATGATTTGGAGCTTGTTTTTGGAAAGTGTTTATTTCTGCATTTCAACATGATTTGGAACTTGTTTTGGAAAACTGTTTATTTCTGTATTTCAACATGATTTAGAGCTTGTTTTTGGAAAAGTGTTTATTTCTGTATTTCAACATGATTTGGAACTTGTTTTTGGAAAAGTGTTAATTTCTGTATTACAACATGATTTGGAGCTTGTTTTTTGGAAAAGTGTTTATTTTTCTGTGTTTCAACATGATTTAGAGCTTGTTTTTGGAAAAGTGTTTATTTCTGAATTTCAACATGATTTAGAGCTTGTTTTTGGAAAGTGTTTATTTCTGCATTTCAACATGATTTGGAACTTGTTTTGGAAAACTGTTTATTTCTGTATTTCAACATGATTTAGAGCTTGTTTTTGGAAAAGTGTTAATTTCTGTATTACAACATGAGTTGGAGCTTGTTTTTTGGAAAAGTGTTTATTTCTGTGTTTCAACATGATTTAGAGCTTGTTTTTGGAAAAGTGTTTATTTCTGCATTTCAACATGATTTGGAACTTGTTTTGGAAAACTGTTTATTTCTGTATTTCAACATGATTTAGAGCTTGTTTTTGGAAAAGTGTTTATTTCTGTATTTCAACATGATTTGGAACTTGTTTTTGGAAAAGTGTTAATTTCTGTATTACAACATGATTTGGAGCTTGTTTTTTGGAAAAGTGTTTATTTTTCTGTGTTTCAACATGATTTAGAGCTTGTTTTTGGAAAAGTGTTTATTTCTGTATTTCAACATGATTTAGAGCTTGTTTTTGGAAAGTGTTTATTTCTGCATTTCAACATGATTTGGAACTTGTTTTGGAAAACTGTTTATTTCTGTATTTCAACATGATTTAGAGCTTGTTTTTGGAAAA
This sequence comes from Salvelinus fontinalis, assembly GCF_029448725.1. NCBI lineage: Eukaryota > Metazoa > Chordata > Actinopteri > Salmoniformes > Salmonidae > Salvelinus > Salvelinus fontinalis. Next base: position 199,285 of record NW_026600334.1, read on the forward strand.
GTGTTAATTTCTGTATTACAACATGAGTTGGAGCTTGTTTTTTGGAAAAGTGTTTATTTCTGTGTTTCAACATGATTTAGAGCTTGTTTTTGGAAAAGTGTTTATTTCTGCATTTCAACATGATTTGGAACTTGTTTTGGAAAACTGTTTATTTCTGTATTTCAACATGATTTAGAGCTTGTTTTTGGAAAAGTGTTTATTTCTGTATTTCAACATGATTTGGAACTTGTTTTTGGAAAAGTGTTAATTTCTGTATTACAACATGATTTGGAGCTTGTTTTTTGGAAAAGTGTTTATTTTTCTGTGTTTCAACATGATTTAGAGCTTGTTTTTGGAAAAGTGTTTATTTCTGTATTTCAACATGATTTAGAGCTTGTTTTTGGAAAGTGTTTATTTCTGCATTTCAACATGATTTGGAACTTGTTTTGGAAAACTGTTTATTTCTGTATTTCAACATGATTTAGAGCTTGTTTTTGGAAAAGTGTTAATTTCTGTATTACAACATGAGTTGGAGCTTGTTTTTTGGAAAAGTGTTTATTTCTGTGTTTCAACATGATTTAGAGCTTGTTTTTGGAAAAGTGTTTATTTCTGCATTTCAACATGATTTGGAACTTGTTTTGGAAAACTGTTTATTTCTGTATTTCAACATGATTTAGAGCTTGTTTTTGGAAAAGTGTTTATTTCTGTATTACAACATGATTTGGAGCTTGTTTTTTGGAAAAGTGTTTATTTTTCTGTGTTTCAACATGATTTAGAGCTTGTTTTTGGAAAAGTGTTTATTTCTGTATTTCAACATGATTTAGAGCTTGTTTTTGGAAAGTGTTTATTTCTGCATTTCAACATGATTTGGAACTTGTTTTGGAAAACTGTTTATTTCTGTATTTCAACATGATTTAGAGCTTGTTTTTGGAAAAGTGTTAATTTCTGTATTACAACATGAGTTGGAGCTTGTTTTTTGGAAAAGTGTTTATTTCTGTGTTTCAACATGATTTAGAGCTTGTTTTTGGAAAAGTGTTTATTTCTGCATTTCAACATGATTTGGAACTTGTTTTGGAAAACTGTTTATTTCTGTATTTCAACATGATTTAGAGCTTGTTTTTGGAAAAGTGTTTATTTCTGTATTACAACATGATTTGGAGCTTGTTTTTTGGAAAAGTGTTTATTTTTCTGTGTTTCAACATGATTTAGAGCTTGTTTTTGGAAAAGTGTTTATTTCTGTATTTCAACATGATTTAGAGCTTGTTTTTGGAAAGTGTTTATTTCTGCATTTCAACATGATTTGGAACTTGTTTTGGAAAACTGTTTATTTCTGTATTTCAACATGATTTAGAGCTTGTTTTTGGAAAAGTGTTAATTTCTGTATTACAACATGAGTTGGAGCTTGTTTTTTGGAAAAGTGTTTATTTCTGTGTTTCAACATGATTTAGAGCTTGTTTTTGGAAAAGTGTTTATTTATGTATTTCAACATGATTTGGAGCTTGTTTTTTGTAAAAGTGTTTATTTCTGTGTTTCAACATGATTTAGAGCTTGTTTTTGGAAAAGTGTTTATTTCTATATTACAACATGATTTAGAGCTTGTTTTTGGAAAAGTGTTTATTTCTGTATTTCAACAAGATTTAGAGCTTGTTTTCTGGAAAAGTGTTTATTTCTGTTTTTCAATGTTGCAACTTGCTGAAAAATGTCCACAGTGTTCCTATTATCCTGATTAAACAGTACTGAAAAAATTAAATTACAGAGTGCATCAAACATGATTTAGAGCTTGTTTTTGGAAAAGTGTTTATTTCTGTGTTTTAACATGATTTAGAGCTTGTTTTTGGAAAAGTGTTTATTTCTGTATTTCAACATGATTTGGAGCTTGTTTTTGGAAAGTGTTTATTTCTATATTACAACATGATTTGGAGCTTGTTTTTTGGAAAAGTGTTTATTTCTGTATTTCAACATGATTTGGAGCTTGTTTTTTGGAAAAGTGTTTATTTCTGTGTTTCAACATGATTTAGAGCTTGTTTTTGGAAAAGTGTTTATTTCTATATTACAACATGATTTGGAGCTTGTTTTTTGGAAAAGTGTTTATTTCTGTATTTCAACATGATTTGGAGCTTGTTTTTTGGAAAAGTGTTTATTTCTGTGTTTCAACATGATTTAGAGCTTGTTTTTGGAAAAGTTTTTATTTCTGTATTTCAACATGATTTGGAGCTTGTTTTTGGAAAAGTGTTTATTTCTGTATTTCAACATGATTTGGAGCTTGTTTTTGGAAAGTGTTTATTTCTATATTACAACATGATTTGGAGCTTGTTTTTTGGAAAAGTGTTTATTTCTGTATTTCAATATTGCAACTTGCTGAAAACTGTCCACAGTGTTCCTATTATCCTGATTGAACAGCACTGAAAAAAATTCACTTACAGAGTGCATCAAACATGATTTAGAGCTTGTTTTTGGAAAGTGTTTATTTCTGCATTTCAACATGATTTGGTACTTGTTTTGGAAAACTGTTTATTTCTGTATTTCAACATGATTTAGAGCTTGTTTTTGGAAAAGTGTTTATTTCTGTGTTTCAACATGATTTAGAGCTTGTTTTTGGAAAAGTGTTTATTTCTGTATTTCAACATGATTTGGAGCTTGTTTTTGGAAAAGTGTTTATTTCTGTATTACAATGTTGCAACTTGATCAAAACTGTCCACAGTGTTCCTGTCATCCTGATTAAAGAGTCCTGAAAAATGTTCACTTGCAGAGTGCATTAAACATCATTTAGAGCTTGTTTTTGGAAAAGTGTTAATTTCTGTATTACAACATGATTTGGAGCTTGTTTTTGGAAAGTGTTTATTTCTATATTACAACATGATTTGGAGCTTGTTTTTGGAAAAGTGTTTATTTCTGCATTTCAACATGATTTGGAACTTGTTTTGGAAAACTGTTTATTTCTGTATTTCAACATGATTTAGAGCTTGTTTTTGGAAAAGTGTTTATTTCTGTATTTCAACATGATTTGGAACTTGTTTTTGGAAAAGTGTTAATTTCTGTATTACAACATGATTTGGAGCTTGTTTTTTGGAAAAGTGTTTATTTTTCTGTGTTTCAACATGATTTAGAGCTTGTTTTTGGAAAAGTGTTTATTTCTGTATTTCAACATGATTTAGAGCTTGTTTTTGGAAAGTGTTTATTTCTGCATTTCAACATGATTTGGAACTTGTTTTGGAAAACTGTTTATTTCTGTATTTCAACATGATTTAGAGCTTGTTTTTGGAAAAGTGTTTATTTCTGTATTTCAACATGATTTGGAGCTTGTTTTTGGAAAAGTGTTAATTTCTGTATTACAACATGATTTGGAGCTTGTTTTTTGGAAAAGTGTTTATTTCTGTGTTTCAACATGATTTAGAGCTTGTTTTTGGAAAAGTGTTTATTTATGTATTTCAACATGATTTGGAGCTTGTTTTTTGTAAAAGTGTTTATTTCTGTGTTTCAACATGATTTAGAGCTTGTTTTTGGAAAAGTGTTTATTTCTATATTACAACATGATTTAGAGCTTGTTTTTGGAAAAGTGTTTATTTCTGTATTTCAACAAGATTTAGAGCTTGTTTTCTGGAAAAGTGTTTATTTCTGTTTTTCAATGTTGCAACTTGCTGAAAAATGTCCACAGTGTTCCTGTCATCCTGATTAAAGAGTCCTGAAAAATGTTCACTTACAGAGTGCATTAAACATGATTTAGAGCTTGTTTTTGGAAAAGTGTTTATTTCTGTGTTTCAACATGATTTAGAGCTTGTTTTTGGAAAAGTGTTTATTTATGTATTTCAACATGATTTGGAGCTTGTTTTTTGTAAAAGTGTTTATTTCTGTGTTTCAACATGATTTAGAGCTTGTTTTTGGAAAAGTGTTTATTTCTATATTACAACATGATTTAGAGCTTGTTTTTGGAAAAGTGTTTATTTCTGTATTTCAACAAGATTTAGAGCTTGTTTTCTGGAAAAGTGTTTATTTCTGTTTTTCAATGTTGCAACTTGCTGAAAAATGTCCACAGTGTTCCTATTATCCTGATTAAACAGTACTGAAAAAAATTAAATTACAGAGTGCATCAAACATGATTTAGAGCTTGTTTTTGGAAAAGTGTTTATTTCTGTGTTTTAACATGATTTAGAGCTTGTTTTTGGAAAAGTGTTTATTTCTGTATTTCAACATGATTTAGAGCTTGTTTTTGGAAAAGTGTTTATTTCTGTATTTCAACATGATTTGGAGCTTGTTTTTGGAAAGTGTTTATTTCTATATTATAACATGATTTGGAGCTTGTTTTTGGAAAGTGTTTATTTCTGCATTTCAACATGATTTGGAACTTGTTTTGGAAAACTGTTTATTTCTGTATTTCAACATGATTTAGAGCTTGTTTTTGGAAAAGTGTTAATTTCTGTATTACAACATGATTTGGAGCTTGTTTTTTGGAAAAGTGTTTATTTTTCTGTGTTTCAACATGATTTGGAGCTTGTTTTTGGAAAGTGTTTATTTCTATATTACAACATGATTTGGAGCTTGTTTTTGGAAAGTGTTTATTTCTGCATTTCAACATGATTTGGAACTTGTTTTGGAAAACTGTTTATTTCTGTATTTCAACATGATTTAGAGCTTGTTTTTGGAAAAGTGTTTATTTCTGTATTTCAACATGATTTGGAACTTGTTTTTGGAAAAGTGTTAATTTCTGTATTACAACATGATTTGGAGCTTGTTTTTTGGAAAAGTGTTTATTTTTCTGTGTTTCAACATGATTTAGAGCTTGTTTTTGGAAAAGTGTTTATTTCTGTATTTCAACATGATTTAGAGCTTGTTTTTGGAAAGTGTTTATTTCTGCATTTCAACATGATTTGGAACTTGTTTTGGAAAACTGTTTATTTCTGTATTTCAACATGATTTAGAGCTTGTTTTTGGAAAAGTGTTAATTTCTGTATTACAACATGAGTTGGAGCTTGTTTTTTGGAAAAGTGTTTATTTCTGTGTTTCAACATGATTTAGAGCTTGTTTTTGGAAAAGTGTTTATTTCTGCATTTCAACATGATTTGGAACTTGTTTTGGAAAACTGTTTATTTCTGTATTTCAACATGATTTAGAGCTTGTTTTTGGAAAAGTGTTTATTTCTGTATTTCAACATGATTTGGAACTTGTTTTTGGAAAAGTGTTAATTTCTGTATTACAACATGATTTAGAGCTTGTTTTTGGAAAGTGTTTATTTCTGCATTTCAACATGATTTGGAACTTGTTTTGGAAAACTGTTTATTTCTGTATTTCAACATGATTTAGAGCTTGTTTTTGGAAAAGTGTTAATTTCTGTATTACAACATGAGTTGGAGCTTGTTTTTTGGAAAAGTGTTTATTTCTGTGTTTCAACATGATTTAGAGCTTGTTTTTGGAAAAGTGTTTATTTCTGCATTTCAACATGATTTGGAACTTGTTTTGGAAAACTGTTTATTTCTGTATTTCAACATGATTTAGAGCTTGTTTTTGGAAAAGTGTTTATTTCTGTATTTCAACATGAATTGGAACTTGTTTTTGGAAAAGTGTTAATTTCTGTATTACAACATGATTTGGAGCTTGTTTTTTGGAAAAGTGTTTATTTTTCTGTGTTTCAACATGATTTAGAGCTTGTTTTTGGAAAAGTGTTTATTTCTGTATTTCAACATGATTTAGAGCTTGTTTTTGGAAAGTGTTTATTTCTGCATTTCAACATGATTTGGAACTTGTTTTGGAAAACTGTTTATTTCTGTATTTCAACATGATTTAGAGCTTGTTTTTGGAAAAGTGTTAATTTCTGTATTACAACATGAGTTGGAGCTTGTTTTTTGGAAAAGTGTTTATTTCTGTGTTTCAACATGATTTAGAGCTTGTTTTTGGAAAAGTGTTTATTTATGTATTTCAACATGATTTGGAGCTTGTTTTTTGTAAAAGTGTTTATTTCTGTGTTTCAACATGATTTAGAGCTTGTTTTTGGAAAAGTGTTTATTTCTATATTACAACATGATTTAGAGCTTGTTTTTGGAAAAGTGTTTATTTCTGTATTTCAACAAGATTTAGAGCTTGTTTTCTGGAAAAGTGTTTATTTCTGTTTTTCAATGTTGCAACTTGCTGAAAAATGTCCACAGTGTTCCTATTATCCTGATTAAACAGTACTGAAAAAATTCACTTACAGAGTGCATCAAACATGATTTAGAGCTTGTTTTTGGAAAAGTGTTTATTTCTGTGTTTTAACATGATTTAGAGCTTGTTTTTGGAAAAGTGTTTATTTCTGTATTTCAACATGATTTGGAGCTTGTTTTTGGAAAGTGTTTATTTCTATATTACAACATGATTTGGAGCTTGTTTTTTGGAAAAGTGTTTACTTCTGTATTTCAACATGATTTGGAGCTTGTTTTTTGGAAAAGTGTTTATTTCTGTGTTTCAACATGATTTAGAGCTTGTTTTTGGAAAAGTGTTTATTTCTATATTACAACATGATTTGGAGCTTGTTTTTTGGAAAAGTGTTTATTTCTGTATTTCAACATGATTTGGAGCTTGTTTTTTGGAAAAGTGTTTATTTCTGTGTTTCAACATGATTTAGAGCTTGTTTTTGGAAAAGTGTTTATTTCTGTATTTCAACATGATTTGGAGCTTGTTTTTGGAAAAGTGTTTATTTCTGTATTTCAACATGATTTGGAGCTTGTTTTTGGAAAGTGTTTATTTCTATATTACAACATGATTTGGAGCTTGTTTTTTGGAAAAGTGTTTATTTCTGTATTTCAATATTGCAACTTGCTGAAAACTGTCCACAGTGTTCCTATTATCCTGATTGAACAGCACTGAAAAAAATTCACTTACAGAGTGCATCAAACATGATTTAGAGCTTGTTTTTGGAAAGTGTTTATTTCTGCATTTCAACATGATTTGGTACTTGTTTTGGAAAACTGTTTATTTCTGTATTTCAACATGATTTAGAGCTTGTTTTTGGAAAAGTGTTTATTTCTGTGTTTCAACATGATTTAGAGCTTGTTTTTGGAAAAGTGTTTATTTCTGTATTTCAACATGATTTGGAGCTTGTTTTTGGAAAAGTGTTTATTTCTGTATTACAATGTTGCAACTTGCTGAAAACTGTCCACAGTGTTCCTGTCATCCTGATTAAAGAGTCCTGAAAAATGTTCACTTGCAGATTGCATTAAACATCATTTAGAGCTTGTTTTTGGAAAAGTGTTAATTTCTGTATTACAACATGATTTGGAGCTTGTTTTTGGAAAGTGTTTATTTCTATATTACAACATGATTTGGAGCTTGTTTTTGGAAAGTGTTTATTTCTGCATTTCAACATGATTTGGAACTTGTTTTGGAAAACTGTTTATTTCTGTATTTCAACATGATTTAGAGCTTGTTTTTGGAAAAGTGTTAATTTCTGTATTACAACATGAGTTGGAGCTTGTTTTTTGGAAAAGTGTTTATTTCTGTGTTTCAACATGATTTAGAGCTTGTTTTTGGAAAAGTGTTTATTTATGTATTTCAACATGATTTGGAGCTTGTTTTTTGTAAAAGTGTTTATTTCTGTGTTTCAACATGATTTAGAGCTTGTTTTTGGAAAAGTGTTTATTTCTATATTACAACATGATTTAGAGCTTGTTTTTGGAAAAGTGTTTATTTCTGTATTTCAACAAGATTTAGAGCTTGTTTTCTGGAAAAGTGTTTATTTCTGTTTTTCAATGTTGCAACTTGCTGAAAAATGTCCACAGTGTTCCTATTATCCTGATTAAACAGTACTGAAAAAATTCACTTACAGAGTGCATCAAACATGATTTAGAGCTTGTTTTTGGAAAAGTGTTTATTTCTGTGTTTTAACATGATTTAGAGCTTGTTTTTGGAAAAGTGTTTATTTCTGTATTTCAACATGATTTGGAGCTTGTTTTTGGAAAGTGTTTATTTCTATATTACAACATGATTTGGAGCTTGTTTTTTGGAAAAGTGTTTACTTCTGTATTTCAACATGATTTGGAGCTTGTTTTTTGGAAAAGTGTTTATTTCTGTGTTTCAACATGATTTAGAGCTTGTTTTTGGAAAAGTGTTTATTTCTATATTACAACATGATTTGGAGCTTGTTTTTTGGAAAAGTGTTTATTTCTGTATTTCAACATGATTTGGAGCTTGTTTTTTGGAAAAGTGTTTATTTCTGTGTTTCAACATGATTTAGAGCTTGTTTTTGGAAAAGTGTTTATTTCTGTATTTCAACATGATTTGGAGCTTGTTTTTGGAAAAGTGTTTATTTCTGTATTTCAACATGATTTGGAGCTTGTTTTTGGAAAGTGTTTATTTCTATATTACAACATGATTTGGAGCTTGTTTTTTGGAAAAGTGTTTATTTCTGTATTTCAATATTGCAACTTGCTGAAAACTGTCCACAGTGTTCCTATTATCCTGATTGAACAGCACTGAAAAAAATTCACTTACAGAGTGCATCAAACATGATTTAGAGCTTGTTTTTGGAAAGTGTTTATTTCTGCATTTCAACATGATTTGGTACTTGTTTTGGAAAACTGTTTATTTCTGTATTTCAACATGATTTAGAGCTTGTTTTTGGAAAAGTGTTTATTTCTGTGTTTCAACATGATTTAGAGCTTGTTTTTGGAAAAGTGTTTATTTCTGTATTTCAACATGATTTGGAGCTTGTTTTTGGAAAAGTGTTTATTTCTGTATTACAATGTTGCAACTTGCTGAAAACTGTCCACAGTGTTCCTGTCATCCTGATTAAAGAGTCCTGAAAAATGTTCACTTGCAGATTGCATTAAACATCATTTAGAGCTTGTTTTTGGAAAAGTGTTAATTTCTGTATTACAACATGATTTGGAGCTTGTTTTTGGAAAGTGTTTATTTCTATATTACAACATGATTTGGAGCTTGTTTTTGGAAAGTGTTTATTTCTGCATTTCAACATGATTTGGAACTTGTTTTGGAAAACTGTTTATTTCTGTATTTCAACATGATTTAGAGCTTGTTTTTGGAAAAGTGTTTATTTCTGTATTTCAACATGATTTGGAACTTGTTTTTGGAAAAGTGTTAATTTCTGTATTACAACATGATTTGGAGCTTGTTTTTTGGAAAAGTGTTTATTTTTCTGTGTTTCAACATGATTTAGAGCTTGTTTTTGGAAAGTGTTTATTTCTGCATTTCAACATGATTTGGAACTTGTTTTGGAAAACTGTTTATTTCTGTATTTCAACATGATTTAGAGCTTGTTTTTGGAAAAGTGTTTATTTCTGTATTTCAACATGATTTGGAACTTGTTTTTGGAAAAGTGTTAATTTCTGTATTACAACATGATTTGGAGCTTGTTTTTTGGAAAAGTGTTTATTTTTCTGTGTTTCAACATGATTTAGAGCTTGTTTTTGGAAAAGTGTTTATTTCTGTATTTCAACATGATTTAGAGCTTGTTTTTGGAAAGTGTTTATTTCTGCATTTCAACATGATTTGGAACTTGTTTTGGAAAACTGTTTATTTCTGTATTTCAACATGATTTAGAGCTTGTTTTTGGAAAAGTGTTTATTTCTGTATTTCAACATGATTTGGAGCTTGTTTTTGGAAAAGTGTTAATTTCTGTATTACAACATGATTTGGAGCTTGTTTTTTGGAAAAGTGTTTATTTCTGTGTTTCAACATGATTTAGAGCTTGTTTTTGGAAAAGTGTTTATTTATGTATTTCAACATGATTTGGAGCTTGTTTTTTGTAAAAGTGTTTATTTCTGTGTTTCAACATGATTTAGAGCTTGTTTTTGGAAAAGTGTTTATTTCTATATTACAACATGATTTAGAGCTTGTTTTTGGAAAAGTGTTTATTTCTGTATTTCAACAAGATTTAGAGCTTGTTTTCTGGAAAAGTGTTTATTTCTGTTTTTCAATGTTGCAACTTGCTGAAAAATGTCCACAGTGTTCCTGTCATCCTGATTAAAGAGTCCTGAAAAATGTTCACTTACAGAGTGCATTAAACATGATTTAGAGCTTGTTTTTGGAAAAGTGTTTATTTCTGTATTTCAACATGATTTAGAGCTTGTTTTTGGAAAAGTGTTTATTTCTGCATTTCAACATGATTTGGAACTTGTTTTGGAAAACTGTTTATTTCTGTATTTCAACATGATTTAGAGCTTGTTTTTGGAAAAGTGTTTATTTCTGTATTTCAACATGATTTAGAGCTTGTTTTTGGAAAGTGTTTATTTCTGCATTTCAACATGATTTGGAACTTGTTTTGGAAAACTGTTTATTTCTGTATTTCAACATGATTTAGAGCTTGTTTTTGGAAAAGTGTTAATTTCTGTATTACAACATGAGTTGGAGCTTGTTTTTTGGAAAAGTGTTTATTTCTGTGTTTCAACATGATTTAGAGCTTGTTTTTGGAAAAGTGTTTATTTATGTATTTCAACATGATTTGGAGCTTGTTTTTTGTAAAAGTGTTTATTTCTGTGTTTCAACATGATTTAGAGCTTGTTTTTGGAAAAGTGTTTATTTCTATATTACAACATGATTTAGAGCTTGTTTTTGGAAAAGTGTTTATTTCTGTATTTCAACAAGATTTAGAGCTTGTTTTCTGGAAAAGTGTTTATTTCTGTTTTTCAATGTTGCAACTTGCTGAAAAATGTCCACAGTGTTCCTGTCATCCTGATTAAAGAGTCCTGAAAAATGTTCACTTACAGAGTGCATTAAACATGATTTAGAGCTTGTTTTTGGAAAAGTGTTTATTTCTGTATTTCAACATGATTTAGAGCTTGTTTTTGGAAAAGTGTTTATTTCTGCATTTCAACATGATTTGGAACTTGTTTTGGAAAACTGTTTATTTCTGTATTTCAACATGATTTAGAGCTTGTTTTTGGAAAAGTGTTTATTTCTGTATTTCAACATGATTTAGAGCTTGTTTTTGGAAAAGTGTTAATTTCTGTATTACAACATGAGTTGGAGCTTGTTTTTTGGAAAAGTGTTTATTTCTGTGTTTCAACATGATTTAGAGCTTGTTTTTGGAAAAGTGTTTATTTATGTATTTCAACATGATTTGGAGCTTGTTTTTTGTAAAAGTGTTTATTTCTGTGTTTCAACATGATTTAGAGCTTGTTTTTGGAAAAGTGTTTATTTCTATATTACAACATGATTTAGAGCTTGTTTTTGGAAAAGTGTTTATTTCTGTATTTCAACAAGATTTAGAGCTTGTTTTCTGGAAAAGTGTTTATTTCTGTTTTTCAATGTTGCAACTTGCTGAAAAATGTCCACAGTGTTCCTATTATCCTGATTAAACAGTACTGAAAAAAATTAAATTACAGAGTGCATCAAACATGATTTAGAGCTTGATTTTGGAAAAGTGTTTATTTCTGTGTTTTAACATGATTTAGAGCTTGTTTTTGGAAAAGTGTTTATTTCTGTATTTCAACATGATTTGGGGCTTGTTTTTGGAAAGTGTTTATTTCTATATTACAACATGATTTGGAGCTTGTTTTTTGGAAAAGTGTTTATTTCTGTATTTCAACATGATTTGGAGCTTGTTTTTTGGAAAAGTGTTTATTTCTGTGTTTCAACATGATTTAGAGCTTGTTTTTGGAAAAGTGTTTATTTCTGTGTTTCAACATGATTTAGAGCTTGTTTTTGGAAAAGTGTTTATTTCTGTATTTCAACATGATTTGGAGCTTGTTTTTGGAAAAGTGTTTATTTCTGTATTACAATGTTGCAACTTGCTGAAAACTGTCCACAGTGTTCCTGTCATCCTGATTAAAGAGTCCTGAAAAATGTTCACTTGCAGAGTGCATTAAACATCATTTAGAGCTTGTTTTTGGAAAAGTGTTAATTTCTGTATTACAACATGATTTGGAGCTTGTTTTTGGAAAGTGTTTATTTCTATATTACAACATGATTTGGAGCTTGTTTTTGGAAAGTGTTTATTTCTGCATTTCAACATGATTTGGAACTTGTTTTGGAAAACTGTTTATTTCTGTATTTCAACATGATTTAGAGCTTGTTTTTGGAAAAGTGTTTATTTCTGTATTTCAACATGATTTGGAGCTTGTTTTTGGAAAGTGTTTATTTCTATATTACAACATGATTTGGAGCTTGTTTTTTGGAAAAGTGTTTATTTCTGTATTTCAATATTGCAACTTGCTGAAAACTGTCCACAGTGTTCCTATTATCCTGATTGAACAGCACTGAAAAAAATTCACTTACAGAGTGCATCAAACATGATTTAGAGCTTGTTTTTGGAAAGTGTTTATTTCTGCATTTCAACATGATTTGGTACTTGTTTTGGAAAACTGTTTATTTCTGTATTTCAACATGATTTAGAGCTTGTTTTTGGAAAAGTGTTTATTTCTGTGTTTCAACATGATTTAGAGCTTGTTTTTGGAAAAGTGTTTATTTCTGTATTTCAACATGATTTGGAGCTTGTTTTTGGAAAAGTGTTTATTTCTGTATTACAATGTTGCAACTTGCTGAAAACTGTCCACAGTGTTCCTGTCATCCTGATTAAAGAGTCCTGAAAAATGTTCACTTGCAGAGTGCATTAAACATCATTTAGAGCTTGTTTTTGGAAAAGTGTTAATTTCTGTATTACAACATGATTTGGAGCTTGTTTTTGGAAAGTGTTTATTTCTATATTACAACATGATTTGGAGCTTGTTTTTGGAAAGTGTTTATTTCTGCATTTCAACATGATTTGGAACTTGTTTTGGAAAACTGTTTATTTCTGTATTTCAACATGATTTAGAGCTTGTTTTTGGAAAAGTGTTTATTTCTGTATTTCAACATGATTTGGAACTTGTTTTTGGAAAAGTGTTAATTTCTGTATTACAACATGATTTGGAGCTTGTTTTTTGGAAAAGTGTTTATTTTTCTGTGTTTCAACATGATTTAGAGCTTGTTTTTGGAAAAGTGTTTATTTCTGTATTTCAACATGATTTAGAGCTTGTTTTTGGAAAGTGTTTATTTCTGCATTTCAACATGATTTGGAACTTGTTTTGGAAAACTGTTTATTTCTGTATTTCAACATGATTTAGAGCTTGTTTTTGGAAAAGTGTTTATTTCTGTATTTCAACATGATTTGGAACTTGTTTTTGGAAAAGTGTTTATTTCTATATTTCAACATGATTTAGAGCTTGTTTTTGGAAAGTGTTTATTTCTGCATTTCAACATGATTTGGAACTTGTTTTGGAAAACTGTTTATTTCTGTATTTCAACATGATTTAGAGCTTGTTTTTGGAAAAGTGTTAATTTCTGTATTACAACATGAGTTGGAGCTTGTTTTTTGGAAAAGTGTTTATTTCTGTGTTTCAACATGATTTAGAGCTTGTTTTTGGAAAAGTGTTTATTTCTGCATTTCAACATGATTTGGAACTTGTTTTGGAAAACTGTTTATTTCTGTATTTCAACATGATTTAGAGCTTGTTTTTGGAAAAGTGTTTATTTCTGTATTACAACATGATTTGGAGCTTGTTTTTTGGAAAAGTGTTTATTTTTCTGTGTTTCAACATGATTTAGAGCTTGTTTTTGGAAAAGTGTTTATTTCTGTATTTCAACATGATTTAGAGCTTGTTTTTGGAAAGTGTTTATTTCTGCATTTCAACATGATTTGGAACTTGTTTTGGAAAACTGTTTATTTCTGTATTTCAACATGATTTAGAGCTTGTTTTTGGAAAAGTGTTAATTTCTGAATTACAACATGAGTTGGAGCTTGTTTTTTGGAAAAGTGTTTATTTCTGTGTTTCAACATGATTTAGAGCTTGTTTTTGGAAAAGTGTTTATTTATGTATTTCAACATGATTTGGAGCTTGTTTTTTGTAAAAGTGTTTATTTCTGTGTTTCAACATGATTTAGAGCTTGTTTTTGGAAAAGTGTTTATTTCTATATTACAACATGATTTAGAGCTTGTTTTTGGAAAAGTGTTTATTTCTGTATTTCAACAAGATTTAGAGCTTGTTTTCTGGAAAAGTGTTTATTTCTGTTTTTCAATGTTGCAACTTGCTGAAAAATGTCCACAGTGTTCCTATTATCCTGATTAAACAGTACTGAAAAAATTAAATTACAGAGTGCATCAAACATGATTTAGAGCTTGTTTTTGGAAAAGTGTTTATTTCTGTGTTTTAACATGATTTAGAGCTTGTTTTTGGAAAAGTGTTTATTTCTGTATTTCAACATGATTTGGAGCTTGTTTTTGGAAAGTGTTTATTTCTATATTACAACATGATTTGGAGCTTGTTTTTTGGAAAAGTGTTTATTTCTGTATTTCAACATGATTTGGAGCTTGTTTTTTGGAAAAGTGTTTATTTCTGTGTTTCAACATGATTTAGAGCTTGTTTTTGGAAAAGTGTTTATTTCTATATTACAACATGATTTGGAGCTTGTTTTTTGGAAAAGTGTTTATTTCTGTATTTCAACATGATTTGGAGCTTGTTTTTTGGAAAAGTGTTTATTTCTGTGTTTCAACATGATTTAGAGCTTGTTTTTGGAAAAGTTTTTATTTCTGTATTTCAACATGATTTGGAGCTTGTTTTTGGAAAAGTGTTTATTTCTGTATTTCAACATGATTTGGAGCTTGTTTTTGGAAAGTGTTTATTTCTATATTACAACATGATTTGGAGCTTGTTTTTTGGAAAAGTGTTTATTTCTGTATTTCAATATTGCAACTTGCTGAAAACTGTCCACAGTGTTCCTATTATCCTGATTGAACAGCACTGAAAAAAATTCACTTACAGAGTGCATCAAACATGATTTAGAGCTTGTTTTTGGAAAGTGTTTATTTCTGCATTTCAACATGATTTGGTACTTGTTTTGGAAAACTGTTTATTTCTGTATTTCAACATGATTTAGAGCTTGTTTTTGGAAAAGTGTTTATTTCTGTGTTTCAACATGATTTAGAGCTTGTTTTTGGAAAAGTGTTTATTTCTGTATTTCAACATGATTTGGAGCTTGTTTTTGGAAAAGTGTTTATTTCTGTATTACAATGTTGCAACTTGCTGAAAACTGTCCACAGTGTTCCTGTCATCCTGATTAAAGAGTCCTGAAAAATGTTCACTTGCAGAGTGCATTAAACATCATTTAGAGCTTGTTTTTGGAAAAGTGTTAATTTCTGTATTACAACATGATTTGGAGCTTGTTTTTGGAAAGTGTTTATTTCTATATTACAACATGATTTGGAGCTTGTTTTTGGAAAAGTGTTTATTTCTGCATTTCAACATGATTTGGAACTTGTTTTGGAAAACTGTTTATTTCTGTATTTCAACATGATTTAGAGCTTGTTTTTGGAAAAGTGTTTATTTCTGTATTTCAACATGATTTGGAACTTGTTTTTGGAAAAGTGTTAATTTCTGTATTACAACATGATTTGGAGCTTGTTTTTTGGAAAAGTGTTTATTTTTCTGTGTTTCAACATGATTTAGAGCTTGTTTTTGGAAAAGTGTTTATTTCTGTATTTCAACATGATTTAGAGCTTGTTTTTGGAAAGTGTTTATTTCTGCATTTCAACATGATTTGGAACTTGTTTTGGAAAACTGTTTATTTCTGTATTTCAACATGATTTAGAGCTTGTTTTTGGAAAAGTGTTTATTTCTGTATTTCAACATGATTTGGAGCTTGTTTTTGGAAAAGTGTTAATTTCTGTATTACAACATGATTTGGAGCTTGTTTTTTGGAAAAGTGTTTATTTCTGTGTTTCAACATGATTTAGAGCTTGTTTTTGGAAAAGTGTTTATTTATGTATTTCAACATGATTTGGAGCTTGTTTTTTGTAAAAGTGTTTATTTCTGTGTTTCAACATGATTTAGAGCTTGTTTTTGGAAAAGTGTTTATTTCTATATTACAACATGATTTAGAGCTTGTTTTTGGAAAAGTGTTTATTTCTGTATTTCAACAAGATTTAGAGCTTGTTTTCTGGAAAAGTGTTTATTTCTGTTTTTCAATGTTGCAACTTGCTGAAAAATGTCCACAGTGTTCCTGTCATCCTGATTAAAGAGTCCTGAAAAATGTTCACTTACAGAGTGCATTAAACATGATTTAGAGCTTGTTTTTGGAAAAGTGTTTATTTCTGTGTTTCAACATGATTTAGAGCTTGTTTTTGGAAAAGTGTTTATTTATGTATTTCAACATGATTTGGAGCTTGTTTTTTGTAAAAGTGTTTATTTCTGTGTTTCAACATGATTTAGAGCTTGTTTTTGGAAAAGTGTTTATTTCTATATTACAACATGATTTAGAGCTTGTTTTTGGAAAAGTGTTTATTTCTGTATTTCAACAAGATTTAGAGCTTGTTTTCTGGAAAAGTGTTTATTTCTGTTTTTCAATGTTGCAACTTGCTGAAAAATGTCCACAGTGTTCCTGTCATCCTGATTAAAGAGTCCTGAAAAATGTTCACTTACAGAGTGCATTAAACATGATTTAGAGCTTGTTTTTGGAAAAGTGTTTATTTCTGTGTTTCAACATGATTTAGAGCTTGTTTTTGGAAAAGTGTTTATTTATGTATTTCAACATGATTTGGAGCTTGTTTTTTGTAAAAGTGTTTATTTCTGTGTTTCAACATGATTTAGAGCTTGTTTTTGGAAAAGTGTTTATTTCTATATTACAACATGATTTAGAGCTTGTTTTTGGAAAAGTGTTTATTTCTGTATTTCAACAAGATTTAGAGCTTGTTTTCTGGAAAAGTGTTTATTTCTGTTTTTCAATGTTGCAACTTGCTGAAAAATGTCCACAGTGTTCCTATTATCCTGATTAAACAGTACTGAAAAAAATTAAATTACAGAGTGCATCAAACATGATTTAGAGCTTGTTTTTGGAAAAGTGTTTATTTCTGTGTTTTAACATGATTTAGAGCTTGTTTTTGGAAAAGTGTTTATTTCTGTATTTCAACATGATTTAGAGCTTGTTTTTGGAAAAGTGTTTATTTCTGTATTTCAACATGATTTGGAGCTTGTTTTTGGAAAGTGTTTATTTCTATATTATAACATGATTTGGAGCTTGTTTTTGGAAAGTGTTTATTTCTGCATTTCAACATGATTTGGAACTTGTTTTGGAAAACTGTTTATTTCTGTATTTCAACATGATTTAGAGCTTGTTTTTGGAAAAGTGTTAATTTCTGTATTACAACATGATTTGGAGCTTGTTTTTTGGAAAAGTGTTTATTTTTCTGTGTTTCAACATGATTTGGAGCTTGTTTTTGGAAAGTGTTTATTTCTATATTACAACATGATTTGGAGCTTGTTTTTGGAAAGTGTTTATTTCTGCATTTCAACATGATTTGGAACTTGTTTTGGAAAACTGTTTATTTCTGTATTTCAACATGATTTAGAGCTTGTTTTTGGAAAAGTGTTTATTTCTGTATTTCAACATGATTTGGAACTTGTTTTTGGAAAAGTGTTAATTTCTGTATTACAACATGATTTGGAGCTTGTTTTTTGGAAAAGTGTTTATTTTTCTGTGTTTCAACATGATTTAGAGCTTGTTTTTGGAAAAGTGTTTATTTCTGTATTTCAACATGATTTAGAGCTTGTTTTTGGAAAGTGTTTATTTCTGCATTTCAACATGATTTGGAACTTGTTTTGGAAAACTGTTTATTTCTGTATTTCAACATGATTTAGAGCTTGTTTTTGGAAAAGTGTTAATTTCTGTATTACAACATGAGTTGGAGCTTGTTTTTTGGAAAAGTGTTTATTTCTGTGTTTCAACATGATTTAGAGCTTGTTTTTGGAAAAGTGTTTATTTCTGCATTTCAACATGATTTGGAACTTGTTTTGGAAAACTGTTTATTTCTGTATTTCAACATGATTTAGAGCTTGTTTTTGGAAAAGTGTTTATTTCTGTATTTCAACATGATTTGGAACTTGTTTTTGGAAAAGTGTTAATTTCTGTATTACAACATGATTTGGAGCTTGTTTTTTGGAAAAGTGTTTATTTTTCTGTGTTTCAACATGATTTAGAGCTTGTTTTTGGAAAAGTGTTTATTTCTGTATTTCAACATGATTTAGAGCTTGTTTTTGGAAAGTGTTTATTTCTGCATTTCAACATGATTTGGAACTTGTTTTGGAAAACTGTTTATTTCTGTATTTCAACATGATTTAGAGCTTGTTTTTGGAAAAGTGTTAATTTCTGTATTACAACATGAGTTGGAGCTTGTTTTTTGGAAAAGTGTTTATTTCTGTGTTTCAACATGATTTAGAGCTTGTTTTTGGAAAAGTGTTTATTTCTGCATTTCAACATGATTTGGAACTTGTTTTGGAAAACTGTTTATTTCTGTATTTCAACATGATTTAGAGCTTGTTTTTGGAAAAGTGTTTATTTCTGTATTTCAACATGAATTGGAACTTGTTTTTGGAAAAGTGTTAATTTCTGTATTACAACATGATTTGGAGCTTGTTTTTTGGAAAAGTGTTTATTTTTCTGTGTTTCAACATGATTTAGAGCTTGTTTTTGGAAAAGTGTTTATTTCTGTATTTCAACATGATTTAGAGCTTGTTTTTGGAAAGTGTTTATTTCTGCATTTCAACATGATTTGGAACTTGTTTTGGAAAACTGTTTATTTCTGTATTTCAACATGATTTAGAGCTTGTTTTTGGAAAAGTGTTAATTTCTGTATTACAACATGAGTTGGAGCTTGTTTTTTGGAAAAGTGTTTATTTCTGTGTTTCAACATGATTTAGAGCTTGTTTTTGGAAAAGTGTTTATTTATGTATTTCAACATGATTTGGAGCTTGTTTTTTGTAAAAGTGTTTATTTCTGTGTTTCAACATGATTTAGAGCTTGTTTTTGGAAAAGTGTTTATTTCTATATTACAACATGATTTAGAGCTTGTTTTTGGAAAAGTGTTTATTTCTGTATTTCAACAAGATTTAGAGCTTGTTTTCTGGAAAAGTGTTTATTTCTGTTTTTCAATGTTGCAACTTGCTGAAAAATGTCCACAGTGTTCCTATTATCCTGATTAAACAGTACTGAAAAAATTCACTTACAGAGTGCATCAAACATGATTTAGAGCTTGTTTTTGGAAAAGTGTTTATTTCTGTGTTTTAACATGATTTAGAGCTTGTTTTTGGAAAAGTGTTTATTTCTGTATTTCAACATGATTTGGAGCTTGTTTTTGGAAAGTGTTTATTTCTATATTACAACATGATTTGGAGCTTGTTTTTTGGAAAAGTGTTTACTTCTGTATTTCAACATGATTTGGAGCTTGTTTTTTGGAAAAGTGTTTATTTCTGTGTTTCAACATGATTTAGAGCTTGTTTTTGGAAAAGTGTTTATTTCTATATTACAACATGATTTGGAGCTTGTTTTTTGGAAAAGTGTTTATTTCTGTATTTCAACATGATTTGGAGCTTGTATTTTGGAAAAGTGTTTATTTCTGTGTTTCAACATGATTTAGAGCTTGTTTTTGGAAAAGTGTTTATTTCTGTATTTCAACATGATTTGGAGCTTGTTTTTGGAAAAGTGTTTATTTCTGTATTTCAACATGATTTGGAGCTTGTTTTTGGAAAGTGTTTATTTCTATATTACAACATGATTTGGAGCTTGTTTTTTGGAAAAGTGTTTATTTCTGTATTTCAATATTGCAACTTGCTGAAAACTGTCCACAGTGTTCCTATTATCCTGATTGAACAGCACTGAAAAAAATTCACTTACAGAGTGCATCAAACATGATTTAGAGCTTGTTTTTGGAAAGTGTTTATTTCTGCATTTCAACATGATTTGGTACTTGTTTTGGAAAACTGTTTATTTCTGTATTTCAACATGATTTAGAGCTTGTTTTTGGAAAAGTGTTTATTTCTGTGTTTCAACATGATTTAGAGCTTGTTTTTGGAAAAGTGTTTATTTCTGTATTTCAACATGATTTGGAGCTTGTTTTTGGAAAAGTGTTTATTTCTGTATTACA
The DNA here is from genome assembly GCF_029448725.1 of Salvelinus fontinalis. Classification (NCBI taxonomy): domain Eukaryota; kingdom Metazoa; phylum Chordata; class Actinopteri; order Salmoniformes; family Salmonidae; genus Salvelinus; species Salvelinus fontinalis. Next base: position 219,140 of record NW_026600334.1, read on the forward strand.
ATGTTGCAACTTGCTGAAAACTGTCCACAGTGTTCCTGTCATCCTGATTAAAGAGTCCTGAAAAATGTTCACTTGCAGAGTGCATTAAACATCATTTAGAGCTTGTTTTTGGAAAAGTGTTAATTTCTGTATTACAACATGATTTGGAGCTTGTTTTTGGAAAGTGTTTATTTCTATATTACAACATGATTTAGAGCTTGTTTTTGGAAAAGTGTTTATTTCTGTGTTTTAACATGATTTAGAGCTTGTTTTTGGAAAAGTGTTTATTTCTGTATTTCAACATGATTTAGAGCTTGTTTTTGGAAAAGTGTTTATTTCTGTATTTCAACATGATTTGGAGCTTGTTTTTGGAAAGTGTTTATTTCTATATTATAACATGATTTGGAGCTTGTTTTTGGAAAGTGTTTATTTCTGCATTTCAACATGATTTGGAACTTGTTTTGGAAAACTGTTTATTTCTGTATTTCAACATGATTTAGAGCTTGTTTTTGGAAAAGTGTTAATTTCTGTATTACAACATGATTTGGAGCTTGTTTTTTGGAAAAGTGTTTATTTTTCTGTGTTTCAACATGATTTGGAGCTTGTTTTTGGAAAGTGTTTATTTCTATATTACAACATGATTTGGAGCTTGTTTTTGGAAAGTGTTTATTTCTGCATTTCAACATGATTTGGAACTTGTTTTGGAAAACTGTTTATTTCTGTATTTCAACATGATTTAGAGCTTGTTTTTGGAAAAGTGTTTATTTCTGTATTTCAACATGATTTGGAACTTGTTTTTGGAAAAGTGTTAATTTCTGTATTACAACATGATTTGGAGCTTGTTTTTTGGAAAAGTGTTTATTTTTCTGTGTTTCAACATGATTTAGAGCTTGTTTTTGGAAAAGTGTTTATTTCTGTATTTCAACATGATTTAGAGCTTGTTTTTGGAAAGTGTTTATTTCTGCATTTCAACATGATTTGGAACTTGTTTTGGAAAACTGTTTATTTCTGTATTTCAACATGATTTAGAGCTTGTTTTTGGAAAAGTGTTAATTTCTGTATTACAACATGAGTTGGAGCTTGTTTTTTGGAAAAGTGTTTATTTCTGTGTTTCAACATGATTTAGAGCTTGTTTTTGGAAAAGTGTTTATTTCTGCATTTCAACATGATTTGGAACTTGTTTTGGAAAACTGTTTATTTCTGTATTTCAACATGATTTAGAGCTTGTTTTTGGAAAAGTGTTTATTTCTGTATTTCAACATGATTTGGAACTTGTTTTTGGAAAAGTGTTAATTTCTGTATTACAACATGATTTGGAGCTTGTTTTTTGGAAAAGTGTTTATTTTTCTGTGTTTCAACATGATTTAGAGCTTGTTTTTGGAAAAGTGTTTATTTCTGTATTTCAACATGATTTAGAGCTTGTTTTTGGAAAGTGTTTATTTCTGCATTTCAACATGATTTGGAACTTGTTTTGGAAAACTGTTTATTTCTGTATTTCAACATGATTTAGAGCTTGTTTTTGGAAAAGTGTTAATTTCTGTATTACAACATGAGTTGGAGCTTGTTTTTTGGAAAAGTGTTTATTTCTGTGTTTCAACATGATTTAGAGCTTGTTTTTGGAAAAGTGTTTATTTCTGCATTTCAACATGATTTGGAACTTGTTTTGGAAAACTGTTTATTTCTGTATTTCAACATGATTTAGAGCTTGTTTTTGGAAAAGTGTTTATTTCTGTATTTCAACATGAATTGGAACTTGTTTTTGGAAAAGTGTTAATTTCTGTATTACAACATGATTTGGAGCTTGTTTTTTGGAAAAGTGTTTATTTTTCTGTGTTTCAACATGATTTAGAGCTTGTTTTTGGAAAAGTGTTTATTTCTGTATTTCAACATGATTTAGAGCTTGTTTTTGGAAAGTGTTTATTTCTGCATTTCAACATGATTTGGAACTTGTTTTGGAAAACTGTTTATTTCTGTATTTCAACATGATTTAGAGCTTGTTTTTGGAAAAGTGTTAATTTCTGTATTACAACATGAGTTGGAGCTTGTTTTTTGGAAAAGTGTTTATTTCTGTGTTTCAACATGATTTAGAGCTTGTTTTTGGAAAAGTGTTTATTTATGTATTTCAACATGATTTGGAGCTTGTTTTTTGTAAAAGTGTTTATTTCTGTGTTTCAACATGATTTAGAGCTTGTTTTTGGAAAAGTGTTTATTTCTATATTACAACATGATTTAGAGCTTGTTTTTGGAAAAGTGTTTATTTCTGTATTTCAACAAGATTTAGAGCTTGTTTTCTGGAAAAGTGTTTATTTCTGTTTTTCAATGTTGCAACTTGCTGAAAAATGTCCACAGTGTTCCTATTATCCTGATTAAACAGTACTGAAAAAATTCACTTACAGAGTGCATCAAACATGATTTAGAGCTTGTTTTTGGAAAAGTGTTTATTTCTGTGTTTTAACATGATTTAGAGCTTGTTTTTGGAAAAGTGTTTATTTCTGTATTTCAACATGATTTGGAGCTTGTTTTTGGAAAGTGTTTATTTCTATATTACAACATGATTTGGAGCTTGTTTTTTGGAAAAGTGTTTACTTCTGTATTTCAACATGATTTGGAGCTTGTTTTTTGGAAAAGTGTTTATTTCTGTGTTTCAACATGATTTAGAGCTTGTTTTTGGAAAAGTGTTTATTTCTATATTACAACATGATTTGGAGCTTGTTTTTTGGAAAAGTGTTTATTTCTGTATTTCAACATGATTTGGAGCTTGTATTTTGGAAAAGTGTTTATTTCTGTGTTTCAACATGATTTAGAGCTTGTTTTTGGAAAAGTGTTTATTTCTGTATTTCAACATGATTTGGAGCTTGTTTTTGGAAAAGTGTTTATTTCTGTATTTCAACATGATTTGGAGCTTGTTTTTGGAAAGTGTTTATTTCTATATTACAACATGATTTGGAGCTTGTTTTTTGGAAAAGTGTTTATTTCTGTATTTCAATATTGCAACTTGCTGAAAACTGTCCACAGTGTTCCTATTATCCTGATTGAACAGCACTGAAAAAAATTCACTTACAGAGTGCATCAAACATGATTTAGAGCTTGTTTTTGGAAAGTGTTTATTTCTGCATTTCAACATGATTTGGTACTTGTTTTGGAAAACTGTTTATTTCTGTATTTCAACATGATTTAGAGCTTGTTTTTGGAAAAGTGTTTATTTCTGTGTTTCAACATGATTTAGAGCTTGTTTTTGGAAAAGTGTTTATTTCTGTATTTCAACATGATTTGGAGCTTGTTTTTGGAAAAGTGTTTATTTCTGTATTACAATGTTGCAACTTGCTGAAAACTGTCCACAGTGTTCCTGTCATCCTGATTAAAGAGTCCTGAAAAATGTTCACTTGCAGAGTGCATTAAACATCATTTAGAGCTTGTTTTTGGAAAAGTGTTAATTTCTGTATTACAACATGATTTGGAGCTTGTTTTTGGAAAGTGTTTATTTCTATATTACAACATGATTTGGAGCTTGTTTTTGGAAAGTGTTTATTTCTGCATTTCAACATGATTTGGAACTTGTTTTGGAAAACTGTTTATTTCTGTATTTCAACATGATTTAGAGCTTGTTTTTGGAAAAGTGTTTATTTCTGTATTTCAACATGATTTGGAGCTTGTTTTTGGAAAGTGTTTATTTCTGCATTTCAACATGATTTGGAACTTGTTTTGGAAAACTGTTTATTTCTGTATTTCAACATGATTTAGAGCTTGTTTTTGGAAAAGTGTTTATTTCTGTATTTCAACATGATTTGGAACTTGTTTTTGGAAAAGTGTTAATTTCTGTATTACAACATGATTTGGAGCTTGTTTTTTGGAAAAGTGTTTATTTTTCTGTGTTTCAACATGATTTAGAGCTTGTTTTTGGAAAGTGTTTATTTCTGCATTTCAACATGATTTGGAACTTGTTTTGGAAAACTGTTTATTTCTGTATTTCAACATGATTTAGAGCTTGTTTTTGGAAAAGTGTTTATTTCTGTATTTCAACATGATTTGGAACTTGTTTTTGGAAAAGTGTTAATTTCTGTATTACAACATGATTTGGAGCTTGTTTTTTGGAAAAGTGTTTATTTTTCTGTGTTTCAACATGATTTAGAGCTTGTTTTTGGAAAAGTGTTTATTTCTGTATTTCAACATGATTTAGAGCTTGTTTTTGGAAAGTGTTTATTTCTGCATTTCAACATGATTTGGAACTTGTTTTGGAAAACTGTTTATTTCTGTATTTCAACATGATTTAGAGCTTGTTTTTGGAAAAGTGTTTATTTCTGTATTTCAACATGATTTGGAGCTTGTTTTTGGAAAAGTGTTAATTTCTGTATTACAACATGATTTGGAGCTTGTTTTTTGGAAAAGTGTTTATTTCTGTGTTTCAACATGATTTAGAGCTTGTTTTTGGAAAAGTGTTTATTTATGTATTTCAACATGATTTGGAGCTTGTTTTTTGTAAAAGTGTTTATTTCTGTGTTTCAACATGATTTAGAGCTTGTTTTTGGAAAAGTGTTTATTTCTATATTACAACATGATTTAGAGCTTGTTTTTGGAAAAGTGTTTATTTCTGTATTTCAACAAGATTTAGAGCTTGTTTTCTGGAAAAGTGTTTATTTCTGTTTTTCAATGTTGCAACTTGCTGAAAAATGTCCACAGTGTTCCTGTCATCCTGATTAAAGAGTCCTGAAAAATGTTCACTTACAGAGTGCATTAAACATGATTTAGAGCTTGTTTTTGGAAAAGTGTTTATTTCTGTATTTCAACATGATTTAGAGCTTGTTTTTGGAAAAGTGTTTATTTCTGCATTTCAACATGATTTGGAACTTGTTTTGGAAAACTGTTTATTTCTGTATTTCAACATGATTTAGAGCTTGTTTTTGGAAAAGTGTTTATTTCTGTATTTCAACATGATTTAGAGCTTGTTTTTGGAAAGTGTTTATTTCTGCATTTCAACATGATTTGGAACTTGTTTTGGAAAACTGTTTATTTCTGTATTTCAACATGATTTAGAGCTTGTTTTTGGAAAAGTGTCAATTTCTGTATTACAACATGAGTTGGAGCTTGTTTTTTGGAAAAGTGTTTATTTCTGTGTTTCAACATGATTTAGAGCTTGTTTTTGGAAAAGTGTTTATTTATGTATTTCAACATGATTTGGAGCTTGTTTTTTGTAAAAGTGTTTATTTCTGTGTTTCAACATGATTTAGAGCTTGTTTTTGGAAAAGTGTTTATTTCTATATTACAACATGATTTAGAGCTTGTTTTTGGAAAAGTGTTTATTTCTGTATTTCAACAAGATTTAGAGCTTGTTTTCTGGAAAAGTGTTTATTTCTGTTTTTCAATGTTGCAACTTGCTGAAAAATGTCCACAGTGTTCCTGTCATCCTGATTAAAGAGTCCTGAAAAATGTTCACTTACAGAGTGCATTAAACATGATTTAGAGCTTGTTTTTGGAAAAGTGTTTATTTCTGTATTTCAACATGATTTAGAGCTTGTTTTTGGAAAAGTGTTTATTTCTGCATTTCAACATGATTTGGAACTTGTTTTGGAAAACTGTTTATTTCTGTATTTCAACATGATTTAGAGCTTGTTTTTGGAAAAGTGTTTATTTCTGTATTTCAACATGATTTAGAGCTTGTTTTTGGAAAAGTGTTAATTTCTGTATTACAACATGAGTTGGAGCTTGTTTTTTGGAAAAGTGTTTATTTCTGTGTTTCAACATGATTTAGAGCTTGTTTTTGGAAAAGTGTTTATTTATGTATTTCAACATGATTTGGAGCTTGTTTTTTGTAAAAGTGTTTATTTCTGTGTTTCAACATGATTTAGAGCTTGTTTTTGGAAAAGTGTTTATTTCTATATTACAACATGATTTAGAGCTTGTTTTTGGAAAAGTGTTTATTTCTGTATTTCAACAAGATTTAGAGCTTGTTTTCTGGAAAAGTGTTTATTTCTGTTTTTCAATGTTGCAACTTGCTGAAAAATGTCCACAGTGTTCCTATTATCCTGATTAAACAGTACTGAAAAAAATTAAATTACAGAGTGCATCAAACATGATTTAGAGCTTGATTTTGGAAAAGTGTTTATTTCTGTGTTTTAACATGATTTAGAGCTTGTTTTTGGAAAAGTGTTTATTTCTGTATTTCAACATGATTTGGGGCTTGTTTTTGGAAAGTGTTTATTTCTATATTACAACATGATTTGGAGCTTGTTTTTTGGAAAAGTGTTTATTTCTGTATTTCAACATGATTTGGAGCTTGTTTTTTGGAAAAGTGTTTATTTCTGTGTTTCAACATGATTTAGAGCTTGTTTTTGGAAAAGTGTTTATTTCTGTGTTTCAACATGATTTAGAGCTTGTTTTTGGAAAAGTGTTTATTTCTGTATTTCAACATGATTTGGAGCTTGTTTTTGGAAAAGTGTTTATTTCTGTATTACAATGTTGCAACTTGCTGAAAACTGTCCACAGTGTTCCTGTCATCCTGATTAAAGAGTCCTGAAAAATGTTCACTTGCAGAGTGCATTAAACATCATTTAGAGCTTGTTTTTGGAAAAGTGTTAATTTCTGTATTACAACATGATTTGGAGCTTGTTTTTGGAAAGTGTTTATTTCTATATTACAACATGATTTGGAGCTTGTTTTTGGAAAGTGTTTATTTCTGCATTTCAACATGATTTGGAACTTGTTTTGGAAAACTGTTTATTTCTGTATTTCAACATGATTTAGAGCTTGTTTTTGGAAAAGTGTTTATTTCTGTATTTCAACATGATTTGGAGCTTGTTTTTGGAAAGTGTTTATTTCTATATTACAACATGATTTGGAGCTTGTTTTTTGGAAAAGTGTTTATTTCTGTATTTCAATATTGCAACTTGCTGAAAACTGTCCACAGTGTTCCTATTATCCTGATTGAACAGCACTGAAAAAAATTCACTTACAGAGTGCATCAAACATGATTTAGAGCTTGTTTTTGGAAAGTGTTTATTTCTGCATTTCAACATGATTTGGTACTTGTTTTGGAAAACTGTTTATTTCTGTATTTCAACATGATTTAGAGCTTGTTTTTGGAAAAGTGTTTATTTCTGTGTTTCAACATGATTTAGAGCTTGTTTTTGGAAAAGTGTTTATTTCTGTATTTCAACATGATTTGGAGCTTGTTTTTGGAAAAGTGTTTATTTCTGTATTACAATGTTGCAACTTGCTGAAAACTGTCCACAGTGTTCCTGTCATCCTGATTAAAGAGTCCTGAAAAATGTTCACTTGCAGAGTGCATTAAACATCATTTAGAGCTTGTTTTTGGAAAAGTGTTAATTTCTGTATTACAACATGATTTGGAGCTTGTTTTTGGAAAGTGTTTATTTCTATATTACAACATGATTTGGAGCTTGTTTTTGGAAAGTGTTTATTTCTGCATTTCAACATGATTTGGAACTTGTTTTGGAAAACTGTTTATTTCTGTATTTCAACATGATTTAGAGCTTGTTTTTGGAAAAGTGTTTATTTCTGTATTTCAACATGATTTGGAACTTGTTTTTGGAAAAGTGTTAATTTCTGTATTACAACATGATTTGGAGCTTGTTTTTTGGAAAAGTGTTTATTTTTCTGTGTTTCAACATGATTTAGAGCTTGTTTTTGGAAAAGTGTTTATTTCTGTATTTCAACATGATTTAGAGCTTGTTTTTGGAAAGTGTTTATTTCTGCATTTCAACATGATTTGGAACTTGTTTTGGAAAACTGTTTATTTCTGTATTTCAACATGATTTAGAGCTTGTTTTTGGAAAAGTGTTTATTTCTGTATTTCAACATGATTTGGAACTTGTTTTTGGAAAAGTGTTAATTTCTGTATTACAACATGATTTGGAGCTTGTTTTTTGGAAAAGTGTTTATTTTTCTGTGTTTCAACATGATTTAGAGCTTGTTTTTGGAAAAGTGTTTATTTCTGTATTTCAACATGATTTAGAGCTTGTTTTTGGAAAGTGTTTATTTCTGCATTTCAACATGATTTGGAACTTGTTTTGGAAAACTGTTTATTTCTGTATTTCAACATGATTTAGAGCTTGTTTTTGGAAAAGTGTTTATTTCTGTGTTTCAACATGATTTAGAGCTTGTTTTTGGAAAAGTGTTTATTTCTGTATTTCAACATGATTTGGAGCTTGTTTTTGGAAAAGTGTTTATTTCTGTATTACAATGTTGCAACTTGCTGAAAACTGTCCACAGTGTTCCTGTCATCCTGATTAAAGAGTCCTGAAAAATGTTCACTTGCAGAGTGCATTAAACATCATTTAGAGCTTGTTTTTGGAAAAGTGTTAATTTCTGTATTACAACATGATTTGGAGCTTGTTTTTGGAAAGTGTTTATTTCTATATTACAACATGATTTGGAGCTTGTTTTTGGAAAGTGTTTATTTCTGCATTTCAACATGATTTGGAACTTGTTTTGGAAAACTGTTTATTTCTGTATTTCAACATGATTTAGAGCTTGTTTTTGGAAAAGTGTTAATTTCTGTATTACAACATGAGTTGGAGCTTGTTTTTTGGAAAAGTGTTTATTTCTGTGTTTCAACATGATTTAGAGCTTGTTTTTGGAAAAGTGTTTATTTATGTATTTCAACATGATTTGGAGCTTGTTTTTTGTAAAAGTGTTTATTTCTGTGTTTCAACATGATTTAGAGCTTGTTTTTGGAAAAGTGTTTATTTCTATATTACAACATGATTTAGAGCTTGTTTTTGGAAAAGTGTTTATTTCTGTATTTCAACAAGATTTAGAGCTTGTTTTCTGGAAAAGTGTTTATTTCTGTTTTTCAATGTTGCAACTTGCTGAAAAATGTCCACAGTGTTCCTATTATCCTGATTAAACAGTACTGAAAAAATTCACTTACAGAGTGCATCAAACATGATTTAGAGCTTGTTTTTGGAAAAGTGTTTATTTCTGTGTTTTAACATGATTTAGAGCTTGTTTTTGGAAAAGTGTTTATTTCTGTATTTCAACATGATTTGGAGCTTGTTTTTGGAAAGTGTTTATTTCTATATTACAACATGATTTGGAGCTTGTTTTTTGGAAAAGTGTTTACTTCTGTATTTCAACATGATTTGGAGCTTGTTTTTTGGAAAAGTGTTTATTTCTGTGTTTCAACATGATTTAGAGCTTGTTTTTGGAAAAGTGTTTATTTCTATATTACAACATGATTTGGAGCTTGTTTTTTGGAAAAGTGTTTATTTCTGTATTTCAACATGATTTGGAGCTTGTTTTTTGGAAAAGTGTTTATTTCTGTGTTTCAACATGATTTAGAGCTTGTTTTTGGAAAAGTGTTTATTTCTGTATTTCAACATGATTTGGAGCTTGTTTTTGGAAAAGTGTTTATTTCTGTATTTCAACATGATTTGGAGCTTGTTTTTGGAAAGTGTTTATTTCTATATTACAACATGATTTGGAGCTTGTTTTTTGGAAAAGTGTTTATTTCTGTATTTCAACATGATTTAGAGCTTGTTTTTGGAAAAGTGTTTATTTATGTATTTCAACATGATTTGGAGCTTGTTTTTTGTAAAAGTGTTTATTTCTGTGTTTCAACATGATTTAGAGCTTGTTTTTGGAAAAGTGTTTATTTCTATATTACAACATGATTTAGAGCTTGTTTTTGGAAAAGTGTTTATTTCTGTATTTCAACAAGATTTAGAGCTTGTTTTCTGGAAAAGTGTTTATTTCTGTTTTTCAATGTTGCAACTTGCTGAAAAATGTCCACAGTGTTCCTATTATCCTGATTAAACAGTACTGAAAAAATTCACTTACAGAGTGCATCAAACATGATTTAGAGCTTGTTTTTGGAAAAGTGTTTATTTCTGTGTTTTAACATGATTTAGAGCTTGTTTTTGGAAAAGTGTTTATTTCTGTATTTCAACATGATTTGGAGCTTGTTTTTGGAAAGTGTTTATTTCTATATTACAACATGATTTGGAGCTTGTTTTTTGGAAAAGTGTTTACTTCTGTATTTCAACATGATTTGGAGCTTGTTTTTTGGAAAAGTGTTTATTTCTGTGTTTCAACATGATTTAGAGCTTGTTTTTGGAAAAGTGTTTATTTCTATATTACAACATGATTTGGAGCTTGTTTTTTGGAAAAGTGTTTATTTCTGTATTTCAACATGATTTGGAGCTTGTTTTTTGGAAAAGTGTTTATTTCTGTGTTTCAACATGATTTAGAGCTTGTTTTTGGAAAAGTGTTTATTTCTGTATTTCAACATGATTTGGAGCTTGTTTTTGGAAAAGTGTTTATTTCTGTATTTCAACATGATTTGGAGCTTGTTTTTGGAAAGTGTTTATTTCTATATTACAACATGATTTGGAGCTTGTTTTTTGGAAAAGTGTTTATTTCTGTATTTCAATATTGCAACTTGCTGAAAACTGTCCACAGTGTTCCTATTATCCTGATTGAACAGCACTGAAAAAAATTCACTTACAGAGTGCATCAAACATGATTTAGAGCTTGTTTTTGGAAAGTGTTTATTTCTGCATTTCAACATGATTTGGTACTTGTTTTGGAAAACTGTTTATTTCTGTATTTCAACATGATTTAGAGCTTGTTTTTGGAAAAGTGTTTATTTCTGTGTTTCAACATGATTTAGAGCTTGTTTTTGGAAAAGTGTTTATTTCTGTATTTCAACATGATTTGGAGCTTGTTTTTGGAAAAGTGTTTATTTCTGTATTACAATGTTGCAACTTGCTGAAAACTGTCCACAGTGTTCCTGTCATCCTGATTAAAGAGTCCTGAAAAATGTTCACTTGCAGAGTGCATTAAACATCATTTAGAGCTTGTTTTTGGAAAAGTGTTAATTTCTGTATTACAACATGATTTGGAGCTTGTTTTTGGAAAGTGTTTATTTCTATATTACAACATGATTTGGAGCTTGTTTTTGGAAAGTGTTTATTTCTGCATTTCAACATGATTTGGAACTTGTTTTGGAAAACTGTTTATTTCTGTATTTCAACATGATTTAGAGCTTGTTTTTGGAAAAGTGTTTATTTCTGTATTTCAACATGATTTGGAGCTTGTTTTTGGAAAAGTGTTAATTTCTGTATTACAACATGATTTGGAGCTTGTTTTTTGGAAAAGTGTTTATTTCTGTGTTTCAACATGATTTAGAGCTTGTTTTTGGAAAAGTGTTTATTTATGTATTTCAACATGATTTGGAGCTTGTTTTTTGTAAAAGTGTTTATTTCTGTGTTTCAACATGATTTAGAGCTTGTTTTTGGAAAAGTGTTTATTTCTATATTACAACATGATTTAGAGCTTGTTTTTGGAAAAGTGTTTATTTCTGTATTTCAACAAGATTTAGAGCTTGTTTTCTGGAAAAGTGTTTATTTCTGTTTTTCAATGTTGCAACTTGCTGAAAAATGTCCACAGTGTTCCTGTCATCCTGATTAAAGAGTCCTGAAAAATGTTCACTTACAGAGTGCATTAAACATGATTTAGAGCTTGTTTTTGGAAAAGTGTTTATTTCTGTATTTCAACATGATTTAGAGCTTGTTTTTGGAAAAGTGTTTATTTCTGCATTTCAACATGATTTGGAACTTGTTTTGGAAAACTGTTTATTTCTGTATTTCAACATGATTTAGAGCTTGTTTTTGGAAAAGTGTTTATTTCTGTATTTCAACATGATTTAGAGCTTGTTTTTGGAAAGTGTTTATTTCTGCATTTCAACATGATTTGGAACTTGTTTTGGAAAACTGTTTATTTCTGTATTTCAACATGATTTAGAGCTTGTTTTTGGAAAAGTGTTAATTTCTGTATTACAACATGAGTTGGAGCTTGTTTTTTGGAAAAGTGTTTATTTCTGTGTTTCAACATGATTTAGAGCTTGTTTTTGGAAAAGTGTTTATTTATGTATTTCAACATGATTTGGAGCTTGTTTTTTGTAAAAGTGTTTATTTCTGTGTTTCAACATGATTTAGAGCTTGTTTTTGGAAAAGTGTTTATTTCTATATTACAACATGATTTAGAGCTTGTTTTTGGAAAAGTGTTTATTTCTGTATTTCAACAAGATTTAGAGCTTGTTTTCTGGAAAAGTGTTTATTTCTGTTTTTCAATGTTGCAACTTGCTGAAAAATGTCCACAGTGTTCCTGTCATCCTGATTAAAGAGTCCTGAAAAATGTTCACTTACAGAGTGCATTAAACATGATTTAGAGCTTGTTTTTGGAAAAGTGTTTATTTCTGTATTTCAACATGATTTAGAGCTTGTTTTTGGAAAAGTGTTTATTTCTGCATTTCAACATGATTTGGAACTTGTTTTGGAAAACTGTTTATTTCTGTATTTCAACATGATTTAGAGCTTGTTTTTGGAAAAGTGTTTATTTCTGTATTTCAACATGATTTAGAGCTTGTTTTTGGAAAAGTGTTAATTTCTGTATTACAACATGAGTTGGAGCTTGTTTTTTGGAAAAGTGTTTATTTCTGTGTTTCAACATGATTTAGAGCTTGTTTTTGGAAAAGTGTTTATTTATGTATTTCAACATGATTTGGAGCTTGTTTTTTGTAAAAGTGTTTATTTCTGTGTTTCAACATGATTTAGAGCTTGTTTTTGGAAAAGTGTTTATTTCTATATTACAACATGATTTAGAGCTTGTTTTTGGAAAAGTGTTTATTTCTGTATTTCAACAAGATTTAGAGCTTGTTTTCTGGAAAAGTTTTTATTTCTGTTTTTCAATGTTGCAACTTGCTGAAAAATGTCCACAGTGTTCCTATTATCCTGATTAAACAGTACTGAAAAAAATTAAATTACAGAGTGCATCAAACATGATTTAGAGCTTGATTTTGGAAAAGTGTTTATTTCTGTGTTTTAACATGATTTAGAGCTTGTTTTTGGAAAAGTGTTTATTTCTGTATTTCAACATGATTTGGGGCTTGTTTTTGGAAAGTGTTTATTTCTATATTACAACATGATTTGGAGCTTGTTTTTTGGAAAAGTGTTTATTTCTGTATTTCAACATGATTTGGAGCTTGTTTTTTGGAAAAGTGTTTATTTCTGTGTTTCAACATGATTTAGAGCTTGTTTTTGGAAAAGTGTTTATTTCTGTGTTTCAACATGATTTAGAGCTTGTTTTTGGAAAAGTGTTTATTTCTGTATTTCAACATGATTTGGAGCTTGTTTTTGGAAAAGTGTTTATTTCTGTATTACAATGTTGCAACTTGCTGAAAACTGTCCACAGTGTTCCTGTCATCCTGATTAAAGAGTCCTGAAAAATGTTCACTTGCAGAGTGCATTAAACATCATTTAGAGCTTGTTTTTGGAAAAGTGTTAATTTCTGTATTACAACATGATTTGGAGCTTGTTTTTGGAAAGTGTTTATTTCTATATTACAACATGATTTGGAGCTTGTTTTTGGAAAGTGTTTATTTCTGCATTTCAACATGATTTGGAACTTGTTTTGGAAAACTGTTTATTTCTGTATTTCAACATGATTTAGAGCTTGTTTTTGGAAAAGTGTTTATTTCTGTATTTCAACATGATTTGGAGCTTGTTTTTGGAAAGTGTTTATTTCTATATTACAACATGATTTGGAGCTTGTTTTTTGGAAAAGTGTTTATTTCTGTATTTCAATATTGCAACTTGCTGAAAACTGTCCACAGTGTTCCTATTATCCTGATTGAACAGCACTGAAAAAAATTCACTTACAGAGTGCATCAAACATGATTTAGAGCTTGTTTTTGGAAAGTGTTTATTTCTGCATTTCAACATGATTTGGTACTTGTTTTGGAAAACTGTTTATTTCTGTATTTCAACATGATTTAGAGCTTGTTTTTGGAAAAGTGTTTATTTCTGTGTTTCAACATGATTTAGAGCTTGTTTTTGGAAAACTGTTTATTTCTGTATTTCAACATGATTTGGAGCTTGTTTTTGGAAAAGTGTTTATTTCTGTATTACAATGTTGCAACTTGCTGAAAACTGTCCACAGTGTTCCTGTCATCCTGATTAAAGAGTCCTGAAAAATGTTCACTTGCAGAGTGCATTAAACATCATTTAGAGCTTGTTTTTGGAAAAGTGTTAATTTCTGTATTACAACATGATTTGGAGCTTGTTTTTGGAAAGTGTTTATTTCTATATTACAACATGATTTGGAGCTTGTTTTTGGAAAGTGTTTATTTCTGCATTTCAACATGATTTGGAACTTGTTTTGGAAAACTGTTTATTTCTGTATTTCAACATGATTTAGAGCTTGTTTTTGGAAAAGTGTTTATTTCTGTATTTCAACATGATTTGGAACTTGTTTTTGGAAAAGTGTTAATTTCTGTATTACAACATGATTTGGAGCTTGTTTTTTGGAAAAGTGTTTATTTTTCTGTGTTTCAACATGATTTAGAGCTTGTTTTTGGAAAAGTGTTTATTTCTGTATTTCAACATGATTTAGAGCTTGTTTTTGGAAAGTGTTTATTTCTGCATTTCAACATGATTTGGAACTTGTTTTGGAAAACTGTTTATTTCTGTATTTCAACATGATTTAGAGCTTGTTTTTGGAAAAGTGTTTATTTCTGTATTTCAACATGATTTGGAACTTGTTTTTGGAAAAGTGTTAATTTCTGTATTACAACATGATTTGGAGCTTGTTTTTTGGAAAAGTGTTTATTTTTCTGTGTTTCAACATGATTTAGAGCTTGTTTTTGGAAAAGTGTTTATTTCTGTATTTCAACATGATTTAGAGCTTGTTTTTGGAAAGTGTTTATTTCTGCATTTCAACATGATTTGGAACTTGTTTTGGAAAACTGTTTATTTCTGTATTTCAACATGATTTAGAGCTTGTTTTTGGAAAAGTGTTAATTTCTGTATTACAACATGATTTGGAGCTTGTTTTTTGGAAAAGTGTTTATTTCTGTGTTTCAACATGATTTAGAGCTTGTTTTTGGAAAAGTGTTTATTTATGTATTTCAACATGATTTGGAGCTTGTTTTTTGTAAAAGTGTTTATTTCTGTGTTTCAACATGATTTAGAGCTTGTTTTTGGAAAAGTGTTTATTTCTATATTACAACATGATTTAGAGCTTGTTTTTGGAAAAGTGTTTATTTCTGTATTTCAACAAGATTTAGAGCTTGTTTTCTGGAAAAGTGTTTATTTCTGTTTTTCAATGTTGCAACTTGCTGAAAAATGTCCACAGTGTTCCTGTCATCCTGATTAAAGAGTCCTGAAAAATGTTCACTTACAGAGTGCATTAAACATGATTTAGAGCTTGTTTTTGGAAAAGTGTTTATTTCTGTATTTCAACATGATTTAGAGCTTGTTTTTGGAAAAGTGTTTATTTCTGCATTTCAACATGATTTGGAACTTGTTTTGGAAAACTGTTTATTTCTGTATTTCAACATGATTTAGAGCTTGTTTTTGGAAAAGTGTTTATTTCTGCATTTCAACATGATTTGGAACTTGTTTTGGAAAACTGTTTATTTCTGTATTTCAACATGATTTAGAGCTTGTTTTTGGAAAAGTGTTTATTTCTGTATTTCAACATGATTTAGAGCTTGTTTTTGGAAAAGTGTTAATTTCTGTATTACAACATGAGTTGGAGCTTGTTTTTTGGAAAAGTGTTTATTTCTGTGTTTCAACATGATTTAGAGCTTGTTTTTGGAAAAGTGTTTATTTATGTATTTCAACATGATTTGGAGCTTGTTTTTTGTAAAAGTGTTTATTTCTGTGTTTCAACATGATTTAGAGCTTGTTTTTGGAAAAGTGTTTATTTCTATATTACAACATGATTTAGAGCTTGTTTTTGGAAAAGTGTTTATTTCTGTATTTCAACAAGATTTAGAGCTTGTTTTCTGGAAAAGTGTTTATTTCTGTTTTTCAATGTTGCAACTTGCTGAAAAATGTCCACAGTGTTCCTATTATCCTGATTAAACAGTACTGAAAAAAATTAAATTACAGAGTGCATCAAACATGATTTAGAGCTTGATTTTGGAAAGTGTTTATTTCTATATTACAACATGATTTGGAGCTTGTTTTTTGGAAAAGTGTTTATTTCTGTATTTCAACATGATTTGGAGCTTGTTTTTTGGAAAAGTGTTTATTTCTGTGTTTCAACATGATTTAGAGCTTGTTTTTGGAAAAGTGTTTATTTCTGTGTTTCAACATGATTTAGAGCTTGTTTTTGGAAAAGTGTTTATTTCTGTATTTCAACATGATTTGGAGCTTGTTTTTGGAAAAGTGTTTATTTCTGTATTACAATGTTGCAACTTGCTGAAAACTGTCCACAGTGTTCCTGTCATCCTGATTAAAGAGTCCTGAAAAATGTTCACTTGCAGAGTGCATTAAACATCATTTAGAGCTTGTTTTTGGAAAAGTGTTAATTTCTGTATTACAACATGATTTGGAGCTTGTTTTTGGAAAGTGTTTATTTCTATATTACAACATGATTTGGAGCTTGTTTTTGGAAAGTGTTTATTTCTGCATTTCAACATGATTTGGAACTTGTTTTGGAAAACTGTTTATTTCTGTATTTCAACATGATTTAGAGCTTGTTTTTGGAAAAGTGTTTATTTCTGTATTTCAACATGATTTGGAGCTTGTTTTTGGAAAGTGTTTATTTCTATATTACAACATGATTTGGAGCTTGTTTTTTGGAAAAGTGTTTATTTCTGTATTTCAATATTGCAACTTGCTGAAAACTGTCCACAGTGTTCCTATTATCCTGATTGAACAGCACTGAAAAAAATTCACTTACAGAGTGCATCAAACATGATTTAGAGCTTGTTTTTGGAAAGTGTTTATTTCTGCATTTCAACATGATTTGGTACTTGTTTTGGAAAACTGTTTATTTCTGTATTTCAACATGATTTAGAGCTTGTTTTTGGAAAAGTGTTTATTTCTGTGTTTCAACATGATTTAGAGCTTGTTTTTGGAAAAGTGTTTATTTCTGTATTTCAACATGATTTGGAGCTTGTTTTTGGAAAAGTGTTTATTTCTGTATTACAATGTTGCAACTTGCTGAAAACTGTCCACAGTGTTCCTGTCATCCTGATTAAAGAGTCCTGAAAAATGTTCACTTGCAGAGTGCATTAAACATCATTTAGAGCTTGTTTTTGGAAAAGTGTTAATTTCTGTATTACAACATGATTTGGAGCTTGTTTTTGGAAAGTGTTTATTTCTATATTACAACATGATTTGGAGCTTGTTTTTGGAAAGTGTTTATTTCTGCATTTCAACATGATTTGGAACTTGTTTTGGAAAACTGTTTATTTCTGTATTTCAACATGATTTAGAGCTTGTTTTTGGAAAAGTGTTTATTTCTGTATTTCAACATGATTTGGAACTTGTTTTTGGAAAAGTGTTAATTTCTGTATTACAACATGATTTGGAGCTTGTTTTTTGGAAAAGTGTTTATTTTTCTGTGTTTCAACATGATTTAGAGCTTGTTTTTGGAAAAGTGTTTATTTCTGTATTTCAACATGATTTAGAGCTTGTTTTTGGAAAGTGTTTATTTCTGCATTTCAACATGATTTGGAACTTGTTTTGGAAAACTGTTTATTTCTGTATTTCAACATGATTTAGAGCTTGTTTTTGGAAAAGTGTTTATTTCTGTATTTCAACATGATTTGGAACTTGTTTTTGGAAAAGTGTTAATTTCTGTATTACAACATGATTTGGAGCTTGTTTTTTGGAAAAGTGTTTATTTTTCTGTGTTTCAACATGATTTAGAGCTTGTTTTTGGAAAAGTGTTTATTTCTGTATTTCAACATGATTTAGAGCTTGTTTTTGGAAAGTGTTTATTTCTGCATTTCAACATGATTTGGAACTTGTTTTGGAAAACTGTTTATTTCTGTATTTCAACATGATTTAGAGCTTGTTTTTGGAAAAGTGTTAATTTCTGTATTACAACATGATTTGGAGCTTGTTTTTTGGAAAAGTGTTTATTTCTGTGTTTCAACATGATTTAGAGCTTGTTTTTGGAAAAGTGTTTATTTCTATATTACAACATGATTTAGAGCTTGTTTTTGGAAAAGTGTTTATTTCTGTATTTCAACAAGATTTAGAGCTTGTTTTCTGGAAAAGTGTTTATTTCTGTTTTTCAATGTTGCAACTTGCTGAAAAATGTCCACAGTGTTCCTGTCATCCTGATTAAAGAGTCCTGAAAAATGTTCACTTACAGAGTGCATTAAACATGATTTAGAGCTTGTTTTTGGAAAAGTGTTTATTTCTGTATTTCAACATGATTTAGAGCTTGTTTTTGGAAAAGTGTTTATTTCTGCATTTCAACATGATTTGGAACTTGTTTTGGAAAACTGTTTATTTCTGTATTTCAACATGATTTAGAGCTTGTTTTTGGAAAAGTGTTTATTTCTGTATTTCAACATGATTTGGAACTTGTTTTTGGAAAAGTGTTAATTTCTGTATTACAACATGATTTGGAGCTTGTTTTTTGGAAAAGTTTTTATTTTTCTGTGTTTCAACATGATTTAGAGCTTGTTTTTGGAAAAGTGTTTATTTCTTTATTTCAACATGATTTAGAGCTTGTTTTTGGAAAGTGTTTATTTCTGCATTTCAACATGATTTGGAACTTGTTTTGGAAAACTGTTTATTTCTGTATTTCAACATGATTTAGAGCTTGTTTTTGGAAAAGTGTTTATTTCTGTATTTCAACATGATTTGGAACTTGTTTTTGGAAAAGTGTTAATTTCTGTATTACAACATGATTTGGAGCTTGTTTTTTGGAAAAGTGTTTATTTTTCTGTGTTTCAACATGATTTAGAGCTTGTTTTTGGAAAAGTGTTTATTTCTGTATTTCAACATGATTTAGAGCTTGTTTTTGGAAAGTGTTTATTTCTGCATTTCAACATGATTTGGAACTTGTTTTGGAAAACTGTTTATTTCTGTATTTCAACATGATTTAGAGCTTGTTTTTGGAAAAGTGTTTATTTCTGTATTTCAACATGATTTGGAGCTTGTTTTTGGAAAAGTGTTAATTTCTGTATTACAACATGATTTGGAGCTTGTTTTTTGGAAAAGTGTTTATTTCTGTGTTTCAACATGATTTAGAGCTTGTTTTTGGAAAAGTGTTTATTTATGTATTTCAACATGATTTGGAGCTTGTTTTTTGTAAAAGTGTTTATTTCTGTGTTTCAACATGATTTAGAGCTTGTTTTTGGAAAAGTGTTTATTTCTATATTACAACATGATTTAGAGCTTGTTTTTGGAAAAGTGTTTATTTCTGTATTTCAACAAGATTTAGAGCTTGTTTTCTGGAAAAGTGTTTATTTCTGTTTTTCAATGTTGCAACTTGCTGAAAAATGTCCACAGTGTTCCTGTCATCCTGATTAAAGAGTCCTGAAAAATGTTCACTTACAGAGTGCATTAAACATGATTTAGAGCTTGTTTTTGGAAAGTGTTTATTTCTATATTACAACATGATTTGGAGCTTGTTTTTGGAAAAGTGTTAATTTCTGTATTACAACATGATTTGGAGCTTGTTTTTTGGAAAAGTGTTTATTTTTCTGTGTTTCAACATGATTTAGAGCTTGTTTTTGGAAAAGTGTTTATTTCTGTATTTCAACATGATTTAGAGCTTGTTTTTGGAAAGTGTTTATTTCTGCATTTCAACATGATTTGGAACTTGTTTTGGAAAACTGTTTATTTCTGTATTTCAACATGATTTAGAGCTTGTTTTTGGAAAAGTGTTTATTTCTGTATTTCAACATGATTTGGAGCTTGTTTTTGGAAAAGTGTTAATTTCTGTATTACAACATGATTTGGAGCTTGTTTTTTGGAAAAGTGTTTATTTCTGTGTTTCAACATGATTTAGAGCTTGTTTTTGGAAAAGTGTTTATTTATGTATTTCAACATGATTTGGAGCTTGTTTTTTGTAAAAGTGTTTATTTCTGTGTTTCAACATGATTTAGAGCTTGTTTTTGGAAAACTGTTTATTTCTGTATTTCAACATGATTTAGAGCTTGTTTTTGGAAAAGTGTTTATTTCTGTATTTCAACATGATTTGGAACTTGTTTTTGGAAAAGTGTTAATTTCTGTATTACAACATGATTTGGAGCTTGTTTTTTGGAAAAGTGTTTATTTTTCTGTGTTTCAACATGATTTAGAGCTTGTTTTTGGAAAAGTGTTTATTTCTGTATTTCAACATGATTTAGAGCTTGTTTTTGGAAAGTGTTTATTTCTGCATTTCAACATGATTTGGAACTTGTTTTGGAAAACTGTTTATTTCTGTATTTCAACATGATTTAGAGCTTGTTTTTGGAAAAGTGTTTATTTCTGTATTTCAACATGATTTGGAGCTTGTTTTTGGAAAAGTGTTAATTTCTGTATTACAACATGATTTGGAGCTTGTTTTTTGGAAAAGTGTTTATTTCTGTGTTTCAACATGATTTAGAGCTTGTTTTTGGAAAAGTGTTTATTTATGTATTTCAACATGATTTGGAGCTTGTTTTTTGTAAAAGTGTTTATTTCTGTGTTTCAACATGATTTAGAGCTTGTTTTTGGAAAAGTGTTTATTTCTATATTACAACATGATTTAGAGCTTGTTTTTGGAAAAGTGTTTATTTCTGTATTTCAACAAGATTTAGAGCTTGTTTTCTGGAAAAGTGTTTATTTCTGTTTTTCAATGTTGCAACTTGCTGAAAAATGTCCACAGTGTTCCTGTCATCCTGATTAAAGAGTCCTGAAAAATGTTCACTTACAGAGTGCATTAAACATGATTTAGAGCTTGTTTTTGGAAAGTGTTTATTTCTATATTACAACATGATTTGGAGCTTGTTTTTGGAAAGTGTTTATTTCTGCATTTCAACATGATTTGGAACTTGTTTTGGAAAACTGTTTATTTCTGTATTTCAACATGATTTAGAGCTTGTTTTTGGAAAAGTGTTTATTTCTGTATTTCAACATGATTTGGAACTTGTTTT
This sequence comes from Salvelinus fontinalis, assembly GCF_029448725.1. Classification (NCBI taxonomy): domain Eukaryota; kingdom Metazoa; phylum Chordata; class Actinopteri; order Salmoniformes; family Salmonidae; genus Salvelinus; species Salvelinus fontinalis. Next base: position 240,009 of record NW_026600334.1, read on the forward strand.
TGGAAAAGTGTTAATTTCTGTATTTCAACATGATTTAGAGCTTGTTTTTGGAAAAGTGTTTATTTCTGTATTTCAACATGATTTGGAGCTTGTTTTTGGAAAAGTGTTAATTTCTGTATTACAACATGATTTGGAGCTTGTTTTTTGGAAAAGTGTTTATTTCTGTGTTTCAACATGATTTAGAGCTTGTTTTTGGAAAAGTGTTTATTTATGTATTTCAACATGATTTGGAGCTTGTTTTTTGTAAAAGTGTTTATTTCTGTGTTTCAACATGATTTAGAGCTTGTTTTTGGAAAAGTGTTTATTTCTATATTACAACATGATTTAGAGCTTGTTTTTGGAAAAGTGTTTATTTCTGTATTTCAACAAGATTTAGAGCTTGTTTTCTGGAAAAGTGTTTATTTCTGTTTTTCAATGTTGCAACTTGCTGAAAAATGTCCACAGTGTTCCTGTCATCCTGATTAAAGAGTCCTGAAAAATGTTCACTTACAGAGTGCATTAAACATGATTTAGAGCTTGTTTTTGGAAAGTGTTTATTTCTATATTACAACATGATTTGGAGCTTGTTTTTGGAAAGTGTTTATTTCTGCATTTCAACATGATTTGGAACTTGTTTTGGAAAACTGTTTATTTCTGTATTTCAACATGATTTAGAGCTTGTTTTTGGAAAAGTGTTTATTTCTGTATTTCAACATGATTTGGAACTTGTTTTTGGAAAAGTGTTAATTTCTGTATTACAACATGATTTGGAGCTTGTTTTTTGGAAAAGTGTTTATTTTTCTGTGTTTCAACATGATTTAGAGCTTGTTTTTGGAAAAGTGTTTATTTCTGTATTTCAACATGATTTAGAGCTTGTTTTTGGAAAGTGTTTATTTCTGCATTTCAACATGATTTGGAACTTGTTTTGGAAAACTGTTTATTTCTGTATTTCAACATGATTTAGAGCTTGTTTTTGGAAAAGTGTTTATTTCTGTATTTCAACATGATTTGGAACTTGTTTTTGGAAAAGTGTTAATTTCTGTATTACAACATGATTTGGAGCTTGTTTTTTGGAAAAGTGTTTATTTTTCTGTGTTTCAACATGATTTAGAGCTTGTTTTTGGAAAAGTGTTTATTTCTGTATTTCAACATGATTTAGAGCTTGTTTTTGGAAAGTGTTTATTTCTGCATTTCAACATGATTTGGAACTTGTTTTGGAAAACTGTTTATTTCTGTATTTCAACATGATTTAGAGCTTGTTTTTGGAAAAGTGTTTATTTCTGTATTTCAACATGATTTGGAGCTTGTTTTTGGAAAAGTGTTAATTTCTGTATTACAACATGATTTGGAGCTTGTTTTTTGGAAAAGTGTTTATTTCTGTGTTTCAACATGATTTAGAGCTTGTTTTTGGAAAAGTGTTTATTTATGTATTTCAACATGATTTGGAGCTTGTTTTTTGTAAAAGTGTTTATTTCTGTGTTTCAACATGATTTAGAGCTTGTTTTTGGAAAAGTGTTTATTTCTATATTACAACATGATTTAGAGCTTGTTTTTGGAAAAGTGTTTATTTCTGTATTTCAACAAGATTTAGAGCTTGTTTTCTGGAAAAGTGTTTATTTCTGTTTTTCAATGTTGCAACTTGCTGAAAAATGTCCACAGTGTTCCTGTCATCCTGATTAAAGAGTCCTGAAAAATGTTCACTTACAGAGTGCATTAAACATGATTTAGAGCTTGTTTTTGGAAAAGTGTTTATTTCTGTATTTCAACATGATTTAGAGCTTGTTTTTGGAAAAGTGTTTATTTCTGCATTTCAACATGATTTGGAACTTGTTTTGGAAAACTGTTTATTTCTGTATTTCAACATGATTTAGAGCTTGTTTTTGGAAAAGTGTTTATTTCTGTATTTCAACATGATTTGGAACTTGTTTTTGGAAAAGTGTTAATTTCTGTATTACAACATGATTTGGAGCTTGTTTTTTGGAAAAGTGTTTATTCTGTATTTCAACATGATTTAGAGCTTGTTTTTGGAAAGTGTTTATTTCTGCATTTCAACATGATTTGGAACTTGTTTTGGAAAACTGTTTATTTCTGTATTTCAACATGATTTAGAGCTTGTTTTTGGAAAAGTGTATATTTCTGTATTTCAACATGATTTGGAGCTTGTTTTTGGAAAAGTGTTAATTTCTGTATTACAACATGATTTGGAGCTTGTTTTTTGGAAAAGTGTTTATTTCTGTGTTTCAACATGATTTAGAGCTTGTTTTTGGAAAAGTGTTTATTTCTATATTACAACATGATTTAGAGCTTGTTTTTGGAAAAGTGTTTATTTCTGTATTTCAACAAGATTTAGAGCTTGTTTTCTGGAAAAGTGTTTATTTCTGTTTTTCAATGTTGCAACTTGCTGAAAAATGTCCACAGTGTTCCTGTCATCCTGATTAAAGAGTCCTGAAAAATGTTCACTTACAGAGTGCATTAAACATGATTTAGAGCTTGTTTTTGGAAAAGTGTTTATTTCTGTATTTCAACATGATTTAGAGCTTGTTTTTGGAAAAGTGTTTATTTCTGTATTTCAACATGATTTGGAGCTTGTTTTTGGAAAAGTGTTTATTTCTGTATTTCAACATGATTTGGAGCTTGTTTTTGGAAAAGTGTTAATTTCTGTATTACAACATAATTTGGAGCTTGTTTTTTGGAAAAATGTTTATTTCTGTGTTTCAACATGATTTAGAGCTTGTTTTTGGAAAAGTGTTTATTTCTGTATTTCAACATGATTTGGAGCTTGTTTTTGGAAAGTGTTTATTTCTGTGTTACAACATGATCTGGAGCTTGTTTTTGGAAAGTGTTTATTTCTGCATTTCAACATGATTTGGAGCTTGTTTTTTGGAAAAGTGTTTATTTCTCTATTTCAACATTATTTAGAGCTTGTTTTTGGAAAAGTGTTTATTTCTGTATTTCAATATTGCAACTTGCTGAAAACTGTCCACAGTGTTCCTGTCATCCTGATTAAAGAGTCCTGAAAAATGTTCACTTACAGAGTGCATTAAACATGATTTAGAGCTTGTTTTTGGAAAAGTGTTTATTTCTGTATTTCAACATGATTTAGAGCTTGTTTTTGGAAAAGTGTTTATTTCTGCATTTCAACATGATTTGGAACTTGTTTTGGAAAACTGTTTATTTCTGTATTTCAACATGATTTAGAGCTTGTTTTTGGAAAAGTGTTAATTTCTGTATTACAACATGATTTGGAGCTTGTTTTTGGAAAGTGTTTATTTCTATATTACAACATGATTTGGAGCTTGTTTTTGGAAAGTGTTTATTTCTGCATTTCAACATGATTTGGAACTTGTTTTGGAAAACTGTTTATTTCTGTATTTCAACATGATTTAGAGCTTGTTTTTGGAAAAGTGTTTATTTCTGTATTTCAACATGATTTGGAGCTTGTTTTTGGAAAAGTGTTAATTTCTGTATTACAACATGATTTGGAGCTTGTTTTTTGGAAAAGTGTTTATTTATGTATTTCAACAAGATTTAGAGCTTGTTTTCTGGAAAAGTGTTTATTTCTGTTTTTCAATGTTGCAACTTGCTGAAAAATGTCCACAGTGTTCCTATTATCCTGATTAAACAGTACTGAAAAAAATTAAATTACAGAGTGCATCAAACATGATTTAGAGCTTGTTTTTGGAAAAGTGTTTATTTCTGTGTTTTAACATGATTTAGAGCTTGTTTTTGGAAAAGTGTTTATTTCTGTATTTCAACATGATTTAGAGCTTGTTTTTGGAAAAGTGTTTATTTCTGTATTTCAACATGATTTGGAACTTGTTTTTGGAAAAGTGTTAATTTCTGTATTACAACATGATTTGGAGCTTGTTTTTTGGAAAAGTGTTTATTTTTCTGTGTTTCAACATGATTTAGAGCTTGTTTTTGGAAAAGTGTTTATTTCTGTATTTCAACATGATTTAGAGCTTGTTTTTTGAAAGTGTTTATTTCTGCATTTCAACATGATTTGGAACTTGTTTTGGAAAACTGTTTATTTCTGTATTTCAACATGATTTAGAGCTTGTTTTTGGAAAAGTGTTTATTTCTGTATTTCAACATGATTTGGAACTTGTTTTTGGAAAAGTGTTAATTTCTGTATTACAACATGATTTGGAGCTTGTTTTTTGGAAAAGTGTTTATTTCTGTATTTCAACATGATTTAGAGCTTGTTTTTGGAAAGTGTTTATTTCTGCATTTCAACATGATTTGGAACTTGTTTTGGAAAACTGTTTATTTCTGTATTTCAACATGATTTAGAGCTTGTTTTTGGAAAAGTGTTAATTTCTGTATTACAACATGAGTTGGAGCTTGTTTTTTGGAAAAGTGTTTATTTCTGTGTTTCAACATGATTTAGAGCTTGTTTTTGGAAAAGTGTTTATTTCTGTGTTTCAACATGATTTAGAGCTTGTTTTTGGAAAAGTGTTTATTTATGAATTTCAACATGATTTGGAGCTTGTTTTTTGTAAAAGTGTTTATTTCTGTGTTTCAACATGATTTAGAGCTTGTTTTTTGGAAAAGTGTTTATTTCTGTGTTTCAACATGATTTAGAGCTTGTATTTGGAAAAGTGTTTATTTATGTATTTCAACATGATTTGGAGCTTGTTTTTTGGAAAAGTGTTTATTTATGTATTTCAACATGATTTGGAGCTTGTTTTTTGGAAAAGTGTTTATTTCTGTGTTTCAACATGATTTAGAGCTTGTTTTTGGAAAAGTGTTTATTTATGTGTTTCAACAAGATTTAGAGCTTGTTTTCTGGAAAAGTGTTTATTTCTGTTTTTCAATGTTGCAACTTGCTGAAAAATGTCCAAGGTGTTCCTATTATCCTGATTAAACAGTACTGAAAAAAATTAAATTACAGAGTGCATCAAACATGATTTAGAGCTTGTTTTTGGAAAAGTGTTTATTTCTGTGTTTTAACATGATTTAGAGCTTGTTTTTGGAAAAGTGTTTATTTCTGTGTTTTAACATGATTTAGAGCTTGTTTTTGGAAAAGTGTTTATTTCTGTATTTCAACATGATTTGGAGATTGTTTTTGGAAAGTGTTTATTTCTATATTACAACATGATTTGGAGCTTGTTTTTTGGAAAAGTGTTTATTTCTGTATTTCAACATGATTTGGAGCTTGTTTTTGGAAAAGTGTTTATTTCTATATTACAACATGATTTGGAGCTTGTTTTTTGGAAAAGTGTTTATTTCTGTATTTCAACATGATTTAGAGCTTGTTTTTGGAAAAGTGTTTATTTCTGTATTTCAATATTGCAACTTGCTGAAAACTGTCCACATTGTTCCTATTATCCTGATTAAAGAGTCCTGAAAAATGTTCACTTACAGAGTGCATTAAACATGATTTAGAGCTTGTTTTTGGAAAAGTGTTTATTTCTGTATTTCAACATGATTTAGAGCTTGTTTTTGGAAAAGTGTTTATTTCTGCATTTCAACATGATTTGGAACTTGTTTTGGAAAACTGTTTATTTCTGTATTTCAACATGATTTAGAGCTTGTTTTTGGAAAAGTGTTAATTTCTGTATTACAACATGATTTGGAGCTTGTTTTTGGAAAGTGTTTATTTCTATATTACAACATGATTTGGAGCTTGTTTTTGGAAAGTGTTTATTTCTGCATTTCAACATGATTTGGAACTTGTTTTGGAAAACTGTTTATTTCTGTATTTCAACATGATTTAGAGCTTGTTTTTGGAAAAGTGTTTATTTCTGTATTTCAACATGATTTGGAGCTTGTTTTTGGAAAAGTGTTAATTTCTGTATTACAACATGATTTGGAGCTTGTTTTTTGGAAAAGTGTTTATTTATGTATTTCAACAAGATTTAGAGCTTGTTTTCTGGAAAAGTGTTTATTTCTGTTTTTCAATGTTGCAACTTGCTGAAAAATGTCCACAGTGTTCCTATTATCCTGATTAAACAGTACTGAAAAAAATTAAATTACAGAGTGCATCAAACATGATTTAGAGCTTGTTTTTGGAAAAGTGTTTATTTCTGTGTTTTAACATGATTTAGAGCTTGTTTTTGGAAAAGTGTTTATTTCTGTGTTTTAACATGATTTAGAGCTTGTTTTTGGAAAAGTGTTTATTTCTGTATTTCAACATGATTTGGAGCTTGTTTTTGGAAAGTGTTTATTTCTATATTACAACATGATTTGGAGCTTGTTTTTTGGAAAAGTGTTTATTTCTGTGTTTCAACATGATTTGGAGCTTGTTTTTTGGAAAAGTGTTTATTTCTGTGTTTCAACATGATTTAGAGCTTGTTTTTGGAAAAGTGTTTATTTCTGTATTTCAACATGATTTGGAGCTTGTTTTTGGAAAAGTGTTTATTTCTATATTACAACATGATTTGGAGCTTGTTTTTTGGAAAAGTGTTTATTTCTGTATTTCAACATGATTTAGAGCTTGTTTTTGGAAAAGTGTTTATTTCTGTATTTCAATATTGCAACTTGCTGAAAACTGTCCACATTGTTCCTATTATCCTGATTAAAGAGTCCTGAAAAATGTTCACTTACAGAGTGCATTAAACATGATTTAGAGCTTGTTTTTGGAAAAGTGTTTATTTCTGTATTTCAACATGATTTAGAGCTTGTTTTTGGAAAAGTGTTTATTTCTGCATTTCAACATGATTTGGAACTTGTTTTGGAAAACTGTTTATTTCTGTATTTCAACATGATTTAGAGCTTGTTTTTGGAAAAGTGTTAATTTCTGTATTACAACATGATTTGGAGCTTGTTTTTGGAAAGTGTTTATTTCTATATTACAACATGATTTGGAGCTTGTTTTTGGAAAGTGTTTATTTCTGCATTTCAACATGATTTGGAACTTGTTTTGGAAAACTGTTTATTTCTGTATTTCAACATGATTTAGAGCTTGTTTTTGGAAAAGTGTTTATTTCTGTATTTCAACATGATTTGGAGCTTGTTTTTGGAAAAGTGTTAATTTCTGTATTACAACATGATTTGGAGCTTGTTTTTTGGAAAAGTGTTTATTTCTGTATTTCAACAAGATTTAGAGCTTGTTTTCTGGAAAAGTGTTTATTTCTGTTTTTCAATGTTGCAACTTGCTGAAAAATGTCCACAGTGTTCCTATTATCCTGATTAAACAGTACTGAAAAAAATTAAATTACAGAGTGCATCAAACATGATTTAGAGCTTGTTTTTGGAAAAGTGTTTATTTCTGTGTTTCAACATGATTTAGAGCTTGTTTTTGGAAAAGTGTTTATTTCTGTATTTCAACATGATTTAGAGCTTGTTTTTGGAAAAGTGTTTATTTCTGTATTTCAACATGATTTGGAACTTGTTTTTGGAAAAGTGTTAATTTCTGTATTACAACATGATTTGGAGCTTGTTTTTTGGAAAAGTGTTTATTTTTCTGTGTTTCAACATGATTTAGAGCTTGTTTTTGGAAAAGTGTTTATTTCTGTATTTCAACATGATTTAGAGCTTGTTTTTTGAAAGTGTTTATTTCTGCATTTCAACATGATTTGGAACTTGTTTTGGAAAACTGTTTATTTCTGTATTTCAACATGATTTAGAGCTTGTTTTTGGAAAAGTGTTTATTTCTGTATTTCAACATGATTTGGAACTTGTTTTTGGAAAAGTGTTAATTTCTGTATTACAACATGATTTGGAGCTTGTTTTTTGGAAAAGTGTTTATTTCTGTATTTCAACATGATTTAGAGCTTGTTTTTGGAAAGTGTTTATTTCTGCATTTCAACATGATTTGGAACTTGTTTTGGAAAACTGTTTATTTCTGTATTTCAACATGATTTAGAGCTTGTTTTTGGAAAAGTGTTAATTTCTGTATTACAACATGAGTTGGAGCTTGTTTTTTGGAAAAGTGTTTATTTCTGTGTTTCAACATGATTTAGAGCTTGTTTTTGGAAAAGTGTTTATTTCTGTGTTTCAACATGATTTAGAGCTTGTTTTTGGAAAAGTGTTTATTTATGAATTTCAACATGATTTGGAGCTTGTTTTTTGTAAAAGTGTTTATTTCTGTGTTTCAACATGATTTAGAGCTTGTTTTTTGGAAAAGTGTTTATTTCTGTGTTTCAACATGATTTAGAGCTTGTATTTGGAAAAGTGTTTATTTATGTATTTCAACATGATTTGGAGCTTGTTTTTTGGAAAAGTGTTTATTTATGTATTTCAACATGATTTGGAGCTTGTTTTTTGGAAAAGTGTTTATTTCTGTGTTTCAACATGATTTAGAGCTTGTTTTTGGAAAAGTGTTTATTTATGTGTTTCAACAAGATTTAGAGCTTGTTTTCTGGAAAAGTGTTTATTTCTGTTTTTCAATGTTGCAACTTGCTGAAAAATGTCCAAGGTGTTCCTATTATCCTGATTAAACAGTACTGAAATAAATTAAATTACAGAGTGCATCAAACATGATTTAGAGCTTGTTTTTGGAAAAGTGTTTATTTCTGTGTTTTAACATGATTTAGAGCTTGTTTTTGGAAAAGTGTTTATTTCTGTGTTTTAACATGATTTAGAGCTTGTTTTTGGAAAAGTGTTTATTTCTGTATTTCAACATGATTTGGAGCTTGTTTTTGGAAAGTGTTTATTTCTATATTACAACATGATTTGGAGCTTGTTTTTTGGAAAAGTGTTTATTTCTGTGTTTCAACATGATTTGGAGCTTGTTTTTTGGAAAAGTGTTTATTTCTGTGTTTCAACATGATTTAGAGCTTGTTTTTGGAAAAGTGTTTATTTCTGTATTTCAACATGATTTGGAGCTTGTTTTTGGAAAAGTGTTTATTTCTATATTACAACATGATTTGGAGCTTGTTTTTTGGAAAAGTGTTTATTTCTGTATTTCAACATGATTTAGAGCTTGTTTTTGGAAAAGTGTTTATTTCTGTATTTCAATATTGCAACTTGCTGAAAACTGTCCACATTGTTCCTATTATCCTGATTAAAGAGTCCTGAAAAATGTTCACTTACAGAGTGCATTAAACATGATTTAGAGCTTGTTTTTGGAAAAGTGTTTATTTCTGTATTTCAACATGATTTAGAGCTTGTTTTTGGAAAAGTGTTTATTTCTGCATTTCAACATGATTTGGAACTTGTTTTGGAAAACTGTTTATTTCTGTATTTCAACATGATTTAGAGCTTGTTTTTGGAAAAGTGTTAATTTCTGTATTACAACATGATTTGGAGCTTGTTTTTGGAAAGTGTTTATTTCTATATTACAACATGATTTGGAGCTTGTTTTTGGAAAGTGTTTATTTCTGCATTTCAACATGATTTGGAACTTGTTTTGGAAAACTGTTTATTTCTGTATTTCAACATGATTTAGAGCTTGTTTTTGGAAAAGTGTTTATTTCTGTATTTCAACATGATTTGGAGCTTGTTTTTGGAAAAGTGTTAATTTCTGTATTACAACATGATTTGGAGCTTGTTTTTTGGAAAAGTGTTTATTTATGTATTTCAACAAGATTTAGAGCTTGTTTTCTGGAAAAGTGTTTATTTCTGTTTTTCAATGTTGCAACTTGCTGAAAAATGTCCACAGTGTTCCTATTATCCTGATTAAACAGTACTGAAAAAAATTAAATTACAGAGTGCATCAAACATGATTTAGAGCTTGTTTTTGGAAAAGTGTTTATTTCTGTGTTTTAACATGATTTAGAGCTTGTTTTTGGAAAAGTGTTTATTTCTGTGTTTTAACATGATTTAGAGCTTGTTTTTGGAAAAGTGTTTATTTCTGTATTTCAACATGATTTGGAGCTTGTTTTTGGAAAGTGTTTATTTCTATATTACAACATGATTTGGAGCTTGTTTTTTGGAAAAGTGTTTATTTCTGTGTTTCAACATGATTTAGAGCTTGTTTTTTGGAAAAGTGTTTATTTCTGTGTTTCAACATGATTTAGAGCTTGTATTTGGAAAAGTGTTTATTTATGTATTTCAACATGATTTGGAGCTTGTTTTTTGGAAAAGTGTTTATTTATGTATTTCAACATGATTTGGAGCTTGTTTTTTGGAAAAGTGTTTATTTCTGTGTTTCAACATGATTTAGAGCTTGTTTTTGGAAAAGTGTTTATTTCTGTATTTCAACATGATTTAGAGCTTGTTTTTTGAAAGTGTTTATTTCTATATTACAACATGATTTGGAGCTTGTTTTTGGAAAGTGTTTATTTCTGCATTTCAACATGATTTGGAACTTGTTTTGGAAAACTGTTTATTTCTGTATTTCAACATGATTTAGAGCTTGTTTTTGGAAAAGTGTTTATTTCTGTATTTCAACATGATTTGGAGCTTGTTTTTGGAAAAGTGTTAATTTCTGTATTACAACATGATTTGGAGCTTGTTTTTTGGAAAAGTGTTTATTTATGTATTTCAACAAGATTTAGAGCTTGTTTTCTGGAAAAGTGTTTATTTCTGTTTTTCAATGTTGCAACTTGCTGAAAAATGTCCACAGTGTTCCTATTATCCTGATTAAACAGTACTGAAAAAAATTAAATTACAGAGTGCATCAAACATGATTTAGAGCTTGTTTTTGGAAAAGTGTTTATTTCTGTGTTTTAACATGATTTAGAGCTTGTTTTTGGAAAAGTGTTTATTTCTGTGTTTTAACATGATTTAGAGCTTGTTTTTGGAAAAGTGTTTATTTCTGTATTTCAACATGATTTGGAGCTTGTTTTTGGAAAGTGTTTATTTCTATATTACAACATGATTTGGAGCTTGTTTTTTGGAAAAGTGTTTATTTCTGTGTTTCAACATGATTTAGAGCTTGTTTTTTGGAAAAGTGTTTATTTCTGTGTTTCAACATGATTTAGAGCTTGTATTTGGAAAAGTGTTTATTTATGTATTTCAACATGATTTGGAGCTTGTTTTTTGGAAAAGTGTTTATTTATGTATTTCAACATGATTTGGAGCTTGTTTTTTGGAAAAGTGTTTATTTCTGTGTTTCAACATGATTTAGAGCTTGTTTTTGGAAAAGTGTTTATTTCTGTATTTCAACATGATTTAGAGCTTGTTTTTTGAAAGTGTTTATTTCTGTATTTCAACATGATTTGGAACTTGTTTTGGAAAACTGTTTATTTCTGTATTTCAACATGATTTAGAGCTTGTTTTTGGAAAAGTGTTTATTTCTGTATTTCAACATGATTTGGAACTTGTTTTTGGAAAAGTGTTAATTTCTGTATTACAACATGAGTTGGAGCTTGTTTTTTGGAAAAGTGTTTATTTCTGTGTTTCAACATGATTTAGAGCTTGTTTTTGGAAAAGTGTTTATTTCTGCGTTTCAACATGATTTGGAGCTTGTTTTTGGAAAACTGTTTATTTCTGTATTTCAACATGATTTGGAGCTTGTTTTTGGAAAAGTGTTTATTTCTGTATTTCAACATGAGTTGGAGCTTGTTTTTTGGAAAAGTGTTTATTTCTGTGTTTCAACATGATTTAGAGCTTGTTTTTGGAAAAGTGTTTATTTCTGTGTTTCAACATGATTTAGAGCTTGTTTTCTGGAAAAGTGTTTATTTCTGTTTTTCAACATGATTTGCAGCTTGCTTTTTGTAAAAGTGTCCTAGGTGTTCCTGTGTTTCAACATGATTTAGAGCTTGTTCTTTGAGAAAAGTGTTTATTTCTGTGTGCTTCAAACATGATTTAGAGCTTGTTTTTGGAAAAGTGTTTATTTCTGTGTTTCAACATGATTTGGAGCTTGTTTTTTGGAAAAGTGTTTATTTATGTATTTCAACATGATTTGGAGCTTGTTTTTTGGAAAAGTGTTTATTTCTGCATTTCAACATGATTTGGAGCTTGTTTTTGGAAAGTGTTTATTTCTATATTACAACATGATTTGGAGCTTGTTTTTTGGAAAAGTGTTTATTTCTGTGTTTCAACATGATTTGGAGCTTGTTTTTTGGAAAAGTGTTTATTTCTGTGTTTCAACATGATTTAGAGCTTGTTTTTGGAAAAGTGTTTATTTCTGTATTTCAACATGATTTGGAGCTTGTTTTTGGAAAAGTGTTTATTTCTATATTACAACATGATTTGGAGCTTGTTTTTTGGAAAAGTGTTTATTTCTGTATTTCAACATGATTTAGAGCTTGTTTTTGGAAAAGTGTTTATTTCTGTATTTCAATATTGCAACTTGCTGAAAACTGTCCACAGTGTTCCTATTATCCTGATTGAACAGCACTGAAAAAAATTCACTTACAGAGTGCATCAAACATGATTTAGAGCTTGTTTTTGGAAAGTGTTTATTTCTGCATTTCAACATGATTTGGTACTTGTTTTGGAAAACTGTTTATTTCTGTATTTCAACATGATTTAGAGCTTGTTTTTGGAAAAGTGTTTATTTCTGTGTTTCAACATGATTTAGAGCTTGTTTTTGGAAAAGTGTTTATTTCTGTATTTCAACATGATTTGGAGCTTGTTTTTGGAAAAGTGTTTATTTCTGTATTACAATGTTGCAACTTGCTGAAAACTGTCCACAGTGTTCCTGTCATCCTGATTAAAGAGTCCTGAAAAATGTTCACTTGCAGAGTGCATTAAACATCATTTAGAGCTTGTTTTTGGAAAAGTGTTTATTTCTGTATTTCAACATGATTTAGAGCTTGTGTCACGATCGTGTGGAGGATTGACGGACCAATACGCAGCACTTGGAAAATAAGCCATCTCCTTTTTATTCACGAAGACGGCACACGAAACAAAAACACTTAAACACCAAACAAAACAAGAAAACGATCGTGAAGCTAAAACAACGATGTGCACACACTGGCTACAAACGTATCACATAGACAATTACTCACAACCAATGAGAGCCTATGGCTACCCTAAATAAGGCTCCCAATCAGAGACAACCGAAATCAGCTGTCTCTAATTGGGAACTCATTCAGGTAACCATAGACTCTCCTAGACAACTAAACATACATAGACAACGCTAGACATCTACACTCAACACAAACCCATATACTACACCCCATAACCCCTTTACCATATAAACACCCAAAACTAACAAAACATAAACATTCCCCATGTCACACCCTGACCTAACTAAAATAATAAAGAAAACAAAGAATACTAAGGCCAGGGCGTGACATAACCCCCCCCTTGAGGCGCGAACTCCGAGCGCACCATACACAGTCTAGGGGAGGGTCTGGGTGGGCTTCCCTCCACGGTGGCGGCTCCGGCTCTGGTCGTGGTCCCCACTTCACCACAGTCCCTAACCACCTCCTTAGCTTCTTCAAAATGACCCCTCTCCACATTAATCCCATTGCATTAAGGGACAGCTCCGGACTAAGGGCCAGTACCAGGGTAAGGGGCAGTACCAGGGTAAGGGGCAGTACCAGGGTCAGGGGCAGTACCAGGGTCAGGGGCAGTACCAGGGTAAGGGGCAGTACCAGGGTAAGGGGCAGCACCAGGGTAAGGGGCAGCACCAGGATAAGGGGCAGCACCAGGATAAGTGGCAGCTCCGGACTGAAGAATGGCAGCTCCGGACTGAGGGACTGCGGCTCCGGACTGAGGGACTGCAGCTCCGGACTGAGGGATGGCCCATGGCTGGCTGACGGATCTGGCTGCTCATGGCTAGCTGACGGATCTGGCTGCTCATGGCTAGCTGACGGATCTGGCTGCTCATGGCTAGCTGACGGATCTGGCTGCTCATGGCTAGCTGACGGATCTGGCTGCTCATGGCTAGCTGACGGATCTGGCTGCTCATGGCTAGCTGACGGATCTGGCTGCTCATGGCTAGCTGACGGATCTGGCTGCTCATGGCTAGCTGACGGATCTGGCTGCTCATGGCTAGCTGACGGATCTGGCTGCTCATGGCTGGCTGACGGATCTGGCTGCTCATGGCTGGCTGACGGATCTGGCTGCTCATGGCTAGCTGACGGATCTGGCTGCTCATGGCTAGCTGACGGATCTGGCTGCTCATGGCTAGCTGACGGATCTGGCTGCTCATGACTAGCTGACGGATCTGGCTGCTCATGGCTAGCTGACGGATCTGGCTGCTCATGGCTAGCTGACGGATCTGGCTGCTCATGGCTAGCTGACGGATCTGGCTGCTCATGGCTAGCTGACGGATCTGGCTGCTCATGGCTGGCTGACGGATCTGGCTGCTCATGGCTGGCTGACTGATCTGGCTGCTCCTGTCTGGTTGGCGGCTCTGGCAGATCCTGTCTGGTTGGCGGCTCTGGCAGATCCTGTCTGGTTGGCGGCTCTGGCGGATCCTGTCTGGTTGACGGCTCTGGCAGATCCTGTCTGACGGACGGCTCTAGCGGCTCCTGTCTGGCTGGCGGCTCTAGCGGCTCCTGTCTGGCGGACGGCTCAGTGGGCTCATGGCAGACGGGCGGCTTTGCAGGCTCATGGCAGACGGGCGGCTTTGCAGGCTCATTGCAGACAGATGGCTCAGATGGCGCTGGGGAGACGGATGGCTCAGATGGCGCTGGGGAGACGGATGGCTCAGATGGCGCTTGGCAGACGGGCAGTTCAGTCATCGCTGTGCAGACGGCAGACTCCTGCCGGCTGAGGCGCACTGTAGGCCTGGTGCGTGGTGCCGGAACTGGTAGCACCGGGCTGGGGACACGCATCTCAGGGCTAGTGCGGGGAGAAGGAACAGGGCATACTGGACCCTGGAGACGCACATTAGGCCTAGTGCGTGGTGCCGGAACTGGTGGTACCGGGCTAGGGACACGCATCTCAAGGCTAGTGCGGGGAGCAACAACAGGGCACACTGGACTCTCAAGGCGTACTATAGGCCTTGTGCGTGGTACCGGTACTGGTGGTACCGGGCTGAGGACCCGCACATCAGGGCGAGTACGGGGAGAAGGAACAGTGCGTACAGGACTCTGGAGACACACAGAGGGCTTGGTGCGTGGTGTAGGCACTGGTGGTAATGTGCTGGAGACACGCACCACAGGGCTAGTACGTGGAGGAACAACAGGGCTCTGGAGACACCCAGGAAGCTTGATGCGTGGTGTAGGCACTGGTGGTAATGGGCTGGAAACACGCACCTCAAAGCTAGTGCGGGGAGCAGGAACAGTGCGTAAAGGGCTCTGGAGACGCACCTTACACCTAGTGCTTGGTGCCGGAACTAGTGGTACAGGGCTGGGGACATGCATCTCAGGATGAGTGCAAAAAGTAGGAACAGGACACACCGGGTTGTGAAGGTGTACTGGAGACCTGGTGTGTATAGCCGGCATCAAATCTTCCGGAACTTTAACACAAGTTTCAGGCTGAGTACGAGGAACTGACACAGGTGGCATCGGACAGCTAATACGCTCCTCAGGGAGAATGCATTGCATACTCTGCCAAACCAACAGCTCTCTCTCTTCACTCTCCTCCAATTTCGTCAACAACTCTTCGAATGTCTCATAATCTCCCATTCGTTCACTCTCCTCCAATCTGTCCAATAACTCCTCGACACACTCAGACTCACCCCTCAACTTCGCCGACTGCTCCGAGTGCCCCCCTCCAAATTTTTTTTTGTGCTGTCTCTTGGGCTTCCTCCCGTGTCGCCGTGCTGCCTCCATCTCTGCCTTGGGGCAGTGATATTCCCCTGGCTGTGACCAGGGTCCTCTCCCGTCTAGAATTTCCTCCCACGTCCAGGAGTCTTGACATTGCTGCTGTTGCTTTGTTTTCCGCTGCTTGGTCCGATGGTGGGTAATTCTGTCACGATCGTGTGGAGGATTGACGGACCAATACGCAGCACTTGGAAAATAAGCCATCTCCTTTTTATTCACGAAGACGGCACACGAAACAAAAACACTTAAACACCAAACAAAACAAGAAAACGATCGTGAAGCTAAAACAACGATGTGCACACACTGGCTACAAACGTATCACATAGACAATTACTCACAACCAATGAGAGCCTATGGCTACCCTAAATAAGGCTCCCAATCAGAGACAACCGAAATCAGCTGTCTCTAATTGGGAACTCATTCAGGTAACCATAGACTCTCCTAGACAACTAAACATACATAGACAACGCTAGACATCTACACTCAACACAAACCCATATACTACACCCCATAACCCCTTTACCATATAAACACCCAAAACTAACAAAACATAAACATTCCCCATGTCACACCCTGACCTAACTAAAATAATAAAGAAAACAAAGAATACTAAGGCCAGGGCGTGACAGCTTGATTTTGGAAAAGTGTTTATTTCTGCATTTCAACATGATTTGGAACTTGTTTTGGAAAACTGTTTATTTCTGCATTTCAACATGATTTGGAACTTGTTTTGGAAAACTGTTTATTTCTGTATTTCAACATGATTTAGAGCTTGTTTTTGGAAAAGTGTTTATTTCTGTATTTCAACATGATTTGGAGCTTGTTTTTGGAAAAGTGTTAATTTCTGTATTACAACACAATTTGGAGCTTGTTTTTTGGAAAAGTGTTTATTTCTGTGTTTCAACATGATTTAGAGCTTGTTTTTGGAAAAGTGTTTATTTCTGTATTTCAACATGATTTGGAGCTTGTTTTTGGAAAAGTGTTTATTTCTGTATTTCAACATGATTTGGAGCTTGTTTTTGGAAAAGTGTTAATTTCTGTATTACAACATAATTTGGAGCTTGTTTTTTGGAAAAATGTTTATTTCTGTGTTTCAACATGATTTAGAGCTTGTTTTTGGAAAAGTGTTTATTTCTGTATTTCAACATGATTTGGAGCTTGTTTTTGGAAAGTGTTTATTTCTGTGTTACAACATGATCTGGAGCTTGTTTTTGGAAAGTGTTTATTTCTGCATTTCAACATGATTTGGAGCTTGTTTTTTGGAAAAGTGTTTATTTCTCTATTTCAACATTATTTAGAGCTTGTTTTTGGAAAAGTGTTTATTTCTGTATTTCAATATTGCAACTTGCTGAAAACTGTCCACAGTGTTCCTGTCATCCTGATTAAAGAGTCCTGAAAAATGTTCACTTACAGAGTGCATTAAACATGATTTAGAGCTTGTTTTTGGAAAAGTGTTTATTTCTGTATTTCAACATGATTTAGAGCTTGTTTTTGGAAAAGTGTTTATTTCTGCATTTCAACATGATTTGGAACTTGTTTTGGAAAACTGTTTATTTCTGTATTTCAACATGATTTGGAGCTTGTTTTTGGAAAAGTGTTAATTTCTGTATTACAACACAATTTGGAGCTTGTTTTTTGGAAAAGTGTTTATTTCTGTGTTTCAACATGATTTAGAGCTTGTTTTTGGAAAAGTGTTTATTTCTGTATTTCAACATGATTTGGAGCTTGTTTTTGGAAAAGTGTTTATTTCTGTATTTCAACATGATTTGGAGCTTGTTTTTGGAAAAGTGTTAATTTCTGTATTACAACATAATTTGGAGCTTGTTTTTTGGAAAAATGTTTATTTCTGTGTTTCAACATGATTTAGAGCTTGTTTTTGGAAAAGTGTTTATTTCTGTATTTCAACATGATTTGGAGCTTGTTTTTGGAAAGTGTTTATTTCTGTGTTACAACATGATCTGGAGCTTGTTTTTGGAAAGTGTTTATTTCTGCATTTCAACATGATTTGGAGCTTGTTTTTTGGAAAAGTGTTTATTTCTCTATTTCAACATTATTTAGAGCTTGTTTTTGGAAAAGTGTTTATTTCTGTATTTCAATATTGCAACTTGCTGAAAACTGTCCACAGTGTTCCTGTCATCCTGATTAAAGAGTCCTGAAAAATGTTCACTTACAGAGTGCATTAAACATGATTTAGAGCTTGTTTTTGGAAAAGTGTTTATTTCTGTATTTCAACATGATTTAGAGCTTGTTTTTGGAAAAGTGTTTATTTCTGCATTTCAACATGATTTGGAGCTTGTTTTTGGAAAGCTGTTTATTTCTGTATTTCAACATGATTTGGAGCTTGTTTTTGGAAAAGTGTTAATTTCTGTATTACAACACATGATTTGGAGCTTGTTTTTTGGAAAAGTGTTTATTTCTGTGTTTCAACATGATTTAGAGCTTGTTTTTGGAAAAGTGTTTATTTCTGTATTTCAACATGATTTGGAGCTTGTTTTTGGAAAAGTGTTTATTTCTGTATTTCAACATGATTTGGAGCTTGTTTTTGGAAAAGTGTTTATTTCTGTATTACAACATGATTTGGAGCTTGTTTTTTGGAAAAGTGTTTATTTCTGTGTTTCAACATGATTTAGAGCTTGTTTTTGGAAAAGTGTTTATTTCTGTATTTCAACATGATTTGGAGCTTGTTTTGGAAAACAGTTTATTTCTGTATTTCAACATGATTTAGAGCTTGTTTTTGGAAAAGTGTTAATTTCTGTATTACAACATGATTTGGAGCTTGTTTTTGGAAAGTGTTTATTTCTATATTACAACATGATTTGGAGCTTGTTTTTGGAAAGTGTTTATTTCTGCATTTCAACATGATTTGGAACTTGTTTTGGAAAACTGTTTATTTCTGTATTTCAACATGATTTAGAGCTTGTTTTTGGAAAAGTGTTTATTTCTGTATTTCAACATGATTTGGAGCTTGTTTTTGGAAAAGTGTTAATTTCTGTATTACAACATGATTTGGAGCTTGTTTTTTGGAAAAGTGTTTATTTCTGTGTTTCAACATGATTTAGAGCTTGTTTTTGGAAAGTGTTTATTTCTGTATTTCAACATGATTTGGAGCTTGTTTTTGAAAAGTGTTTATTTCTGTGTTTCAACATGATTTGAGCTTGTTTTGGAAAAGTGTTTATTTCTATATTACAACATGATTTAGAGCTTGTTTTTGGAAAAGTGTTTATTTCTGTATTTCAACAAGATTTAGAGCTTGTTTTCTGGAAAAGTGTTTATTTCTGTTTTTCAATGTTGCAACTTGCTGAAAAATGTCCACAGTGTTCCTATTATCCTGATTAAACAGTACTGAAAAAAATTAAATTACAGAGTGCATCAAACATGATTTAGAGCTTGTTTTTGGAAAAGTGTTTATTTCTGTGTTTTAACATGATTTAGAGCTTGTTTTTGGAAAAGTGTTTATTTCTGTATTTCAACATGATTTAGAGCTTGTTTTTGGAAAAGTGTTTATTTCTGTATTTCAACATGATTTGGAGCTTGTTTTTGGAAAGTGTTTATTTCTATATTATAACATGATTTGGAGCTTGTTTTTGGAAAGTGTTTATTTCTGCATTTCAACATGATTTGGAACTTGTTTTGGAAAACTGTTTATTTCTGTATTTCAACATGATTTAGAGCTTGTTTTTGGAAAAGTGTTAATTTCTGTATTACAACATGATTTGGAGCTTGTTTTTTGGAAAAGTGTTTATTTCTGTATTTCAACATGATTTGGAGCTTGTTTTTGGAAAAGTGTTTATTTCTGTATTACAACATGATTTGGAGCTTGTTTTTGGAAAGTGTTTATTTCTGCATTTCAACATGATTTGGAACTTGTTTTGGAAAACTGTTTATTTCTGTATTTCAACATGATTTAGAGCTTGTTTTTGGAAAAGTGTTTATTTCTGTATTTCAACATGATTTGGAACTTGTTTTTGGAAAAGTGTTAATTTCTGTATTACAACATGATTTGGAGCTTGTTTTTTGGAAAAGTGTTTATTTTTCTGTGTTTCAACATGATTTAGAGCTTGTTTTTGGAAAAGTGTTTATTTCTGTATTTCAACATGATTTAGAGCTTGTTTTTGGAAAGTGTTTATTTCTGCATTTCAACATGATTTGGAACTTGTTTTGGAAAACTGTTTATTTCTGTATTTCAACATGATTTAGAGCTTGTTTTTGGAAAAGTGTTAATTTCTGTATTACAACATGAGTTGGAGCTTGTTTTTTGGAAAAGTGTTTATTTCTGTGTTTCAACATGATTTAGAGCTTGTTTTTGGAAAAGTGTTTATTTATGTATTTCAACATGATTTGGAGCTTGTTTTTTGTAAAAGTGTTTATTTCTGTGTTTCAACATGATTTAGAGCTTGTTTTTGGAAAAGTGTTTATTTCTATATTACAACATGATTTAGAGCTTGTTTTTGGAAAAGTGTTTATTTCTGTATTTCAACAAGATTTAGAGCTTGTTTTCTGGAAAAGTGTTTATTTCTGTTTTTCAATGTTGCAACTTGCTGAAAAATGTCCACAGTGTTCCTATTATCCTGATTAAACAGTACTGAAAAAAATTAAATTACAGAGTGCATCAAACATGATTTAGAGCTTGTTTTTGGAAAAGTGTTTATTTCTGTGTTTTAACATGATTTAGAGCTTGTTTTTGGAAAAGTGTTTATTTCTGTATTTCAACATGATTTGGAGCTTGTTTTTGGAAAGTGTTTATTTCTATATTACAACATGATTTGGAGCTTGTTTTTTGGAAAAGTGTTTATTTCTGTATTTCAACATGATTTGGAGCTTGTTTTTTGGAAAAGTGTTTATTTCTGTGTTTCAACATGATTTAGAGCTTGTTTTTGGAAAAGTGTTTATTTCTGTATTTCAACATGATTTGGAGCTTGTTTTTGGAAAAGTGTTTATTTCTGTATTTCAACAAGATTTAGAGCTTGTTTTCTGGAAAAGTGTTTATTTCTGTTTTTCAATGTTGCAACTTGCTGAAAAATGTCCACAGTGTTCCTATTATCCTGATTAAACAGTACTGAAAAAAATTAAATTACAGAGTGCATCAAACATGATTTAGAGCTTGTTTTTGGAAAAGTGTTTATTTCTGTGTTTTAACATGATTTAGAGCTTGTTTTTGGAAAAGTGTTTATTTCTGTATTTCAACATGATTTAGAGCTTGTTTTTGGAAAAGTGTTTATTTCTGTATTTCAACATGATTTGGAGCTTGTTTTTGGAAAGTGTTTATTTCTATATTATAACATGATTTGGAGCTTGTTTTTGGAAAGTGTTTATTTCTGTATTTCAACATGATTTGGAACTTGTTTTGGAAAACTGTTTATTTCTGTATTTCAACATGATTTAGAGCTTGTTTTTGGAAAAGTGTTAATTTCTGTATTACAACATGATTTGGAGCTTGTTTTTTGGAAAAGTGTTTATTTTTCTGTGTTTCAACATGATTTGGAGCTTGTTTTTGGAAAGTGTTTATTTCTATATTACAACATGATTTGGAGCTTGTTTTTGGAAAGTGTTTATTTCTGCATTTCAACATGATTTGGAACTTGTTTTGGAAAACTGTTTATTTCTGTATTTCAACATGATTTAGAGCTTGTTTTTGGAAAAGTGTTTATTTCTGTATTTCAACATGATTTGGAACTTGTTTTTGGAAAAGTGTTAATTTCTGTATTACAACATGATTTGGAGCTTGTTTTTTGGAAAAGTGTTTATTTTTCTGTGTTTCAACATGATTTAGAGCTTGTTTTTGGAAAAGTGTTTATGTCTGTATTTCAACATGATTTAGAGCTTGTTTTTGGAAAAGTGTTTATTTCTGCATTTCAACATGATTTGGAACTTGTTTTGGAAAACTGTTTATTTCTGTATTTCAACATGATTTAGAGCTTGTTTTTGGAAAAGTGTTTATTTCTGTATTTCAACATGATTTGGAACTTGTTTTTGGAAAAGTGTTAATTTCTGTATTACAACATGATTTGGAGCTTGTTTTTTGGAAAAGTGTTTATTTTTCTGTGTTTCAACATGATTTAGAGCTTGTTTTTGGAAAAGTGTTTATTTCTGTATTTCAACATGATTTAGAGCTTGTTTTTGGAAAGTGTTTATTTCTGCATTTCAACATGATTTGGAACTTGTTTTGGAAAACTGTTTATTTCTGTATTTCAACATGATTTAGAGCTTGTTTTTGGAAAAGTGTTAATTTCTGTATTACAACATGAGTTGGAGCTTGTTTTTTGGAAAAGTGTTTATTTCTGTGTTTCAACATGATTTAGAGCTTGTTTTTGGAAAAGTGTTTATTTATGTATTTCAACATGATTTGGAGCTTGTTTTTTGTAAAAGTGTTTATTTCTGTGTTTCAACATGATTTAGAGCTTGTTTTTGGAAAAGTGTTTATTTCTATATTACAACATGATTTAGAGCTTGTTTTTGGAAAAGTGTTTATTTCTGTATTTCAACAAGATTTAGAGCTTGTTTTCTGGAAAAGTGTTTATTTCTGTTTTTCAATGTTGCAACTTGCTGAAAAATGTCCACAGTGTTCCTATTATCCTGATTAAACAGTACTGAAAAAAATTAAATTACAGAGTGCATCAAACATGATTTAGAGCTTGTTTTTGGAAAAGTGTTTATTTCTGTGTTTTAACCTGTCTAGGATCAGCGTGCCGCTAGCGGCACTCCCCCCCCCCCCCCACTGAAAAACCAGTGCCGCGAAATTCAAAAAAAATATTTTTTTAAAATATTTAACTTTCACACATTAAAGTCCAATACAGCTAATGAAAGACACAGATCTTATGAATCCAGTCAACATTTCCGATTTTTAAAATGTTTTACAGGGAAGACACAATATGTAAAGATGTACATCTATTACCTAAAAACACATTAGCATATTCCACCATCTTTTATTTGTCCACCAACACCAGTAGCCATCACCAATTCGGCTAAACTAAGATATTTATAGCCCCTAACCAACAAAAAAACTCATTAGATGACAGTCTGATAACATATTTATGGTATGGGATAGGTTTTGTTAGAAAAAAGTGCATATTTCAGGTAGATGGCATAGTTTACAATTGCACCCACCATCACAAATGGACTAGAATAATTACAATGAGCAACGTGTTTACCTAACTACTAATCATCAAACATTTCGTAAAAATACACAGCATACACGAATCGAAAGACACAGATCCTGTGAATACAGACAATATTTCAGATTTTCTAAGTGTCTTACAGCGAAAACACAATAAATCGTTATATTAGCTTAGCACATAGCAATTAGCAGCCCAGCATTGATTCTAGCCAAAGTGAGCGATAAAAGTCAACATCGCCAAAAGATATTAATTTTTTCACTAACCTTCTCAGAATTCTTCCGATGACACTCCTGTAACATCACATTACAACATGCATATACAGTTTGATCGAAAATGTTTATATTTAGCCACCAAAATCATGGTTAGACAATGTGAAATGTAGACAAGCTGGTAAAGAAAACGTCCTTGCGCCACTTAGACAGTGATCTACTCTTATACATAAATACTCATAAACGTGACTAAAAAATATAGGGTGGACAGGGATTGATAGACAATTTAATTCTTAATACAATTGCGTTATTACATTTTTTAATTTATCCTTACTTTTCAATACAGTTTGCGCCAAGCGAAGCTACGTCAAAAAACATGGCGTCCTAAGCCACTAAAATGTTTCGACAGAAACACGATTTATCATAATAAAAATGTCCTACCTTGAGCTGTTCTTCCATCAGTATCTTGGGCAAAGGATCCTTTCTTGGGAGAAATCGTCTTTTGGTGGAAAGCTGTCCTCTTGCCATGTGGAAATGTCAACTACGTTCGGGATGAACTGAAAAGCGTGACCAACTTTTCACATCGTTGCAAAAATAAATGTCCCAAAATCGCACTAAACGGATATAAATTGCTATAAAACGCTTTAAATTAACTACTTTGTGATGTTTGTAACTCCTATAACGAGTGAAAAGATGACCGGAGAAATATAACAGGCTAAACTAATGCTTGGAACAGGAGAGGGTCGGTGTCTTCCACGCGCGTTACGCAGCAAGAAAAGACTTGCTAGCTAAAGGTTTTTTTCATTTGTAGGGCCTGTGAACGAGCAATCGAGCCCGTTGGAATCGTCATCACGTAAAGGCATCCAGGGGAAGACGTAAGAAGTGTCCGTATAGTCATAGCAACGACAGTGCCCGTTTAAATGACTTCAGAAAAGTGGCCAACGTTTCTCAAATCTGACTCCATGTCAGGGAAATTGCTGTAGAATGGGCTCTGTTCCACTTAGAGACAAAATTTCAACTCCTATAGAAACTATAGACTGTTTTCTATCCAATAATAATAATAATATGCATATTGTACGATCAAGGATTTTGTGGGAAGCCGTTTAAAAAATTAGCCACATTAGCATAAATAGTCTAAACAGCGCCCCCATCCCCAACAGGTTAACATGATTTAGAGCTTGTTTTTGGAAAAGTGTTTATTTCTGTATTTCAACATGATTTGGAGCTTGTTTTTGGAAAGTGTTTATTTCTATATTACAACATGATTTGGAGCTTGTTTTTTGGAAAAGTGTTTATTTCTGTATTTCAACATGATTTGGAGCTTGTTTTTTGGAAAAGTGTTTATTTCTGTGTTTCAACATGATTTAGAGCTTGTTTTTGGAAAAGTGTTTATTTCTGTATTTCAACATGATTTGGAGCTTGTTTTTGGAAAAGTGTTTATTTCTGTATTTCAACAAGATTTAGAGCTTGTTTTCTGGAAAAGTGTTTTTTTCTGTTTTTCAATGTTGCAACTTGCTGAAAAATGTCCACAGTGTTCCTATTATCCTGATTAAACAGTACTGAAAAAAATTAAATTACAGAGTGCATCAAACATGATTTAGAGCTTGTTTTTGGAAAAGTGTTTATTTCTGTGTTTTAACATGATTTAGAGCTTGTTTTTGGAAAAGTGTTTATTTCTGTATTTCAACATGATTTAGAGCTTGTTTTTGGAAAAGTGTTTATTTCTGTATTTCAACATGATTTGGAGCTTGTTTTTGGAAAGTGTTTATTTCTATATTATAACATGATTTGGAGCTTGTTTTTGGAAAGTGTTTATTTCTGCATTTCAACATGATTTGGAACTTGTTTTGGAAAACTGTTTATTTCTGTATTTCAACATGATTTAGAGCTTGTTTTTGGAAAAGTGTTAATTTCTGTATTACAACATGATTTGGAGCTTGTTTTTTGGAAAAGTGTTTATTTTTCTGTGTTTCAACATGATTTGGAGCTTGTTTTTGGAAAGTGTTTATTTCTATATTACAACATGATTTGGAGCTTGTTTTTGGAAAGTGTTTATTTCTGCATTTCAACATGATTTGGAACTTGTTTTGGAAAACTGTTTATTTCTGTATTTCAACATGATTTAGAGCTTGTTTTTGGAAAAGTGTTTATTTCTGTATTTCAACATGATTTGGAACTTGTTTTTGGAAAAGTGTTAATTTCTGTATTACAACATGATTTGGAGCTTGTTTTTTGGAAAAGTGTTTATTTTTCTGTGTTTCAACATGATTTAGAGCTTGTTTTTGGAAAAGTGTTTATGTCTGTATTTCAACATGATTTAGAGCTTGTTTTTGGAAAAGTGTTTATTTCTGCATTTCAACATGATTTGGAACTTGTTTTGGAAAACTGTTTATTTCTGTATTTCAACATGATTTAGAGCTTGTTTTTGGAAAAGTGTTTATTTCTGTATTTCAACATGATTTGGAACTTGTTTTTGGAAAAGTGTTAATTTCTGTATTACAACATGATTTGGAGCTTGTTTTTTGGAAAAGTGTTTATTTTTCTGTGTTTCAACATGATTTAGAGCTTGTTTTTGGAAAAGTGTTTATTTCTGTATTTCAACATGATTTAGAGCTTGTTTTTGGAAAGTGTTTATTTCTGCATTTCAACATGATTTGGAACTTGTTTTGGAAAACTGTTTATTTCTGTATTTCAACATGATTTAGAGCTTGTTTTTGGAAAAGTGTTAATTTCTGTATTACAACATGAGTTGGAGCTTGTTTTTTGGAAAAGTGTTTATTTCTGTGTTTCAACATGATTTAGAGCTTGTTTTTGGAAAAGTGTTTATTTATGTATTTCAACATGATTTGGAGCTTGTTTTTTGTAAAAGTGTTTATTTCTGTGTTTCAACATGATTTAGAGCTTGTTTTTGGAAAAGTGTTTATTTCTATATTACAACATGATTTAGAGCTTGTTTTTGGAAAAGTGTTTATTTCTGTATTTCAACAAGATTTAGAGCTTGTTTTCTGGAAAAGTGTTTATTTCTGTTTTTCAATGTTGCAACTTGCTGAAAAATGTCCACAGTGTTCCTATTATCCTGATTAAACAGTACTGAAAAAAATTAAATTACAGAGTGCATCAAACATGATTTAGAGCTTGTTTTTGGAAAAGTGTTTATTTCTGTGTTTTAACATGATTTAGAGCTTGTTTTTGGAAAAGTGTTTATTTCTGTATTTCAACATGATTTGGAGCTTGTTTTTGGAAAGTGTTTATTTCTATATTACAACATGATTTGGAGCTTGTTTTTTGGAAAAGTGTTTATTTCTGTATTTCAACATGATTTGGAGCTTGTTTTTTGGAAAAGTGTTTATTTCTGTGTTTCAACATGATTTAGAGCTTGTTTTTGGAAAAGTGTTTATTTCTGTATTTCAACATGATTTGGAGCTTGTTTTTGGAAAAGTGTTTATTTCTGTATTTCAACATGATTTGGAGCTTGTTTTTGGAAAGTGTTTATTTCTATATTACAACATGATTTGGAGCTTGTTTTTTGGAAAAGTGTTTATTTCTGTATTTCAATATTGCAACTTGCTGAAAACTGTCCACAGTGTTCCTATTATCCTGATTGAACAGCACTGAAAAAAATTCACTTACAGAGTGCATCAAACATGATTTAGAGCTTGTTTTTGGAAAGTGTTTATTTCTGCATTTCAACATGATTTGGTACTTGTTTTGGAAAACTGTTTATTTCTGTATTTCAACATGATTTAGAGCTTGTTTTTGGAAAAGTGTTTATTTCTGTGTTTCAACACGATTTAGAGCTTGTTTTTGGAAAAGTGTTTATTTCTGTATTTCAACATGATTTGGAGCTTGTTTTTGGAAAAGTGTTTATTTCTGTATTACAATGTTGCAACTTGCTGAAAACTGTCCACAGTGTTCCTGTCATCCTGATTAAAGAGTCCTGAAAAATGTTCACTTGCAGAGTGCATTAAACATCATTTAGAGCTTGTTTTTGGAAAAGTGTTAATTTCTGTATTACAACATGATTTGGAGCTTGTTTTTGGAAAGTGTTTATTTCTATATTACAACATGATTTGGAGCTTGTTTTTGGAAAGTGTTTATTTCTGCATTTCAACATGATTTGGAACTTGTTTTGGAAAACAGTTTATTTCTGTATTTCAACATGATTTAGAGCTTGTTTTTGGAAAAGTGTTTATTTCTGTATTTCAACATGATTTGGAACTTGTTTTTGGAAAAGTGTTAATTTCTGTTTTACAACATGATTTGGAGCTTGTTTTTTGGAAAAGTGTTTATTTTTCTGTGTTTCAACATGATTTAGAGCTTGTTTTTGGAAAGTGTTTATTTCTGCATTTCAACATGATTTGGAACTTGTTTTGGAAAACTGTTTATTACTGTATTTCAACATGATTTAGAGCTTGTTTTTGGAAAAGTGTTTATTTCTGTATTTCAACATGATTTGGAACTTGTTTTTGGAAAAGTGTTAATTTCTGTATTACAACATGATTTGGAGCTTGTTTTTTGGAAAAGTGTTTATTTTTCTGTGTTTCAACATGATTTAGAGCTTGTTTTTGGAAAAGTGTTTATTTCTGTATTTCAACATGATTTAGAGCTTGTTTTTGGAAAGTGTTTATTTCTGCATTTCAACATGATTTGGAACTTGTTTTGGAAAACTGTTTATTTCTGTATTTCAACATGATTTAGAGCTTGTTTTTGGAAAAGTGTTTATTTCTGTATTTCAACATGATTTGGAGCTTGTTTTTGGAAAAGTGTTAATTTCTGTATTACAACATGATTTGGAGCTTGTTTTTTGGAAAAGTGTTTATTTCTGTGTTTCAACATGATTTAGAGCTTGTTTTTGGAAAAGTGTTTATTTATGTATTTCAACATGATTTGGAGCTTGTTTTTTGTAAAAGTGTTTATTTCTGTGTTTCAACATGATTTAGAGCTTGTTTTTGGAAAAGTGTTTATTTCTATATTACAACATGATTTAGAGCTTGTTTTTGGAAAAGTGTTTATTTCTGTATTTCAACAAGATTTAGAGCTTGTTTTATGGAAAAGTGTTTATTTCTGTTTTTCAATGTTGCAACTTGCTGAAAAATGTCCACAGTGTTCCTGTCATCCTGATTAAAGAGTCCTGAAAAATGTTCACTTACAGAGTGCATTAAACATGATTTAGAGCTTGTTTTTGGAAAAGTGTTTATTTCTGTATTTCAACATGATTTAGAGCTTGTTTTTGGAAAAGTGTTTATTTCTGCATTTCAACATGATTTGGAACTTGTTTTGGAAAACTGTTTATTTCTGTATTTCAACATGATTTAGAGCTTGTTTTTGGAAAAGTGTTTATTTCTGTATTTCAACATGATTTAGAGCTTGTTTTTGGAAAGTGTTTATTTCTGCATTTCAACATGATTTGGAACTTGTTTTGGAAAACTGTTTATTTCTGTATTTCAACATGATTTAGAGCTTGTTTTTGGAAAAGTGTTAATTTCTGTATTACAACATGAGTTGGAGCTTGTTTTTTGGAAAAGTGTTTATTTCTGTGTTTCAACATGATTTAGAGCTTGTTTTTGGAAAAGTGTTTATTTCTATATTACAACATGATTTAGAGCTTGTTTTTGGAAAAGTGTTTATTTCTGTATTTCAACAAGATTTAGAGCTTGTTTTCTGGAAAAGTGTTTATTTCTGTTTTTCAATGTTGCAACTTGCTGAAAAATGTCCACAGTGTTCCTGTCATCCTGATTAAAGAGTCCTGAAAAATGTTCACTTACAGAGTGCATTAAACATGATTTAGAGCTTGTTTTTGGAAAAGTGTTTATTTCTGTATTTCAACATGATTTAGAGCTTGTTTTTGGAAAAGTGTTTATTTCTGCATTTCAACATGATTTGGAACTTGTTTTGGAAAACTGTTTATTTCTGTATTTCAACATGATTTAGAGCTTGTTTTTGGAAAAGTGTTTATTTCTGTATTTCAACATGATTTAGAGCTTGTTTTTGGAAAAGTGTTAATTTCTGTATTACAACATGATTTGGAGCTTGTTTTTGGAAAGTGTTTATTTCTATATTACAACATGATTTGGAGCTTGTTTTTTGGAAAAGTGTTTATTTCTGTATTTCAACATGATTTGGAGCTTGTTTTTTGGAAAAGTGTTTATTTCTGTGTTTCAACATGATTTAGAGCTTGTTTTTGGAAAAGTGTTTATTTCTGTATTTCAACATGATTTGGAGCTTGTTTTTGGAAAAGTGTTTATTTCTGTATTTCAACATGATTTGGAGCTTGTTTTTGGAAAGTGTTTATTTCTATATTACAACATGATTTGGAGCTTGTTTTTTGGAAAAGTGTTTATTTCTGTATTTCAATATTGCAACTTGCTGAAAACTGTCCACAGTGTTCCTATTATTCTGATTGAACAGCACTGAAAAAAATTCACTTACAGAGTGCATCAAACATGATTTAGAGCTTGTTTTTGGAAAGTGTTTATTTCTGCATTTCAACATGATTTGGTACTTGTTTTGGAAAACTGTTTATTTCTGTATTTCAACATGATTTAGAGCTTGTTTTTGGAAAAGTGTTTATTTCTGTGTTTCAACATGATTTAGAGCTTGTTTTTGGAAAAGTGTTTATTTCTGTATTTCAACATGATTTGGAGCTTGTTTTTGGAAAAGTGTTTATTTCTGTATTACAATGTTGCAACTTGCTGAAAACTGTCCACAGTGTTCCTGTCATCCTGATTAAAGAGTCCTGAAAAATGTTCACTTGCAGAGTGCATTAAACATCATTTAGAGCTTGTTTTTGGAAAAGTGTTAATTTCTGTATTACAACATGATTTGGAGCTTGTTTTTGGAAAGTGTTTATTTCTATATTACAACATGATTTGGAGCTTGTTTTTGGAAAGTGTTTATTTCTGCATTTCAACATGATTTGGAACTTGTTTTGGAAAACTGTTTATTTCTGTATTTCAACATGATTTAGAGCTTGTTTTTGGAAAAGTGTTTATTTCTGTATTTCAACATGATTTGGAACTTGTTTTTGGAAAAGTGTTAATTTCTGTATTACAACATGATTTGGAGCTTGTTTTTTGGAAAAGTGTTTATTTTTCTGTGTTTCAACATGATTTAGAGCTTGTTTTTGGAAAGTGTTTATTTCTGCATTTCAACATGATTTGGAACTTGTTTTGGAAAACTGTTTATTTCTGTATTTCAACATGATTTAGAGCTTGTTTTTGGAAAAGTGTTTATTTCTGTATTTCAACATGATTTAGAGCTTGTTTTTGGAAAAGTGTTTATTTCTGTATTTCAACATGATTTGGAGCTTGTTTTTGGAAAAGTGTTAATTTCTGTATTACAACATGATTTGGAGCTTGTTTTTTGGAAAAGTGTTTATTTCTGTGTTTCAACATGATTTAGAGCTTGTTTTTGGAAAAGTGTTTATTTATGTATTTCAACATGATTTGGAACTTGTTTTTTGTAAAAGTGTTTATTTCTGTGTTTCAACATGATTTAGAGCTTGTTTTTGGAAAAGTGTTTATTTCTATATTACAACATGATTTAGAGCTTGTTTTTGGAAAAGTGTTTATTTCTGTATTTCAACAAGATTTAGAGCTTGTTTTATGGAAAAGTGTTTATTTCTGTTTTTCAATGTTGCAACTTGCTGAAAAATGTCCACAGTGTTCCTGTCATCCTGATTAAAGAGTCCTGAAAAATGTTCACTTACAGAGTGCATTAAACATGATTTAGAGCTTGTTTTTGGAAAAGTGTTTATTTCTGTATTTCAACATGATTTAGAGCTTGTTTTTGGAAAAGTGTTTATTTCTGCATTTCAACATGATTTGGAACTTGTTTTGGAAAACTGTTTATTTCTGTATTTCAACATGATTTAGAGCTTGTTTTTGGAAAAGTGTTTATTTCTGTATTTCAACATGATTTAGAGCTTGTTTTTGGAAAGTGTTTATTTCTGCATTTCAACATGATTTGGAACTTGTTTTGGAAAACTGTTTATTTCTGTATTTCAACATGATTTAGAGCTTGTTTTTGGAAAAGTGTTAATTTCTGTATTACAACATGAGTTGGAGCTTGTTTTTTGGAAAAGTGTTTATTTCTGTGTTTCAACATGATTTAGAGCTTGTTTTTGGAAAAGTGTTTATTTCTATATTACAACATGATTTAGAGCTTGTTTTTGGAAAAGTGTTTATTTCTGTATTTCAACAAGATTTAGAGCTTGTTTTCTGGAAAAGTGTTTATTTCTGTTTTTCAATGTTGCAACTTGCTGAAAAATGTCCACAGTGTTCCTGTCATCCTGATTAAAGAGTCCTGAAAAATGTTCACTTACAGAGTGCATTAAACATGATTTAGAGCTTGTTTTTGGAAAAGTGTTTATTTCTGTATTTCAACATGATTTAGAGCTTGTTTTTGGAAAAGTGTTTATTTCTGCATTTCAACATGATTTGGAACTTGTTTTGGAAAACTGTTTATTTCTGTATTTCAACATGATTTAGAGCTTGTTTTTGGAAAAGTGTTTATTTCTGTATTTCAACATGATTTAGAGCTTGTTTTTGGAAAAGTGTTAATTTCTGTATTACAACATGATTTGGAGCTTGTTTTTGGAAAGTGTTTATTTCTATATTACAACATGATTTGGAGCTTGTTTTTTGGAAAAGTGTTTATTTCTGTATTTCAACATGATTTGGAGCTTGTTTTTTGGAAAAGTGTTTATTTCTGTGTTTCAACATGATTTAGAGCTTGTTTTTGGAAAAGTGTTTATTTCTGTATTTCAACATGATTTGGAGCTTGTTTTTGGAAAAGTGTTTATTTCTGTATTTCAACATGATTTGGAGCTTGTTTTTGGAAAGTGTTTATTTCTATATTACAACATGATTTGGAGCTTGTTTTTTGGAAAAGTGTTTATTTCTGTATTTCAATATTGCAACTTGCTGAAAACTGTCCACAGTGTTCCTATTATCCTGATTGAACAGCACTGAAAAAAATTCACTTACAGAGTGCATCAAACATGATTTAGAGCTTGTTTTTGGAAAGTGTTTATTTCTGCATTTCAACATGATTTGGTACTTGTTTTGGAAAACTGTTTATTTCTGTATTTCAACATGATTTAGAGCTTGTTTTTGGAAAAGTGTTTATTTCTGTGTTTCAACATGATTTAGAGCTTGTTTTTGGAAAAGTGTTTATTTCTGTATTTCAACATGATTTGGAGCTTGTTTTTGGAAAAGTGTTTATTTCTGTATTACAATGTTGCAACTTGCTGAAAACTGTCCACAGTGTTCCTGTCATCCTGATTAAAGAGTCCTGAAAAATGTTCACTTGCAGAGTGCATTAAACATCATTTAGAGCTTGTTTTTGGAAAAGTGTTAATTTCTGTATTACAACATGATTTGGAGCTTGTTTTTGGAAAGTGTTTATTTCTATATTACAACATGATTTGGAGCTTGTTTTTGGAAAGTGTTTATTTCTGCATTTCAACATGATTTGGAACTTGTTTTGGAAAACTGTTTATTTCTGTATTTCAACATGATTTAGAGCTTGTTTTTGGAAAAGTGTTTATTTCTGTATTTCAACATGATTTGGAACTTGTTTTTGGAAAAGTGTTAATTTCTGTATTACAACATGATTTGGAGCTTGTTTTTTGGAAAAGTGTTTATTTTTCTGTGTTTCAACATGATTTAGAGCTTGTTTTTGGAAAGTGTTTATTTCTGCATTTCAACATGATTTGGAACTTGTTTTGGAAAACTGTTTATTTCTGTATTTCAACATGATTTAGAGCTTGTTTTTGGAAAAGTGTTTATTTCTGTATTTCAACATGATTTGGAACTTGTTTTTGGAAAAGTGTTAATTTCTGTATTACAACATGATTTGGAGCTTGTTTTTTGGAAAAGTGTTTATTTTTCTGTGTTTCAACATGATTTAGAGCTTGTTTTTGGAAAAGTGTTTATTTCTGTATTTCAACATGATTTAGAGCTTGTTTTTGGAAAGTGTTTATTTCTGCATTTCAACATGATTTGGAACTTGTTTTGGAAAACTGTTTATTTCTGTATTTCAACATGATTTAGAGCTTGTTTTTGGAAAAGTGTTTATTTCTGTATTTCAACATGATTTGGAGCTTGTTTTTGGAAAAGTGTTAATTTCTGTATTACAACATGATTTGGAGCTTGTTTTTTGGAAAAGTGTTTATTTCTGTGTTTCAACATGATTTAGAGCTTGTTTTTGGAAAAGTGTTTATTTATGTATTTCAACATGATTTGGAGCTTGTTTTTTGTAAAAGTGTTTATTTCTGTGTTTCAACATGATTTAGAGCTTGTTTTTGGAAAAGTGTTTATTTCTATATTACAACATGATTTAGAGCTTGTTTTTGGAAAAGTGTTTATTTCTGTATTTCAACAAGATTTAGAGCTTGTTTTCTGGAAAAGTGTTTATTTCTGTTTTTCAATGTTGCAACTTGCTGAAAAATGTCCACAGTGTTCCTGTCATCCTGATTAAAGAGTCCTGAAAAATGTTCACTTACAGAGTGCATTAAACATGATTTAGAGCTTGTTTTTGGAAAAGTGTTTATTTCTGTATTTCAACATGATTTAGAGCTTGTTTTTGGAAAAGTGTTTATTTCTGCATTTCAACATGATTTGGAACTTGTTTTGGAAAACTGTTTATTTCTGTATTTCAACATGATTTAGAGCTTGTTTTTGGAAAAGTGTTTATTTCTGTATTTCAACATGATTTAGAGCTTGTTTTTGGAAAGTGTTTATTTCTGTATTTCAACAAGATTTAGAGCTTGTTTTCTGGAAAAGTGTTTATTTCTGTTTTTCAATGTTGCAACTTGCTGAAAAATGTCCACAGTGTTCCTGTCATCCTGATTAAAGAGTCCTGAAAAATGTTCACTTACAGAGTGCATTAAACATGATTTAGAGCTTGTTTTTGGAAAAGTGTTTATTTCTGTATTTCAACATGATTTAGAGCTTGTTTTTGGAAAAGTGTTTATTTCTGCATTTCAACATGATTTGGAACTTGTTTTGGAAAACTGTTTATTTCTGTATTTCAACATGATTTAGAGCTTGTTTTTGGAAAAGTGTTTATTTCTGTATTTCAACATGATTTAGAGCTTGTTTTTGGAAAAGTGTTAATTTCTGTATTACAACATGAGTTGGAGCTTGTTTTTTGGAAAAGTGTTTATTTCTGTGTTTCAACATGATTTAGAGCTTGTTTTTGGAAAAGTGTTTATGTATGTATTTCAACATGATTTGGAGCTTGTTTTTTGTAAAAGTGTTTATTTCTGTGTTTCAACATGATTTAGAGCTTGTTTTTGGAAAAGTGTTTATTTCTATATTACAACATGATTTAGAGCTTGTTTTTGGAAAAGTGTTTATTTCTGTATTTCAACAAGATTTAGAGCTTGTTTTCTGGAAAAGTGTTTATTTCTGTTTTTCAATGTTGCAACTTGCTGAAAAATGTCCATAGTGTTCCTATTATCCTGATTAAACAGTACTGAAAAAAATTAAATTACAGAGTGCATCAAACATGATTTAGAGCTTGATTTTGGAAAAGTGTTTATTTCTGTGTTTTAACATGATTTAGAGCTTGTTTTTGGAAAAGTGTTTATTTCTGTATTTCAACATGATTTGGGGCTTGTTTTTGGAAAGTGTTTATTTCTATATTACAACATGATTTGGAGCTTGTTTTTTGGAAAAGTGTTTATTTCTGTATTTCAACATGATTTGGAGCTTGTTTTTTGGAAAAGTGTTTATTTCTGTGTTTCAACATGATTTAGAGCTTGTTTTTGGAAAAGTGTTTATTTCTGTATTTCAACAT
Source organism: Salvelinus fontinalis (assembly GCF_029448725.1). Lineage (NCBI taxonomy): Eukaryota > Metazoa > Chordata > Actinopteri > Salmoniformes > Salmonidae > Salvelinus > Salvelinus fontinalis. Next base: position 274,614 of record NW_026600334.1, read on the forward strand.
GATTTGGAGCTTGTTTTTGGAAAAGTGTTTATTTCTGTATTTCAACATGATTTGGAGCTTGTTTTTGGAAAGTGTTTATTTCTATATTACAACATGATTTGGAGCTTGTTTTTTGGAAAAGTGTTTATTTCTGTATTTCAATATTGCAACTTGCTGAAAACTGTCCACAGTGTTCCTATTATCCTGATTGAACAGCACTGAAAAAAATTCACTTACAGAGTGCATCAAACATGATTTAGAGCTTGTTTTTGGAAAGTGTTTATTTCTGCATTTCAACATGATTTGGTACTTGTTTTGGAAAACTGTTTATTTCTGTATTTCAACATGATTTAGAGCTTGTTTTTGGAAAAGTGTTTATTTCTGTGTTTCAACATGATTTAGAGCTTGTTTTTGGAAAAGTGTTTATTTCTGTATTTCAACATGATTTGGAGCTTGTTTTTGGAAAAGTGTTTATTTCTGTATTACAATGTTGCAACTTGCTGAAAACTGTCCACAGTGTTCCTGTCATCCTGATTAAAGAGTCCTGAAAAATGTTCACTTGCAGAGTGCATTAAACATCATTTAGAGCTTGTTTTTGGAAAAGTGTTAATTTCTGTATTACAACATGATTTGGAGCTTGTTTTTGGAAAGTGTTTATTTCTATATTACAACATGATTTGGAGCTTGTTTTTGGAAAGTGTTTATTTCTGCATTTCAACATGATTTGGAACTTGTTTTGGAAAACTGTTTATTTCTGTATTTCAACATGATTTAGAGCTTGTTTTTGGAAAAGTGTTTATTTCTGTATTTCAACATGATTTGGAACTTGTTTTTGGAAAAGTGTTAATTTCTGTATTACAACATGATTTGGAGCTTGTTTTTTGGAAAAGTGTTTATTTTTCTGTGTTTCAACATGATTTAGAGCTTGTTTTTGGAAAAGTGTTTATTTCTGTATTTCAACATGATTTAGAGCTTGTTTTTGGAAAGTGTTTATTTCTGCATTTCAACATGATTTGGAACTTGTTTTGGAAAACTGTTTATTTCTGTATTTCAACATGATTTAGAGCTTGTTTTTGGAAAAGTGTTTATTTCTGTATTTCAACATGATTTGGAACTTGTTTTTGGAAAAGTGTTAATTTCTGTATTACAACATGATTTGGAGCTTGTTTTTTGGAAAAGTGTTTATTTCTGCATTTCAACATGATTTGGAACTTGTTTTGGAAAACTGTTTATTTCTGTATTTCAACATGATTTAGAGCTTGCTTTTGGAAAAGTGTTTATTTCTGTATTTCAACATGATTTGGAGCTTGTTTTTAGAAAAGTGTTAATTTCTGTATTACAACCTGATTTGGAGCTTGTTTTTTGGAAAAGTGTTTATTTCTGTGTTTCAACATGATTTAGAGCTTGTTTTTGGATTAGTGTTTATTTCTGTATTTCAACATGATTTGGAGCTTGTTTTTGGAAAAGTGTTTATTTCTGTATTACAATGTTGCAACTTGCTGAAAACTGTCCACAGTGTTCCTGTCATCCTGATTAAAGAGTCCTGAAAAATGTTCACTTGCAGAGTGCATTAAACATCATTTAGAGCTTGTTTTTGGAAAAGTGTTAATTTCTGTATTACAACATGATTTGGAGCTTGTTTTTGGAAAGTGTTTATTTCTATATTACAACATGATTTGGAGCTTGTTTTTGGAAAGTGTTTATTTCTGCATTTCAACATGATTTGGAACTTGTTTTGGAAAAGTGTTTATTTCTGTATTTCAACATGATTTAGAGCTTGTTTTTGGAAAAGTGTTTATTTCTGTATTTCAACATGATTTGGAACTTGTTTTTGGAAAAGTGTTAATTTCTGTATTACAACATGATTTGGAGCTTGTTTTTTGGAAAAGTGTTTATTTTTCTGTGTTTCAACATGATTTAGAGCTTGTTTTTGGAAAGTGTTTATTTCTGCATTTCAACATGATTTGGAACTTGTTTTGGAAAACTGTTTATTTCTGTATTTCAACATGATTTAGAGCTTGCTTTTGGAAAAGTGTTTATTTCTGTATTTCAACATGATTTGGAGCTTGTTTTTAGAAAAGTGTTAATTTCTGTATTACAACCTGATTTGGAGCTTGTTTTTTGGAAAAGTGTTTATTTCTGTGTTTCAACATGATTTAGAGCTTGTTTTTGGATTAGTGTTTATTTCTGTATTTCAACATGATTTGGAGCTTGTTTTTAGAAAAGTGTTAATTTCTGTATTACAACCTGATTTGGAGCTTGTTTTTTGGAAAAGTGTTTATTTCTGTATTTCAACATGATTTGGAACTTGTTTTTGGAAAAGTGTTAATTTCTGTATTACAACATGATTTGGAGCTTGTTTTTTGGAAAAGTGTTTATTTTTCTGTGTTTCAACATGATTTAGAGCTTGTTTTTGGAAAGTGTTAACTTCTTGGAACTATAGGGGGTGCTGTTCCGCATTAGCATATTTGTGTCTCCAAATTAAACTGCCTCGTGCTAAATTCTTGATCGTACAATATGCATATTATTGTTATTATTGGATAGAAAACACCTTCTAGTTTCTATAGAAGTTGAAATTTTGTCTCTGAGTGGTACAGAACAATTTCTACAGCACTTTTCATGACAGGGTTCAGATTTCAAATTTTTTTACCTCTGATCTGGGGTCTGTTTTTAAGGCGACAGTGAATGCTATGAAGAAACCGACACTGCCTACGTCTTCCTCTGGGTGTCTGTACGTCATCACGCTTTCAATGGAATCGATGGGATATTCACAGCCAGTATAAAAGACCAAAATGTATAGAGACCGCCCTTTCTCGTCGTGCGCCTGAAGCGTGAAGGGCATCGGACCTGCCTCGTTCCAAATCGTTTTCTAACCAGCAATATTTCTCCGGTCATGTTTTTACTCGTTTTAGGTGTTAAAAACATCATAATGTAGTTAATTTGAACCGTTTTATAGCAATTTATATCCGTTTAGTGCGATTTTGAGGAATTTATTTGTTGTGCACTCTGAAACTTTGGACACGTTTTGGGGTGTCGGTCGTTGGTGGTGGACATTTCGAAGGACAGAGGACATCTATCGACCAAAAGACGTTTATAACATAGAAAGGATACATTGCCCAAGAATCTGATGGAAGAACTGCTCAAAGTAAGCAATATTTAATATGATAAATCGTGTTTCTGTCGAAATATTTTAAACGCATATTTCGCCATTTTGTTTGGTATAGCTTCACTTGGCGAACCCTGTATTGAAAAGTAAGGATAATTTTAAAAATGTAAATCAGCGGTTGCATTAAGAACTAATTTGTCTTTCGATTCCTGTAAACCCTGTATTTTTTAGTCAAGTATATGATTAGCTATTAATTAAACTAGATCACTCTGAAAGATGGCGACCGACATTTTCAGGCTTGTTTTGCTACTATTTTCATTGTGTAACCACGGTTTTGTATGGCTAAATATGCACCTTTTCGAACAAACTGTATATGTATATTGTAAAATGATGTTACAGGAGTGTCATCGGAAGAATTCTGAGAAGGTTAGTGAAAAAATTAATATCTTTTGGCGATGTTGACTTTTATCGCTCACTTTGGCTAGAATCAATGCTGGGCTGCTATGTGCTATGTGCTATGCTAATATAACGATTTATTGTGTTTTCGCTGTAAGACACTTAGAAAATCTGAAATATTGTCTGTATTCACAGGATCTGTGTCTTTCGATTAGTGTATGCTGTGTATTTTTACGAAATGTTTGATGATTAGTAGTTAGGTAAACACGTTGCTCATTGTAATTATTCTAGTCCATTTGTGACGGTGGGTGCAATTGTAACCTATGGCAGCTACCTGAAATATGCACATTTTTCTAACAAAACCTATCCCATACCATAAATATGTTATCAGACTGTCATCTGATGAGTTTTTTTCTTGGTTAGGGGCTATAAATATCTTAGTTTAGCCGAATTGGTGATAGCTACTGGTGTTGGTGGACAAATAAAAGATGGTGGATTATGCTAATGTGTTTTTAGCTAATAGATTTACATCTTTACATATTGTGTCTTCCCTGTAAAACATTTTAAAAATCTGAAATGGTGGCTTTATTCACAAGATCTGTATCTTTCATCTGGTGTCTTGGACTTGTGATTTAATGATATTTAGATGCTACTATCTACTTGTGAAGCTATGCTAGCTATGCTAAACAGTGTGTGGGGGGTGGGGGGTGCTCCCGGATCCGGGTTTCTGAGGCAGTAGAGGTTAATTTCTGTATTACAACATGATTTGGAGCTTGTTTTTTGGAAAAGTGTTTATTTCTGTGTTTCAACATGATTTAGAGCTTGTTTTTGGAAAAGTGTTTATTTATGTATTTCAACATGATTTGGAGCTTGTTTTTTGTAAAAGTGTTTATTTCTGTGTTTCAACATGATTTAGAGCTTGTTTTTGGAAAAGTGTTTATTTCTATATTACAACATGATTTAGAGCTTGTTTTTGGAAAAGTGTTTATTTCTGTATTTCAACAAGATTTAGAGCTTGTTTTCTGGAAAAGTGTTTATTTCTGTTTTTCAATGTTGCAACTTGCTGAAAAATGTCCACAGTGTTCCTGTCATCCTGATTAAAGAGTCCTGAAAAATGTTCACTTACAGAGTGCATTAAACATGATTTAGAGCTTGTTTTTGGAAAAGTGTTTATTTCTGTATTTCAACATGATTTAGAGCTTGTTTTTGGAAAAGTGTTTATTTCTGCATTTCAACATGATTTGGAACTTGTTTTGGAAAACTGTTTATTTCTGTATTTCAACATGATTTAGAGCTTGTTTTTGGAAAAGTGTTTATTTCTGTATTTCAACATGATTTAGAGCTTGTTTTTGGAAAGTGTTTATTTCTGTATTTCAACAAGATTTAGAGCTTGTTTTCTGGAAAAGTGTTTATTTCTGTTTTTCAATGTTGCAACTTGCTGAAAAATGTCCACAGTGGTCCTGTCATCCTGATTAAAGAGTCCTGAAAAATGTTCACTTACAGAGTGCATTAAACATGATTTAGAGCTTGTTTTTGGAAAAGTGTTTATTTCTGTATTTCAACATGATTTAGAGCTTGTTTTTGGAAAAGTGTTTATTTCTGCATTTCAACACGTTTTGGAACTTGTTTTGGAAAACTGTTTATTTCTGTATTTCAACATGATTTAGAGCTTGTTTTTGGAAAAGTGTTTATTTCTGTATTTCAACATGATTTAGAGCTTGTTTTTGGAAAAGTGTTAATTTCTGTATTACAACATGAGTTGGAGCTTGTTTTTTGGAAAAGTGTTTATTTCTGTGTTTCAACATGATTTAGAGCTTGTTTTTGGAAAAGTGTTTATTTATGTATTTCAACATGATTTGGAGCTTGTTTTTTGTAAAAGTGTTTATTTCTGTGTTTCAACATGATTTAGAGCTTGTTTTTGGAAAAGTGTTTATTTCTATATTACAACATGATTTAGAGCTTGTTTTTGGAAAAGTGTTTATTTCTGTATTTCAACAAGATTTAGAGCTTGTTTTCTGGAAAAGTGTTTATTTCTGTTTTTCAATGTTGCAACTTGCTGAAAAATGTCCACAGTGTTCCTATTATCCTGATTAAACAGTACTGAAAAAAATTAAATTACAGAGTGCATCAAACATGATTTAGAGCTTGATTTTGGAAAAGTGTTTATTTCTGTGTTTTAACATGATTTAGAGCTTGTTTTTGGAAAAGTGTTTATTTCTGTATTTCAACATGATTTGGGGCTTGTTTTTGGAAAGTGTTTATTTCTATATTACAACATGATTTGGAGCTTGTTTTTTGGAAAAGTGTTTATTTCTGTATTTCAACATGATTTGGAGCTTGTTTTTTGGAAAAGTGTTTATTTCTGTGTTTCAACATGATTTAGAGCTTGTTTTTGGAAAAGTGTTTATTTCTGTATTTCAACATGATTTGGAGCTTGTTTTTGGAAAAGTGTTTATTTCTGCATTTCAACATGATTTGGAACTTGTTTTGGAAAACTGTTTATTTCTGTATTTCAACATGATTTAGAGCTTGTTTTTGGAAAAGTGTTTATTTCTGTATTTCAACATGATTTGGAACTTGTTTTTGGAAAAGTGTTAATTTCTGTATTACAACATGATTTGGAGCTTGTTTTTTGGAAAAGTGTTTATTTTTCTGTGTTTCAACATGATTTAGAGCTTGTTTTTGGAAAAGTGTTTATTTATGTATTTCAACATGATTTAGAGCTTATTTTTGGAAAGTGTTTATTTCTGCATTTCAACATGATTTGGAACTTGTTTTGGAAAACTGTTTATTTCTGTATTTCAACATGATTTAGAGCTTGCTTTTGGAAAAGTGTTTATTTCTGTATTTCAACATGATTTGGAGCTTGTTTTTAGAAAAGTGTTAATTTCTGTATTACAACCTGATTTGGAGCTTGTTTTTTGGAAAAGTGTTTATTTCTGTGTTTCAACATGATTTAGAGCTTGTTTTTGGATTAGTGTTTATTTCTGTATTTCAACAAGATTTAGAGCTTGTTTTCTGGAAAAGTGTTTATTTCTGTTTTTCAATGTTGCAACTTGCTGAAAAATGTCCACAGTGTTCCTGTCATCCTGATTAAAGAGTCCTGAAAAATGTTCACTTACAGAGTGCATTAAACATGATTTAGAGCTTGTTTTTGGAAAAGTGTTTATTTCTGTATTTCAACATGATTTAGAGCTTGTTTTTGGAAAAGTGTTTATTTCTGCATTTCAACACGATTTGGAACTTGTTTTGGAAAACTGTTTATTTCTGTATTTCAACATGATTTAGAGCTTGTTTTTGGAAAAGTGTTTATTTCTGTATTTCAACATGATTTAGAGCTTGTTTTTGGAAAAGTGTTAATTTCTGTATTACAACATGAGTTGGAGCTTGTTTTTTGGAAAAGTGTTTATTTCTGTGTTTCAACATGATTTAGAGCTTGTTTTTGGAAAAGTGTTTATTTATGTATTTCAACATGATTTGGAGCTTGTTTTTTGTAAAAGTGTTTATTTCTGTGTTTCAACATGATTTAGAGCTTGTTTTTGGAAAAGTGTTTATTTCTATATTACAACATGATTTAGAGCTTGTTTTTGGAAAAGTGTTTATTTCTGTATTTCAACAAGATTTAGAGCTTGTTTTCTGGAAAAGTGTTTATTTCTGTTTTTCAATGTTGCAACTTGCTGAAAAATGTCCACAGTGTTCCTATTATCCTGATTAAACAGTACTGAAAAAAATTAAATTACAGAGTGCATCAAACATGATTTAGAGCTTGATTTTGGAAAAGTGTTTATTTCTGTGTTTTAACATGATTTAGAGCTTGTTTTTGGAAAAGTGTTTATTTCTGTATTTCAACATGATTTGGGGCTTGTTTTTGGAAAGTGTTTATTTCTATATTACAACATGATTTGGAGCTTGTTTTTTGGAAAAGTGTTTATTTCTGTATTTCAACATGATTTGGAGCTTGTTTTTTGGAAAAGTGTTTATTTCTGTGTTTCAACATGATTTAGAGCTTGTTTTTGGAAAAGTGTTTATTTCTGTATTTCAACATGATTTGGAGCTTGTTTTTGGAAAAGTGTTTATTTCTGCATTTCAACATGATTTGGAACTTGTTTTGGAAAACTGTTTATTTCTGTATTTCAACATGATTTAGAGCTTGTTTTTGGAAAAGTGTTTATTTCTGTATTTCAACATGATTTGGAACTTGTTTTTGGAAAAGTGTTAATTTCTGTATTACAACATGATTTGGAGCTTGTTTTTTGGAAAAGTGTTTATTTTTCTGTGTTTCAACATGATTTAGAGCTTGTTTTTGGAAAAGTGTTTATTTATGTATTTCAACATGATTTAGAGCTTATTTTTGGAAAGTGTTTATTTCTGCATTTCAACATGATTTGGAACTTGTTTTGGAAAACTGTTTATTTCTGTATTTCAACATGATTTAGAGCTTGCTTTTGGAAAAGTGTTTATTTCTGTATTTCAACATGATTTGGAGCTTGTTTTTAGAAAAGTGTTAATTTCTGTATTACAACCTGATTTGGAGCTTGTTTTTTGGAAAAGTGTTTATTTCTGTGTTTCAACATGATTTAGAGCTTGTTTTTGGATTAGTGTTTATTTCTGTATTTCAACATGATTTGGAGCTTGTTTTTGGAAAAGTGTTTATTTCTGTATTACAATGTTGCAACTTGCTGAAAACTGTCCACAGTGTTCCTGTCATCCTGATTAAAGAGTCCTGAAAAATGTTCACTTGCAGAGTGCATTAAACATCATTTAGAGCTTGTTTTTGGAAAAGTGTTAATTTCTGTATTACAACATGATTTGGAGCTTGTTTTTGGAAAGTGTTTATTTCTATATTACAACATGATTTGGAGCTTGTTTTTGGAAAGTGTTTATTTCTGCATTTCAACATGATTTGGAACTTGTTTTGGAAAAGTGTTTATTTCTGTATTTCAACATGATTTAGAGCTTGTTTTTGGAAAAGTGTTTATTTCTGTATTTCAACATGATTTGGAACTTGTTTTTGGAAAAGTGTTAATTTCTGTATTACAACATGATTTGGAGCTTGTTTTTTGGAAAAGTGTTTATTTTTCTGTGTTTCAACATGATTTAGAGCTTGTTTTTGGAAAGTGTTTATTTCTGCATTTCAACATGATTTGGAACTTGTTTTGGAAAACTGTTTATTTCTGTATTTCAACATGATTTAGAGCTTGCTTTTGGAAAAGTGTTTATTTCTGTATTTCAACATGATTTGGAGCTTGTTTTTAGAAAAGTGTTAATTTCTGTATTACAACCTGATTTGGAGCTTGTTTTTTGGAAAAGTGTTTATTTCTGTATTTCAACATGATTTGGAACTTGTTTTTGGAAAAGTGTTAATTTCTGTATTACAACATGATTTGGAGCTTGTTTTTTGGAAAAGTGTTTATTTTTCTGTGTTTCAACATGATTTAGAGCTTGTTTTTGGAAAGTGTTAACTTCTTGGAACTATAGGGGGTGCTGTTCCGCATTAGCATATTTGTGTCTCCAAATTAAACTGCCTCGTGCTAAATTCTTGATCGTACAATATGCATATTATTGTTATTATTGGATAGAAAACACCTTCTAGTTTCTATAGAAGTTGAAATTTTGTCTCTGAGTGGTACAGAACAATTTCTACAGCACTTTTCATGACAGGGTTCAGATTTCAATTTTTTTTACCTCTGATCTGGGGTCTGTTTTTAAGGCGACAGTGAATGCTATGAAGAAACCGACACTGCCTACGTCTTCCTCTGGGTGTCTGTACGTCATCACGCTTTCAATGGAATCGATGGGATATTCACAGCCAGTATAAAAGACCAAAATGTATAGAGACCGCCCTTTCTCGTCGTGCGCCTGAAGCGTGAAGGGCATCGGACCTGCCTCGTTCCAAATCGTTTTCTAACCAGCAATATTTCTCCGGTCATGTTTTTACTCGTTTTAGGTGTTAAAAACATCATAATGTAGTTAATTTGAACCGTTTTATAGCAATTTATATCCGTTTAGTGCGATTTTGAGGAATTTATTTGTTGTGCACTCTGAAACTTTGGACACGTTTTGGGGTGTCGGTCGTTGGTGGTGGACATTTCGAAGGACAGAGGACATCTATCGACCAAAAGACGTTTATAACATAGAAAGGATACATTGCCCAAGAATCTGATGGAAGAACTGCTCAAAGTAAGCAATATTTAATATGATAAATCGTGTTTCTGTCGAAATATTTTAAACGCATATTTCGCCATTTTGTTTGGTATAGCTTCACTTGGCGAACCCTGTATTGAAAAGTAAGGATAATTTTAAAAATGTAAATCAGCGGTTGCATTAAGAACTAATTTGTCTTTCGATTCCTGTAAACCCTGTATTTTTTAGTCAAGTATATGATTAGCTATTAATTAAACTAGATCACTCTGAAAGATGGCGACCGACATTTTCAGGCTTGTTTTGCTACTATTTTCATTGTGTAACCACGGTTTTGTATGGCTAAATATGCACCTTTTCGAACAAACTGTATATGTATATTGTAAAATGATGTTACAGGAGTGTCATCGGAAGAATTCTGAGAAGGTTAGTGAAAAAATTAATATCTTTTGGCGATGTTGACTTTTATCGCTCACTTTGGCTAGAATCAATGCTGGGCTGCTATGTGCTATGTGCTATGCTAATATAACGATTTATTGTGTTTTCGCTGTAAGACACTTAGAAAATCTGAAATATTGTCTGTATTCACAGGATCTGTGTCTTTCGATTAGTGTATGCTGTGTATTTTTACGAAATGTTTGATGATTAGTAGTTAGGTAAACACGTTGCTCATTGTAATTATTCTAGTCCATTTGTGACGGTGGGTGCAATTGTAACCTATGGCAGCTACCTGAAATATGCACATTTTTCTAACAAAACCTATCCCATACCATAAATATGTTATCAGACTGTCATCTGATGAGTTTTTTTCTTGGTTAGGGGCTATAAATATCTTAGTTTAGCCGAATTGGTGATAGCTACTGGTGTTGGTGGACAAATAAAAGATGGTGGATTATGCTAATGTGTTTTTAGCTAATAGATTTACATCTTTACATATTGTGTCTTCCCTGTAAAACATTTTAAAAATCTGAAATGGTGGCTTTATTCACAAGATCTGTATCTTTCATCTGGTGTCTTGGACTTGTGATTTAATGATATTTAGATGCTACTATCTACTTGTGAAGCTATGCTAGCTATGCTAAACAGTGTGTGGGGGGTGGGGGGTGCTCCCGGATCCGGGTTTCTGAGGCAGTAGAGGTTAATTTCTGTATTACAACATGATTTGGAGCTTGTTTTTTGGAAAAGTGTTTATTTCTGTGTTTCAACATGATTTAGAGCTTGTTTTTGGAAAAGTGTTTATTTCTATATTACAACATGATTTAGAGCTTGTTTTTGGAAAAGTGTTTATTTCTGTATTTCAACAAGATTTAGAGCTTGTTTTCTGGAAAAGTGTTTATTTCTGTTTTTCAATGTTGCAACTTGCTGAAAAATGTCCACAGTGTTCCTGTCATCCTGATTAAAGAGTCCTGAAAAATGTTCACTTACAGAGTGCATTAAACATGATTTAGAGCTTGTTTTTGGAAAAGTGTTTATTTCTGTATTTCAACATGATTTAGAGCTTGTTTTTGGAAAAGTGTTTATTTCTGCATTTCAACATGATTTGGAACTTGTTTTGGAAAACTGTTTATTTCTGTATTTCAACATGATTTAGAGCTTGTTTTTGGAAAAGTGTTTATTTCTGTATTTCAACATGATTTAGAGCTTGTTTTTGGAAAGTGTTTATTTCTGTATTTCAACAAGATTTAGAGCTTGTTTTCTGGAAAAGTGTTTATTTCTGTTTTTCAATGTTGCAACTTGCTGAAAAATGTCCACAGTGTTCCTGTCATCCTGATTAAAGAGTCCTGAAAAATGTTCACTTACAGAGTGCATTAAACATGATTTAGAGCTTGTTTTTGGAAAAGTGTTTATTTCTGTATTTCAACATGATTTAGAGCTTGTTTTTGGAAAAGTGTTTATTTCTGCATTTCAACACGATTTGGAACTTGTTTTGGAAAACTGTTTATTTCTGTATTTCAACATGATTTAGAGCTTGTTTTTGGAAAAGTGTTTATTTCTGTATTTCAACATGATTTAGAGCTTGTTTTTGGAAAAGTGTTAATTTCTGTATTACAACATGAGTTGGAGCTTGTTTTTTGGAAAAGTGTTTATTTCTGTGTTTCAACATGATTTAGAGCTTGTTTTTGGAAAAGTGTTTATTTATGTATTTCAACATGATTTGGAGCTTGTTTTTTGTAAAAGTGTTTATTTCTGTGTTTCAACATGATTTAGAGCTTGTTTTTGGAAAAGTGTTTATTTCTATATTACAACATGATTTAGAGCTTGTTTTTGGAAAAGTGTTTATTTCTGTATTTCAACAAGATTTAGAGCTTGTTTTCTGGAAAAGTGTTTATTTCTGTTTTTCAATGTTGCAACTTGCTGAAAAATGTCCACAGTGTTCCTATTATCCTGATTAAACAGTACTGAAAAAAATTAAATTACAGAGTGCATCAAACATGATTTAGAGCTTGATTTTGGAAAAGTGTTTATTTCTGTGTTTTAACATGATTTAGAGCTTGTTTTTGGAAAAGTGTTTATTTCTGTATTTCAACATGATTTGGGGCTTGTTTTTGGAAAGTGTTTATTTCTATATTACAACATGATTTGGAGCTTGTTTTTTGGAAAAGTGTTTATTTCTGTATTTCAACATGATTTGGAGCTTGTTTTTTGGAAAAGTGTTTATTTCTGTGTTTCAACATGATTTAGAGCTTGTTTTTGGAAAAGTGTTTATTTCTGTATTTCAACATGATTTGGAGCTTGTTTTTGGAAAAGTGTTTATTTCTGTATTTCAACATGATTTGGAGCTTGTTTTTGGAAAGTGTTTATTTCTATATTACAACATGATTTGGAGCTTGTTTTTTGGAAAAGTGTTTATTTCTGTATTTCAATATTGCAACTTGCTGAAAACTGTCCACAGTGTTCCTATTATCCTGATTGAACAGCACTGAAAAAAATTCACTTACAGAGTGCATCAAACATGATTTAGAGCTTGTTTTTGGAAAGTGTTTATTTCTGCATTTCAACATGATTTGGTACTTGTTTTGGAAAACTGTTTATTTCTGTATTTCAACATGATTTAGAGCTTGTTTTTGGAAAAGTGTTTATTTCTGTGTTTCAACATGATTTAGAGCTTGTTTTTGGAAAAGTGTTATTTCTGTATTTCAACATGATTTGGAGCTTGTTTTTGGAAAAGTGTTTATTTCTGTATTACAATGTTGCAACTTGCTGAAAACTGTCCACAGTGTTCCTGTCATCCTGATTAAAGAGTCCTGGAAAATGTTCACTTGCAGAGTGCATTAAACATCATTTAGAGCTTGTTTTTGGAAAAGTGTTAATTTCTGTATTACAACATGATTTGGAGCTTGTTTTTGGAAAGTGTTTATTTCTATATTACAACATGATTTGGAGCTTGTTTTTGGAAAGTGTTTATTTCTGCATTTCAACATGATTTGGAACTTGTTTTGGAAAACTGTTTATTTCTGTATTTCAACATGATTTAGAGCTTGTTTTTGGAAAAGTGTTTATTTCTGTGTTTCAACATGATTTAGAGCTTGTTTTTGGAAAAGTGTTTATTTCTGTATTTCAACATGATTTGGAGCTTGTTTTTGGAAAAGTGTTTATTTCTGTATTACAATGTTGCAACTTGCTGAAAACTGTCCACAGTGTTCCTGTCATCCTGATTAAAGAGTCCTGAAAAATGTTCACTTGCAGAGTGCATTAAACATCATTTAGAGCTTGTTTTTGGAAAAGTGTTAATTTCTGTATTACAACATGATTTGGAGCTTGTTTTTGGAAAGTGTTTATTTCTATATTACAACATGATTTGGAGCTTGTTTTTGGAAAGTGTTTATTTCTGCATTTCAACATGATTTGGAACTTGTTTTGGAAAACTGTTTATTTCTGTATTTCAACATGATTTAGAGCTTGTTTTTGGAAAAGTGTTTATTTCTGTATTTCAACATGATTTGGAACTTGTTTTTGGAAAAGTGTTAATTTCTGTATTACAACATGATTTGGAGCTTGTTTTTTGGAAAAGTGTTTATTTTTCTGTGTTTCAACATGATTTAGAGCTTGTTTTTGGAAAGTGTTTATTTCTGCATTTCAACATGATTTGGAACTTGTTTTGGAAAACTGTTTATTTCTGTATTTCAACATGATTTAGAGCTTGTTTTTGGAAAAGTGTTTATTTCTGTATTTCAACATGATTTGGAACTTGTTTTTGGAAAAGTGTTAATTTCTGTATTACAACATGATTTGGAGCTTGTTTTTTGGAAAAGTGTTTATTTTTCTGTGTTTCAACATGATTTAGAGCTTGTTTTTGGAAAAGTGTTTATTTCTGTATTTCAACATGATTTAGAGCTTGTTTTTGGAAAGTGTTTATTTCTGCATTTCAACATGATTTGGAACTTGTTTTGGAAAACTGTTTATTTCTGTATTTCAACATGATTTAGAGCTTGTTTTTGGAAAAGTGTTTATTTCTGTATTTCAACATGATTTGGAGCTTGTTTTTGGAAAAGTGTTAATTTCTGTATTACAACATGATTTGGAGCTTGTTTTTTGGAAAAGTGTTTATTTCTGTGTTTCAACATGATTTAGAGCTTGTTTTTGGAAAAGTGTTTATTTATGTATTTCAACATGATTTGGAGCTTGTTTTTTGTAAAAGTGTTTATTTCTGTGTTTCAACATGATTTAGAGCTTGTTTTTGGAAAAGTGTTTATTTCTATATTACAACATGATTTAGAGCTTGTTTTTGGAAAAGTGTTTATTTCTGTATTTCAACAAGATTTAGAGCTTGTTTTATGGAAAAGTGTTTATTTCTGTTTTTCAATGTTGCAACTTGCTGAAAAATGTCCACAGTGTTCCTGTCATCCTGATTAAAGAGTCCTGAAAAATGTTCACTTACAGAGTGCATTAAACATGATTTAGAGCTTGTTTTTGGAAAAGTGTTTATTTCTGTATTTCAACATGATTTAGAGCTTGTTTTTGGAAAAGTGTTTATTTCTGCATTTCAACATGATTTGGAACTTGTTTTGGAAAACTGTTTATTTCTGTATTTCAACATGATTTAGAGCTTGTTTTTGGAAAAGTGTTTATTTCTGTATTTCAACATGATTTAGAGCTTGTTTTTGGAAAAGTGTTAATTTCTGTATTACAACATGAGTTGGAGCTTGTTTTTTGGAAAAGTGTTTATTTCTGTGTTTCAACATGATTTAGAGCTTGTTTTTGGAAAAGTGTTTATTTATGTATTTCAACATGATTTGGAGCTTGTTTTTTGTAAAAGTGTTTATTTCTGTGTTTCAACATGATTTAGAGCTTGTTTTTGGAAAAGTGTTTATTTCTATATTACAACATGATTTAGAGCTTGTTTTTGGAAAAGTGTTTATTTCTGTATTTCAACAAGATTTAGAGCTTGTTTTCTGGAAAAGTGTTTATTTCTGTTTTTCAATGTTGCAACTTGCTGAAAAATGTCCACAGTGTTCCTATTATCCTGATTAAACAGTACTGAAAAAAATTAAATTACAGAGTGCATCAAACATGATTTAGAGCTTGATTTTGGAAAAGTGTTTATTTCTGTGTTTTAACATGATTTAGAGCTTGTTTTTGGAAAAGTGTTTATTTCTGTATTTCAACATGATTTGGGGCTTGTTTTTGGAAAGTGTTTATTTCTATATTACAACATGATTTGGAGCTTGTTTTTTGGAAAAGTGTTTATTTCTGTATTTCAATATTGCAACTTGCTGAAAACTGTCCACAGTGTTCCTATTATCCTGATTGAACAGCACTGAAAAAAATTCACTTACAGAGTGCATCAAACATGATTTAGAGCTTGTTTTTGGAAAGTGTTTATTTCTGCATTTCAACATGATTTGGTACTTGTTTTGGAAAACTGTTTATTTCTGTATTTCAACATGATTTAGAGCTTGTTTTTGGAAAAGTGTTTATTTCTGTGTTTCAACATGATTTAGAGCTTGTTTTTGGAAAAGTGTTTATTTCTGTATTTCAACATGATTTGGAGCTTGTTTTTGGAAAAGTGTTTATTTCTGTATTACAATGTTGCAACTTGCTGAAAACTGTCCACAGTGTTCCTGTCATCCTGATTAAAGAGTCCTGGAAAATGTTCACTTGCAGAGTGCATTAAACATCATTTAGAGCTTGTTTTTGGAAAAGTGTTAATTTCTGTATTACAACATGATTTGGAGCTTGTTTTTGGAAAGTGTTTATTTCTATATTACAACATGATTTGGAGCTTGTTTTTGGAAAGTGTTTATTTCTGCATTTCAACATGATTTGGAACTTGTTTTGGAAAACTGTTTATTTCTGTATTTCAACATGATTTAGAGCTTGTTTTTGGAAAAGTGTTTATTTCTGTATTTCAACATGATTTGGAACTTGTTTTTGGAAAAGTGTTAATTTCTGTATTACAACATGATTTGGAGCTTGTTTTTTGGAAAAGTGTTTATTTTTCTGTGTTTCAACATGATTTAGAGCTTGTTTTTGGAAAAGTGTTTATTTCTGTATTTCAACATGATTTAGAGCTTGTTTTTGGAAAAGTGTTAATTTCTGTATTACAACATGAGTTGGAGCTTGTTTTTTGGAAAAGTGTTTATTTCTGTGTTTCAACATGATTTAGAGCTTGTTTTTGGAAAAGTGTTTATTTATGTATTTCAACATGATTTGGAGCTTGTTTTTTGTAAAAGTGTTTATTTCTGTGTTTCAACATGATTTAGAGCTTGTTTTTGGAAAAGTGTTTATTTCTATATTACAACATGATTTAGAGCTTGTTTTTGGAAAAGTGTTTATTTCTGTATTTCAACAAGATTTAGAGCTTGTTTTCTGGAAAAGTGTTTATTTCTGTTTTTCAATGTTGCAACTTGCTGAAAAATGTCCACAGTGTTCCTATTATCCTGATTAAACAGTACTGAAAAAAATTAAATTACAGAGTGCATCAAACATGATTTAGAGCTTGATTTTGGAAAAGTGTTTATTTCTGTGTTTTAACATGATTTAGAGCTTGTTTTTGGAAAAGTGTTTATTTCTGTATTTCAACATGATTTGGGGCTTGTTTTTGGAAAGTGTTTATTTCTATATTACAACATGATTTGGAGCTTGTTTTTTGGAAAAGTGTTTATTTCTGTATTTCAATATTGCAACTTGCTGAAAACTGTCCACAGTGTTCCTATTATCCTGATTGAACAGCACTGAAAAAAATTCACTTACAGAGTGCATCAAACATGATTTAGAGCTTGTTTTTGGAAAGTGTTTATTTCTGCATTTCAACATGATTTGGTACTTGTTTTGGAAAACTGTTTATTTCTGTATTTCAACATGATTTAGAGCTTGTTTTTGGAAAAGTGTTTATTTCTGTGTTTCAACATGATTTAGAGCTTGTTTTTGGAAAAGTGTTTATTTCTGTATTTCAACATGATTTGGAGCTTGTTTTTGGAAAAGTGTTTATTTCTGTATTACAATGTTGCAACTTGCTGAAAACTGTCCACAGTGTTCCTGTCATCCTGATTAAAGAGTCCTGGAAAATGTTCACTTGCAGAGTGCATTAAACATCATTTAGAGCTTGTTTTTGGAAAAGTGTTAATTTCTGTATTACAACATGATTTGGAGCTTGTTTTTGGAAAGTGTTTATTTCTATATTACAACATGATTTGGAGCTTGTTTTTGGAAAGTGTTTATTTCTGCATTTCAACATGATTTGGAACTTGTTTTGGAAAACTGTTTATTTCTGTATTTCAACATGATTTAGAGCTTGTTTTTGGAAAAGTGTTTATTTCTGTATTTCAACATGATTTGGAACTTGTTTTTGGAAAAGTGTTAATTTCTGTATTACAACATGATTTGGAGCTTGTTTTTTGGAAAAGTGTTTATTTTTCTGTGTTTCAACATGATTTAGAGCTTGTTTTTGGAAAAGTGTTTATTTCTGTATTTCAACATGATTTAGAGCTTGTTTTTGGAAAGTGTTTATTTCTGCATTTCAACATGATTTGGAACTTGTTTTGGAAAACTGTTTATTTCTGTATTTCAACATGATTTAGAGCTTGTTTTTGGAAAAGTGTTTATTTCTGTATTTCAACATGATTTGGAACTTGTTTTTGGAAAAGTGTTAATTTCTGTATTACAACATGATTTGGAGCTTGTTTTTTGGAAAAGTGTTTATTTTTCTGTGTTTCAACATGATTTAGAGCTTGTTTTTGGAAAAGTGTTTATTTCTGTATTTCAACATGATTTAGAGCTTATTTTTGGAAAGTGTTTATTTCTGCATTTCAACATGATTTGGAACTTGTTTTGGAAAACTGTTTAATTCTGTGTTTCAACATGATTTAGAGCTTGTTTTTGGAAAAGTGTTTATTTATGTATTTCAACATGATTTGGAGCTTGTTTTTTGTAAAAGTGTTTATTTCTGTGTTTCAACATGATTTAGAGCTTGTTTTTGGAAAAGTGTTTATTTCTATATTACAACATGATTTAGAGCTTGTTTTTGGAAAAGTGTTTATTTCTGTATTTCAACAAGATTTAGAGCTTGTTTTCTGGAAAAGTGTTTATTTCTGTTTTTCAATGTTGCAACTTGCTGAAAAATGTCCACAGTGTTCCTGTCATCCTGATTAAAGAGTCCTGAAAAATGTTCACTTACAGAGTGCATTAAACATGATTTAGAGCTTGTTTTTGGAAAAGTGTTTATTTCTGTATTTCAACATGATTTAGAGCTTGTTTTTGGAAAAGTGTTTATTTCTGCATTTCAACATGATTTGGAACTTGTTTTGGAAAACTGTTTATTTCTGTATTTCAACATGATTTAGAGCTTGTTTTTGGAAAAGTGTTTATTTCTGTATTTCAATATGATTTAGAGCTTGTTTTTGGAAAGTGTTTATTTCTATATTACAACATGATTTAGAGCTTGTTTTTGGAAAAGTGTTTATTTCTGTATTTCAACAAGATTTAGAGCTTGTTTTCTGGAAAAGTGTTTATTTCTGTTTTTCAATGTTGCAACTTGCTGAAAAATGTCCACAGTGTTCCTATTATCCTGATTAAACAGTACTGAAAAAAATTAAATTACAGAGTGCATCAAACATGATTTAGAGCTTGATTTTGGAAAAGTGTTTATTTCTGTGTTTTAACATGATTTAGAGCTTGTTTTTGGAAAAGTGTTTATTTCTGTATTTCAACATGATTTGGGGCTTGTTTTTGGAAAGTGTTTATTTCTATATTACAACATGATTTGGAGCTTGTTTTTTGGAAAAGTGTTTATTTCTGTATTTCAATATTGCAACTTGCTGAAAACTGTCCACAGTGTTCCTATTATCCTGATTGAACAGCACTGAAAAAAATTCACTTACAGAGTGCATCAAACATGATTTAGAGCTTGTTTTTGGAAAGTGTTTATTTCTGCATTTCAACATGATTTGGTACTTGTTTTGGAAAACTGTTTATTTCTGTATTTCAACATGATTTAGAGCTTGTTTTTGGAAAAGTGTTTATTTCTGTGTTTCAACATGATTTAGAGCTTGTTTTTGGAAAAGTGTTTATTTCTGTATTTCAACATGATTTGGAGCTTGTTTTTGGAAAAGTGTTTATTTCTGTATTACAATGTTGCAACTTGCTGAAAACTGTCCACAGTGTTCCTGTCATCCTGATTAAAGAGTCCTGGAAAATGTTCACTTGCAGAGTGCATTAAACATCATTTAGAGCTTGTTTTTGGAAAAGTGTTAATTTCTGTATTACAACATGATTTGGAGCTTGTTTTTGGAAAGTGTTTATTTCTATATTACAACATGATTTGGAGCTTGTTTTTGGAAAGTGTTTATTTCTGCATTTCAACATGATTTGGAACTTGTTTTGGAAAACTGTTTATTTCTGTATTTCAACATGATTTAGAGCTTGTTTTTGGAAAAGTGTTTATTTCTGTATTTCAACATGATTTGGAACTTGTTTTTGGAAAAGTGTTAATTTCTGTATTACAACATGATTTGGAGCTTGTTTTTTGGAAAAGTGTTTATTTTTCTGTGTTTCAACATGATTTAGAGCTTGTTTTTGGAAAAGTGTTTATTTCTGTATTTCAACATGATTTAGAGCTTGTTTTTGGAAAGTGTTTATTTCTGCATTTCAACATGATTTGGAACTTGTTTTGGAAAACTGTTTATTTCTGTATTTCAACATGATTTAGAGCTTGTTTTTGGAAAAGTGTTTATTTCTGTATTTCAACATGATTTGGAACTTGTTTTTGGAAAAGTGTTAATTTCTGTATTACAACATGATTTGGAGCTTGTTTTTTGGAAAAGTGTTTATTTTTCTGTGTTTCAACATGATTTAGAGCTTGTTTTTGGAAAAGTGTTTATTTCTGTATTTCAACATGATTTAGAGCTTATTTTTGGAAAGTGTTTATTTCTGCATTTCAACATGATTTGGAACTTGTTTTGGAAAACTGTTTAATTCTGTGTTTCAACATGATTTAGAGCTTGTTTTTGGAAAAGTGTTTATTTATGTATTTCAACATGATTTGGAGCTTGTTTTTTGTAAAAGTGTTTATTTCTGTGTTTCAACATGATTTAGAGCTTGTTTTTGGAAAAGTGTTTATTTCTATATTACAACATGATTTAGAGCTTGTTTTTGGAAAAGTGTTTATTTCTGTATTTCAACAAGATTTAGAGCTTGTTTTCTGGAAAAGTGTTTATTTCTGTTTTTCAATGTTGCAACTTGCTGAAAAATGTCCACAGTGTTCCTGTCATCCTGATTAAAGAGTCCTGAAAAATTTTCACTTACAGAGTGCATTAAACATGATTTAGAGCTTGTTTTTGGAAAAGTGTTTATTTCTGTATTTCAACATGATTTAGAGCTTGTTTTTGGAAAAGTGTTTATTTCTGCATTTCAACATGATTTGGAACTTGTTTTGGAAAACTGTTTATTTCTGTATTTCAACATGATTTAGAGCTTGTTTTTGGAAAAGTGTTTATTTCTGTATTTCAATATGATTTAGAGCTTGTTTTTGGAAAGTGTTTATTTCTGCATTTCAACATGATTTGGAACTTGTTTTGGAAAACTGTTTATTTCTGTATTTCAACATGATTTAGAGCTTGTTTTTGGAAAAGTGTTTATTTCTGTATTTCAACATGATTTGGAGCTTGTTTTTGGAAAAGTGTTAATTTCTGTATTACAACATGATTTGGAGCTTGTTTTTTGGAAAAGTGTTTATTTTTCTGTGTTTCAACATGATTTAGAGCTTGTTTTTGGAAAAGTGTTTATTTCTGTATTTCAACATGATTTAGAGCTTATTTTTGGAAAGTGTTTATTTCTGCATTTCAACATGATTTGGAACTTGTTTTGGAAAACTGTTTATTTCTGTATTTCAACATGATTTAGAGCTTGTTTTTGGAAAAGTGTTTATTTCTGTATTTCAACATGATTTGGAGCTTGTTTTTGGAAAAGTGTTAATTTCTGTATTACAACATGATTTGGAGCTTGTTTTTTGGAAAAGTGTTTATTTCTGTGTTTCAACATGATTTAGAGCTTGTTTTTGGAAAAGTGTTTATTTCTATATTACAACATGATTTAGAGCTTGTTTTTGGAAAAGTGTTTATTTCTGTATTTCAACAAGATTTAGAGCTTGTTTTCTGGAAAAGTGTTTATTTCTGTTTTTCAATGTTGCAACTTGCTGAAAAATGTCCACAGTGTTCCTGTCATCCTGATTAAAGAGTCCTGAAAAATGTTCACTTACAGAGTGCATTAAACATGATTTAGAGCTTGTTTTTGGAAAAGTGTTTATTTCTGTATTTCAACATGATTTAGAGCTTGTTTTTGGAAAAGTGTTTATTTCTGCATTTCAACATGATTTGGAACTTGTTTTGGAAAACTGTTTATTTCTGTATTTCAACATGATTTAGAGCTTGTTTTTGGAAAAGTGTTTATTTCTGTATTTCAACATGATTTGGAACTTGTTTTTGGAAAAGTGTTAATTTCTGTATTACAACATGATTTGGAGCTTGTTTTTTGGAAAAGTGTTTATTTTTCTGTGTTTCAACATGATTTAGAGCTTGTTTTTGGAAAAGTGTTTATTTCTGTATTTCAACATGATTTAGAGCTTGTTTTTGGAAAGTGTTTATTTCTGCATTTCAACATGATTTGGAACTTGTTTTGGAAAACTGTTTATTTCTGTATTTCAACATGATTTAGAGCTTGTTTTTGGAAAAGTGTTTATTTCTGTATTTCAACATGATTTGGAGCTTGTTTTTGGAAAAGTGTTAATTTCTGTATTACAACATGATTTGGAGCTTGTTTTTTGGAAAAGTGTTTATTTCTGTGTTTCAACATGATTTAGAGCTTGTTTTTGGAAAAGTGTTTATTTATGTATTTCAACATGATTTGGAGCTTGTTTTTTGTAAAAGTGTTTATTTCTGTGTTTCAACATGATTTAGAGCTTGTTTTTGGAAAAGTGTTTATTTCTATATTACAACATGATTTAGAGCTTGTTTTTGGAAAAGTGTTTATTTCTGTATTTCAACAAGATTTAGAGCTTGTTTTATGGAAAAGTGTTTATTTCTGTTTTTCAATGTTGCAACTTGCTGAAAAATGTCCACAGTGTTCCTGTCATCCTGATTAAAGAGTCCTGAAAAATGTTCACTTACAGAGTGCATTAAACATGATTTAGAGCTTGTTTTTGGAAAAGTGTTTATTTCTGTATTTCAACATGATTTAGAGCTTGTTTTTGGAAAAGTGTTTATTTCTGCATTTCAACATGATTTGGAACTTGTTTTGGAAAACTGTTTATTTCTGTATTTCAACATGATTTAGAGCTTGTTTTTGGAAAAGTGTTTATTTCTGTATTTCAACATGATTTAGAGCTTGTTTTTGGAAAGTGTTTATTTCTGCATTTCAACATGATTTGGAACTTGTTTTGGAAAACTGTTTATTTCTGTATTTCAACATGATTTAGAGCTTGTTTTTGGAAAAGTGTTAATTTCTGTATTACAACATGAGTTGGAGCTTGTTTTTTGGAAAAGTGTTTATTTCTGTGTTTCAACATGATTTAGAGCTTGTTTTTGGAAAAGTGTTTATTTATGTATTTCAACATGATTTGGAGCTTGTTTTTTGTAAAAGTGTTTATTTCTGTGTTTCAACATGATTTAGAGCTTGTTTTTGGAAAAGTGTTTATTTCTATATTACAACATGATTTAGAGCTTGTTTTTGGAAAAGTGTTTATTTCTGTATTTCAACAAGATTTAGAGCTTGTTTTCTGTAAAAGTGTTTATTTCTGTTTTTCAATGTTGCAACTTGCTGAAAAATGTCCACAGTGTTCCTGTCATCCTGATTAAAGAGTCCTGAAAAATGTTCACTTACAGAGTGCATTAAACATGATTTAGAGCTTGTTTTTGGAAAAGTGTTTATTTCTGTATTTCAACATGATTTAGAGCTTGTTTTTGGAAAAGTGTTTATTTCTGCATTTCAACATGATTTGGAACTTGTTTTGGAAAACTGTTTATTTCTGTATTTCAACATGATTTAGAGCTTGTTTTTGGAAAAGTGTTTATTTCTGTATTTCAACATGATTTAGAGCTTGTTTTTGGAAAAGTGTTAATTTCTGTATTACAACATGAGTTGGAGCTTGTTTTTTGGAAAATTGTTTATTTCTGTGTTTC
This sequence comes from Salvelinus fontinalis, assembly GCF_029448725.1. NCBI lineage: Eukaryota > Metazoa > Chordata > Actinopteri > Salmoniformes > Salmonidae > Salvelinus > Salvelinus fontinalis. The sequence continues at coordinate 297,849 of NW_026600334.1, forward strand.
AACATGATTTAGAGCTTGTTTTTGGAAAAGTGTTTATTTATGTATTTCAACATGATTTGGAGCTTGTTTTTTGTAAAAGTGTTTATTTCTGTGTTTCAACATGATTTAGAGCTTGTTTTTGGAAAAGTGTTTATTTCTATATTACAACATGATTTAGAGCTTGTTTTTGGAAAAGTGTTTATTTCTGTATTTCAACAAGATTTAGAGCTTGTTTTCTGGAAAAGTGTTTATTTCTGTTTTTCAATGTTGCAACTTGCTGAAAAATGTCCACAGTGTTCCTATTATCCTGATTAAACAGTACTGAAAAAAATTAAATTACAGAGTGCATCAAACATGATTTAGAGCTTGATTTTGGAAAAGTGTTTATTTCTGTGTTTTAACATGATTTAGAGCTTGTTTTTGGAAAAGTGTTTATTTCTGTATTTCAACATGATTTGGGGCTTGTTTTTGGAAAGTGTTTATTTCTATATTACAACATGATTTGGAGCTTGTTTTTTGGAAAAGTGTTTATTTCTGTATTTCAATATTGCAACTTGCTGAAAACTGTCCACAGTGTTCCTATTATCCTGATTGAACAGCACTGAAAAAAATTCACTTACAGAGTGCATCAAACATGATTTAGAGCTTGTTTTTGGAAAGTGTTTATTTCTGCATTTCAACATGATTTGGTACTTGTTTTGGAAAACTGTTTATTTCTGTATTTCAACATGATTTAGAGCTTGTTTTTGGAAAAGTGTTTATTTCTGTGTTTCAACATGATTTAGAGCTTGTTTTTGGAAAAGTGTTTATTTCTGTATTTCAACATGATTTGGAGCTTGTTTTTGGAAAAGTGTTTATTTCTGTATTACAATGTTGCAACTTGCTGAAAACTGTCCACAGTGTTCCTGTCATCCTGATTAAAGAGTCCTGGAAAATGTTCACTTGCAGAGTGCATTAAACATCATTTAGAGCTTGTTTTTGGAAAAGTGTTAATTTCTGTATTACAACATGATTTGGAGCTTGTTTTTGGAAAGTGTTTATTTCTATATTACAACATGATTTGGAGCTTGTTTTTGGAAAGTGTTTATTTCTGCATTTCAACATGATTTGGAACTTGTTTTGGAAAACTGTTTATTTCTGTATTTCAACATGATTTAGAGCTTGTTTTTGGAAAAGTGTTTATTTCTGTATTTCAACATGATTTGGAACTTGTTTTTGGAAAAGTGTTAATTTCTGTATTACAACATGATTTGGAGCTTGTTTTTTGGAAAAGTGTTTATTTTTCTGTGTTTCAACATGATTTAGAGCTTGTTTTTGGAAAAGTGTTTATTTCTGTATTTCAACATGATTTAGAGCTTGTTTTTGGAAAGTGTTTATTTCTGCATTTCAACATGATTTGGAACTTGTTTTGGAAAACTGTTTATTTCTGTATTTCAACATGATTTAGAGCTTGTTTTTGGAAAAGTGTTTATTTCTGTATTTCAACATGATTTGGAACTTGTTTTTGGAAAAGTGTTAATTTCTGTATTACAACATGATTTGGAGCTTGTTTTTTGGAAAAGTGTTTATTTTTCTGTGTTTCAACATGATTTAGAGCTTGTTTTTGGAAAAGTGTTTATTTCTGTATTTCAACATGATTTAGAGCTTATTTTTGGAAAGTGTTTATTTCTGCATTTCAACATGATTTGGAACTTGTTTTGGAAAACTGTTTATTTCTGTGTTTCAACATGATTTAGAGCTTGTTTTTGGAAAAGTGTTTATTTATGTATTTCAACATGATTTGGAGCTTGTTTTTTGTAAAAGTGTTTATTTCTGTGTTTCAACATGATTTAGAGCTTGTTTTTGGAAAAGTGTTTATTTCTATATTACAACATGATTTAGAGCTTGTTTTTGGAAAAGTGTTTATTTCTGTATTTCAACAAGATTTAGAGCTTGTTTTCTGGAAAAGTGTTTATTTCTGTTTTTCAATGTTGCAACTTGCTGAAAAATGTCCACAGTGTTCCTGTCATCCTGATTAAAGAGTCCTGAAAAATGTTCACTTACAGAGTGCATTAAACATGATTTAGAGCTTGTTTTTGGAAAAGTGTTTATTTCTGTATTTCAACATGATTTAGAGCTTGTTTTTGGAAAAGTGTTTATTTCTGCATTTCAACATGATTTGGAACTTGTTTTG